>NW_028274816.1:112452359-112755389 GCF_037043125.1 Eumetopias jubatus | reverse complement strand
AGTCTTCAAAAATCTCCCAAGAAACAAAAGCCCCGGGCCAGATGGCTTCCCAGGGGAATTCTATCAGACATTTAAAGAAGAATTAATACCTATTCTCCTGAAATTGTTCCAAAAAATTGAAAAGGAAGGAAAACTTCCAAACTCACTTTATGAGGCCACCATTACCTTGATCCCAAAACCAGAAAAAGACCCCATCCAAAAGGAGAATTACAGAACAATATCCTTGATGAACATGGATGCAAAAATTCTCACCAAAATACTAGCGAATAGGATCCAACAGTACATTAAAAGGATTATTCACCATGACCACGTAGGATTTATCCCTGGGCTGCAAGGCTGGTTCAACATCCAGAAATCAATGAACGTGATACAATACATTAACAAAAGAAAGAACAAGAATCATATGATCCTTTCAATAGATGCAGAAAAAGCATTTGACAAAGTACAGCATCCTTTCTTGATCAAAACTCTTCAGAGTAGAGGGATAGAGGGTACATACCTCAATATCATACAAGCCATATGAAAAACCTACAGTGGGAACAGAATCGAGAGCCCAGAAATGGACCCTCAACTCTATGGTCAACTTATCTTTGACAAAGCAGGAAAGAATGTCCAATGGAAAAAAGACAGTCTCTTCAACAAATGGTGTTGGGAAAATTGGACAGCCACATGCAGAAGAATGAAATTGGACCATTTCCTTACACCACACACAAAAATAGACTCCAAATTGTTGAAAGACCTAAACTTGAGACAGGAGTCCATCAAAATCCTAAAGGAGAACACAGGTAGCAACCTCTTCGACCTCAGCCGCAGCAACTTCTTCCTAGAAACATCGCCAAAGGCAAGGGAAGCGAGGGCAGAAATGAACTATTGGGATTTCATCAAGATAAAAAGCTTTTGCACAGCAAAAGAAACAGTCCACAAAACCAAAAGACAACTGACAGAATGGGAGAAAATATTTGCAAATGACATATCAGATAAAGGGCTAGTATCCAAAATCTATAAAGAACTTATCAAACTCAACACCCAAAGAACAAATAATCCAATCAAGAAATGGGCAGAAAGCATGAACAGACATTTTTCCAAAGAAGACATCCAAATGGCCAACAGGCACATGAAAAAGTGCTCAACATCGCTTGGCATCAGGGAAATCCAAATCAAAACCTCAATGAGATACCACCTCACACCAGTCAGAATGGCTAAAATTAACAAGTCAGGGAACGACAGATGTTGGCGGGGATGTGGAGAAAGGGGAACCCTCCTACACTGTTGGTGGGAATGCAAGGTGGTGCAACCACTCTGGAAAACAGTATGGAGGTTCCTCAAACAGTTGAAAATAGAGCTACCATTCGATCCAGCAATCGCACTACTGGATATTTACCCCAAGATACAAATGTAGGGATCTGAAGGGGTACGTGAACCCCAATGTTTATAGCAGCAATGTCCACAATAGCCAAACTGTGGAAAGAGCCAAGATGTCCATCGACAGATGAATGGCTAAAGAAGAAGTGGTATATATACACAATGGACTATCATGGAGCCATCAAAAGGAATGAGATCTTGCCATTTGCAACGACGTGGATGGAACTGGAGGGTATTATGCTGAGTGAAATAAGTCAATCAGAGAAAAACATGTATCATATGACCTCACTGATATGAGGAATTCTTAATCTCAGGAAACAAACTGAGGGTTGCTGGAGTGGTGTGGGTGTGGGAGGGATGGGGTGGCTGGGTGATAGACTTTGGGGAGGGTATGTGCTATGGTGAGCACTGTGAATTGTACAAGACTGATGAATCACAGATCTGTACTTCTGAAACAAATAATGCAATATATGTTAAGAAAAAAAAAAGAAGAAGATAACAGGAGGGGAAGAATGAAGGGGAGTAAGTCGGAGGGGGAGACAAACCATGAGAGATGATGGACTCTGAAAAACAAACTGAGGGTTCTAGAGGGGAGGGGAGTGGGGGGATGAGTTAGCCTGGTGATGGGTATTAAGGAGGGCACATTCTGCATGGAGCACTGGGTGTTATGCACAAACAATGAATCATGGAACACTACATCAAAAACTAATGATGTAATGTATGGTGATTAACATAACAATAAAAAATTATTAAAAATAAAAGAAATGGAACTGCTGGGTCTATACATTTAAATTTGGATATACACTGGCTTCCAAAAATGTCATTACAATTCAGATTTCTACCAGTTATATAATAGAAAACCTACTTTCCCCACATGGATAACAGCTTAGCATGTTCCTAATTTTTAAAGCTTTTTAAAACCAATTTTATGAACAGAAAATTGGATTTTGTTGTAGAAATATGTATTTTTAAATTCCTAATAAATTTGCAAATGTTTCCCTACCTTTTACTATTTGCATGTGTGAACTATTTATAACTTTTGCTCTCTTCCCTATTGTGCTGTTTGTCTTTGGTATTGCTTCATTTCTGAACTGAATTATTTACCAACATTAATTATATATATGCTACAATATTTTCTTCTTTCAACTGTTCTCATGGAGACTTTTATTAGACAGAAGTTTTGCAATTTTATGTATAAACTAAACTATTGATTATGCTTCTCTGCTTGGTGATATCCTTAGAAAAGCTTTCTCTATGACATACTCTTTTTTAAAAAAGTTTTTTTTTTGTTTTCTTTTGTTTTTTTTACTTTTAAGTAATCTCTACACCAATGTGGGGCTCAAACTCACAACCCCAAGATGAAGAGTTGCATGTTCTACTGTCTAAGCCAGCCAGGAGCCCCTCTATGACAAGATTTTAATAGCATTTTCCTATGCTTTCCCCCATTCTTTTTTGTTTTGATCTTTTATTCGACATTTAACAAATATCTATTGAGTATTTAATGTGTGCCAGACACTGAAAACAGTGAAAAATAACACAGAATGTCTCAGCTCTCCTGGAGCTTTCATTTTACTGGGAAGGCACACAAGCCCTTAAAGAGATAACTAGCATCTCAGAAAGTGATAACTTCTGAACAAGAAAATAAAAACAAAGCAATTGTAAGAGAAGTTTATGTGTAGGTACTTTAGCTAGGAAGCTCAGGAAATGCCTGTCAGAAAAACTGATGTTTGAAGAGAACGGAACAGTGAGAAGAGTCAGACTTGTAATGATGTCAGAGAAGAGGGCTCAGGGGGAGGCGACAGCTGGTGCTCAGGCCTTGCAGCAGAGGTATATCACAGCAGTCCGCCCTTATCCACAGGAGGTAAGTCCCAAGACCCCCAGTGGATGCCTGAAACCACAGATAGTACTGAACCCTACATATACTGTTTTATCCTATAGATACATACATAAGATAAGGTTTAATTTGTAAATGAGGCAAAGTAAGAGATTCACAATAACAGTAATAAAATGGAACAATTATAATATACTGTAATAAAAGTTATGTGAAAGTGGTCTCTCTTTTAAAACATCTTACTGTGCTGTACTAACCTTCTTACGATGATGAGAGATGATAAACTGCCTGTGTGATGAGACGAAATGAGGTAAATGACATAGGCGTTGTAACGTAGCCTTAGGCTACTACTGACCTTCCGACTATTCAGATCATCTGCTTCTGGACTGCGGTTGACCATGGGTTCGCTGAAATTGTGGAAAGCAAAATGGTGGGTAGGGAGGGGGCTACTGTACACATGCTCAAGAGGCAGAAAGAGGTCCCCCATGTCAGGAGAGCAGGGAATGAAGCACAGGTCGGTCAACGATGGGATCAGAGAAGCTGGCTGTTGGCCACTTTAGTTTGGATTTCATTGTAATTATGTTGGGAAGTTTGAAGCCAGGTATTAATGTGAAGTGAATCACTTCAAAACATATGTCAGGGACTTCCATTGCCAGAAAGAATGAGGTAGACCACAGCAGGCCAATGATTTCAATGCAGTAGGGAAAAAAATTATAAACTATATTTTTAGTATTTGGAGATGTGGAAAAAATAATGACTAGATAACTAAATAAACTTTCATTTTTAAGAAAAGACACTTCAGGGTGCCTGGGTGGCTCAGTCCGTTAAGCGTCTGCCTTCGGCTCAGGTTATGATCCCAGGGTCCTGGGATTGAATCCCACATCTGACTCCCAGCTCAGCAGAGAGCCTGCTTCTCCCTCTCCCTCTGCTGCTTCCCCTGCTTGTGCTCTCTCTCTCTCTGTGTGTCAAATAAATAAAAATCTTTACAAATTAAATAAGTAAGTAAGTAAGTAAATAAATAAATAAATAAATAAAAGCCACTCCAATGGTAAGTCTATATAGTGGTTCTATACATCACTATTCATCTGGGAACTGCAAATAGTGTTTGTTATGACAATTATTGACATGTTAGAAAAGAGGGACACCTGGGTGGCTCAGTCAGTTAAGCATCTGCCTTCGGCTCAGGTCGTGATTCCAGGGTCCTGGGATCAAGCCCCACATTGGGTTCCCTGCTCAGTAGGGAGTCTGCTTCTCCCTCTCCCTCTGTTGCTCCCCCTGCTTGTGCTCGCTCTCTGTCAAATAAATAAATAAAATCTTTAAAAAAACCACACATGTTAGAAAAGAGATAAACACTGAAGTAATAAACTCATGGAATATAATAAAAAAATCAGTAAGAAGTCAAATGCATGCAAAATAGTAAATATAAATAAAATTGTAACTTTTGATGAAAAGGTAGTTTTTCTGCCGGTAGTACATACATCACTTTTTCACCTCAAATAATCATTGAAAAAAACTCAATGTATTTGGTGTCCAATGCCATATTTTTAAAAACAAACCACAGAAATATTTAGAAAGTAGATAATTTCTTTTTTGAAGAAAGCAGAACAAAAGATCACACTGAGGCATCTTTTTGTTAAAAAGAATACCATCTAATGTATTTGAGAGTACAGTTCAGAGGATAAACAGTCCAGTCTGTAGAGATGGTTGTCAGTGACCAAGTAGTGACAATCTGAGCATTAAAAATGATTAGTTATTTGGAACCAGTTTTATCTTTCAAGAAGGGTCGTAGGTCTACAATGGTGTCCAAAAGTGAAAACTGACATAAATTATCCTAGAGAAATGTCATGTTCACTAAGATGACTCAATTTACTGGTATGTGATTTCCTACCAAAAAAATAGGGAGAAGTAAATAATTCAATTGGTTAAAAAAGAAAAAGTGGAATAGCTCAATTTGTTTCATTGATACAGTACCATTTCCTGAACTCCTTGACTAATTTAATTAGTTGTCTGGTAATAATGATGGGTATTTCTCTTGTTATCTGCCTATACTACAAAAATTATTTTAGAAATATTTTTTAATGGTTTAATGGTTAAACCACTTGGGCTGAATTCAGAAGAAAACTAACTCTTAGATGGGAACTCGAGTATAGGTATAAACCTCAGGCAAGCCTGAGATTGTGACATGTTCTTCATTCAGTGTCAGAGGGGACACTGAGGGATGTTCTGGGCTTGTTTCTACATTTGTTACTTGTATCTCATGAGTAGGAAGAACTGTAACCACAATAGACCAGGGTTAGGGAGGGAATGGCAAAGCTCTCTCAGACCTGCCAGGATCCTTACTCAGTACAAGTGGTATCATCTGCCAATGGACATCTCATGGGGAATGTTAGGAAACCTGTGGAGCCTGTAACTTCAACCAGGGACAAGATGTGTTGTCTCCTGTTTTGTATAAAAAGCCCCAAATACATGTTTATCTTTTGATGTCCTATACCAATATGATTACTATATCCTTTACCCTTTTGTTGGTGTTTTTCCATCAGTAATATCAAAGTCTTGGGACAAAAACAGAGTCTCATATATTTTGCCACTGTGACTGATTTATATTAAAACTGGCTATTGCTACTGGGTGTTATGCACAAACCATGAATCATGGAACACTACAACAAAAACTAATGATGTAATGTATGGTGATTAACATAACAATAAAAAAATTTAAAGGAAGAACTAAAAAAACTGGCTATTGCTGGGTATAAGGTGTATCTATAAATATATAAATGATAATTTATAGTATGCATTTGGACTCTGTACATGTATGTGTACATACACAGACTGCAGATAAATATATATATGATAACTTAGTATGCAAGTGATTTCATGTATTTTAGTCCATGGCAAGACTGGTTAACTGTAATCAAACCGATTCCTAGATTCCTGGGGTTCATGGGAAAAGGATCATTCAGCTTTAATCAAAAAGATCTGTAGGGGGTTGGGAGCTCAGTGAATATTTGACAAAGGAAGAAAAGAACTTCCCAAATATATATATGGGAAACTTGAAGAAAGAAGAGGTGATGGGTTGGAGCCATCTTCAATGGAGGCCCACAGATGGCAACAGAATCATCCTATCCCCCACTGCTGGTGATTAAATCTCCACTGAAGAAACAGAATTCAATGAGAGGCATGAAGAGGAAAGGCAAGCCTCTGAGTTCCCGTCACAATTAACTGAGTTTTGGCACTCAGGTGTGGAAGGAGGCTTCTTTAATGCCTGAAAAACTGATGAAACTGGAAAAAATTCTAAATAATATGTCTTAAGGATACCAAGCTTTTGAAAACCTCTGGATACATGTTTATTTGTAAATAACCACAGGACAGAAATAACTTCCTTCCCCAATTGACTATACTAAATTAATTATTTTTCTAAAGCAACTTCAAAGCAGCTTAAGCATGTCCCAGTTTTATGTACATTTGCCTGGGAGTCATCTCCAAATCTGTGTCCCACAGACCTCAAGCCCAACATGCACTAACCAGCTTCCTCTCCTCTCCTCCTTACCCTGAAGTGTCTCACAATCTAGAAGGGGATGTTTTATGACTTGACGAGAGAAAAGCTCCATTCCATGCAATTCCAAGAAGTTCACCTTGAATCATCTACCATCCATACTTCTACCAAAATTTCTGACAAAGAAATGGAGATGCACAGATGAATAAGGTAAGGGGCATGCTAGGTGGGCATCAATTCCTTTATACTACTAAGTATGAATGAGGAAGCATCTATAATCATTCCCTTCCTCACTCTTCTGTTAACTTGGAAAAATCACTGGAGGAAATGGATGAAAAATGTCAAAAGCTATGGGATACATTCTTCCAAGAAGAATGGCAAAAGAACAAAAAAGGAACTACAATTCCTAAAGAACTCCATCTGATACTTTCACATTACTATTAAATACAATTTTGCCCTAAAAATTTGAAAAGATTTTTGGTAATTTCTATAATTCCATATTGCCTAAAGAATAAATTATTAATCTTATTCTTGTGACTTAAACTTTATTTTTCAATATCAAACTCCCTTAGCTCAGCTCTAGTAGAATGGTTGATATGCCATTATATATTTCGTGTCTAAAAACTTTATCACTTAATTTTGTTGTGCATCTTTCTTATTTGAGAGGCAGTCATTTTGTTTTTTAGGCCTAAAACTTTTTTTAAAGGGTGGTGAAAAGCAGGTAGATCCAAAGCATTGTATGTATAGTGTTTAGTGTGTAAAAGTGCCCCGAACAAGGACATCTTGGAGTGCTATACAACTTGTAAAAATTTTTTTTTTTAAGAGAGAAAGAGAGCACATGTGGGGGAAGAGGCAGAGGGACAGGAGGAAAGAAAATCCCAAGCAGGCTCCATGCTCAGCACAGAGCCCAATGTGGGGCTCAACCCCATGACCCTGAGATTATGACCTAAGCTCAAATCAAGAGTCAGACACTTAACCAACTGAGCCTCCCAGATGTCCCTGTAAAATATTCTAAATGAAGGGACCAGAAAGATTATTTACTCCAGGGACTGCAAACTCAAATGGATTCAGGGACAGGCAGGTAATGTAAATGAATGACGTCATGAAGAAAGAATGAGTTGTAGCAAACTAGAAAGGGATACAAATCAACCAACCAGCCAACTAAAAATACTGTTCTAATTCAATCCAGTATGGTAGTTTGGGCCTGTTGGCTGTTGATCTCCGATTCCAAAGCTTAGGAATATGATCTGAATTACCTGGGGTTTCACAAAATACAGCTGTGGGAGTTCAAACTCCTGTGGTGTGATTCACGGCATGCTTTGTCCTACCACCATGCTGCATGTGTGCACGTTGTGCACTGTCCCTAGAAAAGAGGAAGAACTTTGAGGACCTGTTATGTGCTAAAGCCTTTTATGTAGGTTATTGCTTTTAATCTTCAACATACATTTGAGATTGTTGTTAAGAGCCTCATTTGTCAGATGAGAAAAGTAAGGCATAGCACTTAAGCAACTTGTCTGATGTTGACCTATAAAGGTGTGGGCATCCGAACTGTATGGGTTTTGAATCCAAGTCCATCTGGCTTTGAAGTCTGTGTTTTTTGATTGCTTCCACGAAATACACCTCACCTTCAGGAAAGGTAAGTAATTTAAGTAGTGCCTCCAAGAAGTGGCCATTATGCAATCATGGTAGATACACAGAAGTGTATCAAGTGTATCAAGCATAGCTGTCGGTGTAATGAATCCTGGCAATGATGACAAAGAGGAGAAAAGATGCTTGGTGTTACTGGGGCTGCTTTTCTTTCACGTGCTCAATCCTTATCTTTACAGACTTGTTAGCTTCGTTCCACACAGTTGATTGCTCCTGCCTGCGATGTTCTTGAAACACTTCCTCTATTTGCTTTCTGGACAATCTCTCTTTGTCAATCTCCCACTTCATCCCTCTGAACAGTGGAGTGAGACATGGTTCAGTCCTCTCCCCCCTTCTCCTCACCACTTGCTATCACCCAGCCACTTGGCTTCATCACAATGCTATCTCTAAGATGCTGACCCTCACATTTATATTTCCAGTCCTAACCCCCTTCCTGAAGTCTGGCTGACAGACCTCCATGACCCATTATCTGAAGTCTTTCAGTAACAGATGTGCTTTGGAATGTATTTTTTTTCTGATTTTATAAATTTATATGCATATACTGTATACTACAGAATATCCCCAGTGAGGTTTGGGGCAGCACCCAATATTCAAATGCACTAATACTGCTGCAACAAAACATGACTATTCACACCAAATTAGATGAATGACTATAAATAACCTTGTATCAATTAAATCAAGATTTCTGTCAAAGAAGAAGTAAAATCCCCATCCCTATTTTCTTCCTCCATCCTTACCCTGCTTTATTTTCCTCCACAGCACTTACCAACTCTTGGCATATTATATACTACTTCTCCATCTGCTTGAATATTTACTAATGGTATATCTAATCTCATTTTTAAAATAAGTAACTTGAACCCAGAGAGGCTGAAGAACTAGTTTCTCCTTACTAGAGACCAATCTCTCGCAGAATTAAGGCCAGAATCCAGGCTCAAGAGATCTTTCATCTCATTTCTCTCAAACCTCCACAGATATATAAAGTATTCATGGAATGTTGAGTCACTCTGAAATTTTAATAACTTGGATTTTTGGACTATTATAAAAACTGTAACATTTTTTGTCACTAAGTAATATATGTTGTTTTCACAAGAAATATGGAACTTAATTCTTTTAGACCATAAAATGTCCCTTACCTGTCTTCCTAGGGATGGGTATGTAAAACCAGGATGTAGAATGTTCTTGTTCTCTGTTACAAACATGAGCTTTAAAAAGGCACTCCATTTCTCTGAGCTTCACTTTTATTATAGAAGAAATAATGATATAAACAAAACTGTATGTGTCCCACTTATCTCAATAGCTTATTACAAATTTTTTTAAGATTTTATTTCTTTATTTGAGAGAGAGAGCATGCATGCACATGCGCGGGGCGGGGGGGGGTAGGGAGAGGGACAAGCAGACTCTGCACTGAGCATGGAGCCCAACACAGGGCTTGAGCTCATGACCCTGAGCCAAAATCAAGAGTCGGACGCTTAACTGACTAAGCCACCCAGGCACCTCAAGAGCTTACTACAAATTAAAAATATAATAGTAATCCTCATTTTGTACTATGAAATGTAGTTTTAAAAATCTAATATAAAATATTAAATGCAAGTATTGCATACTAACTAAAATCATGAACTATGGATCCAGACTGGCCAGTCGAAATCCTGGCTCTACCACTTGTTGTGTGATATGGGGCAATCTGCTTAACCTCTCCCAAGTTTATTTTCCTCATCTGTAAAATAAGAATTATAATAGTAGCTACCTCTTAAGATTGTCTGAGGTTTGAATTTATCAATGTATATAAAATGCTTAGAACAATGCCTGCTATCTCATAAATGCTCAGTGTTAGCTGCTACAGTAATACAATTAAGAAACTATTATTATAACTACCAGATATAAAGATACACAGCTAGATATACATGCATATTCATTCATATAGAGCTATATAAGTGTTGCATTTATGTGGTTATATATAGATGTAGGAAAGGATTTAGCTACACAACCCGTGAACTTAGTAGCTCTGTTATTTTTATTGCTTCTTAATAGAGACCACAGACGTACATGGGAAATATGAGTGTGGTTCCAGCAATCTACTATAGTTAAGTTCATATTGCAAATCCCTTAAGTATCACTAACTTTCCATATTGTTAGAATTTAGTCCCTGCACATGCAGCCACTACTTGGGCAGAATGTAGCAGCTGCCCAACAGGTGTTGAGAAATAGGAGAAGTGGCGGGAACACCATAATTCCCAGAAGGGAATAGACTCTCTTTTAATGCTTTATTGAGAAAAAAGGAGGCAAAGTAGCATAAAGCAAGTAGTATTATGCTTAAAAACAAAAGTTATACATTAGAAATGAAGGTAAAACAGAAGATTTACCCCTTCCTGTGAGCTGAGCTTTTCCAAGTTACTGTAGACTAATAGGAAACTCCCTCCATTCTTAGCATTGCCTTGGATGGGAAGTTTACAATCTCCCTTGGCTTTAATGTGAACCATCAAGACAGGAAGCTCTGCATTTGTTGTTAAGTCCCTCCTGCTGTGAGTTAATACAATGTCTGTGCTGCTATTTCGGGTAGAGTGGAGATGGAAGAGTCCTCCTCATGCTCAGAAAGCATCTTTCTTTTCCTTGGAGAACCATTATTTGATGTCTTGTCCAGATCAATTGAACACTTTGGTTACTACGTTTTAGGATTTTTCTGTAGATCTTTAAGACAGTCATTTTGCCCCTCAGAGTTTTATTCATAAAGTATATTGGATGACTGATCATATAATTCATTTAATCTATAGATGGTCTGGATTCCGTGTGCCAGCATTGAGCTAGATAATATCAAGACTATATAAGAAATGCATGGCTCTTAGGGTGTATAAAACTTTGATGAAGATTTAGACACATTAAAAGGTTCAAGAGGAAAAGCATATATAATAGACAGTTGGACTAGTTGCCAAAATTCAAATGATATGTCTTTTTCAGTGTTGTATCCTATTGCCTTCCTAGTATATGACCTGTATCATAGTGAGCATGCAAGTATTTTTAAAATAAATGAATCAGTGAAGGAGGATGACTTTATATGAATAGCTATAAGAGCATTACTGAATTTTAAACTAAAATGATTCATCTAGTCTAAGTAAGTAATATAAAAATAAAGAAAAAGCAATTGTGGCAGAGACTGGCTAGTCTCTCATCAAATCCACTTCCTCTTCTCCCATGGCACGTATCAGGACTGCCTCTCCCAGCATCCCTTGCAGTTACATGAAGTCATGTAACTGAGTTCTGGCCAGTGACATGTATATATAAACCTTATATATCTACATCCAGGAAGATACCAAAAAACTTCCCTTGAAATCTTCCATGCATCTCTTTATCTACCTGTTGAATGCTGAGAATCCTCTGGAGGCCTTTCAGAGTCTTAAAAGATGGCAGACCCACCAGATGGAAGAAGCCTGGGAACCTAAATAGTGTGAAGCAGAACAGGGAGACAGAAATGATGACATTAGGCTGGGATGTGAGTGAGAAAAAAAGACTTATTGAAACAGTGTCTGCTGACTATACAAGTGAAAGAGCAAAAGATGCAGAGGGCAGTATTATTTATAATAAGGAAAAAGCAGAAGTAACATAAATGTCCAACTATGACAGAGAGTTTAAATAAAGAGTATAAACCTATTCATAATGTAACCATCCACAAAAAGTGATGGTTGTAAATGGCATATTGCAGTATAGGCAAATGCTAACACTTTAATATAAAAACCAGGGTGCAATATATAAAATCTTACATAATTATGTTTTATACATAGTTAAAATTCTTATAAAATTAAAACACAGGAAGTTAATATATCACAATGTCAAATACAATTCTGTTAGATATACACAGCTGGATTTATCCAGTATGGTTAGATTCATGGTTAATTTCTCTATTCTTTTTTTTTCTTTTTTTTTATTATGTTGTTAGTCACCATACATTACATCATTAGTTTTTTTTTCTTTTATATATTTTTTAATTTTTTTATTATTATGTTATGTTAATCACCATACATCACATCATTAGTTTCTGATGTAGTGTTCCATGATTCATTGTTTGTGTATAACACCCAGTGCTCCAGTCAGTACATGCCCTCTTTAATACCCATCACCAGGATAACCCATTCCCCCACACCCCTCCCCTCTAGAACCCTCAGTTTGTTTTTCACAGTCCATAGTCTCTCATGGTTCGTCTCCCCCTCTGATTTCCCCCCCCTTTATTCTTCCCTTTCTGCTATCTTCTTTTTTAACATACAATGTATTATTTGTTTCAGAGGTACAGGTCTGTGATTCAACAGTCTTACACAATTCACAGCGCTCACCATAGCACATACCCTCCCCAATGCCTATCACCCAGCCACCCCATCCCTCCCACCCCCCACCACTCCAGCAACCCTCAGTTTGTTTCCTGAGATTAAGAATTCCCCATATCAGTGAGGTCATATGATACATGTCTTTCTCTGATTAACTTATTTCACTCAGCATAACACCCTCCAGTTCCATCCACATCGTTGCAAATGGCAAGATCTCATTCCTTTTGATGGCTGCATAATATTCCATTATATATATACACATCTTCTTTATCCATTCATCTGTCGATGGACATCTTGGCTCTTTCCACAGTTTGGCTATTGTGGACATTGCTGCTATAAACATTGGGGTGCACGTACCCCTTTGGATCCCTACATTTGCATCTTTGGAGTAAATACCCAGTAGTGCAATTGCTGGGTCATACGGTAGCTCTATTTTCAACTTTTTGAGGAACCTCCATACTGTTTTCCAGAGTGGCTGCACCAGCTTGCATTCCCACCAACAGTGTAGGAGGGTTCCCCTTTCTCCACATCCCCGCCAACATCTGTCGTTTCCTGACTTATTAATTTTAGCCAGACTGGTGTGAGGTGATATCTCATTGAGGTTTTGATTAGGATTTCCCTGATGCTGAGCGATGTTAAGCACTTTTTTTTTTTTAATTTTTGGCATTGTGGCATCATTGCTTTGTAATTTAAAAATAGGATGCAAAAGTTATTTAAAAATGAAGTTAATTCTCAAATGGTAAGCATACAAATCGTAAGTGCTTTTCTTAGTCTGAAATGGAGAGACAACTTTAACCAGAGGGTACAAGAAAGCTTCATGGGAAAAACGCAACTAGCATGGGGCCCTGGATGGATGAGAGGACTGACTTAGCACAGAGAGTGTTCCAGTCAAATGGAGGAGTGTAATAAGGGTTTGGGGATATGAAGAGATTCTGAGACTGCCTGAAAATCTCAAGACATCGGACAGGGCACCGTTTGGGGGCATTCTGAGAATACTTTCTTTGCCTCCAGGTTCCAGTGTTCTATCCTTTCTGACATTCGTACCATCCTTAAGTCGAGTGCTTGGGCCTGCTCTCCTGGGATTGGAGGCCAGCTTGCATGGTTGCATTCATCTGTTACTCGAGTTCCTCTTGTAGGGTCTGGGTGAAGTCAGAGACCCAGAGGCTATTTTCTGGCTGACCTGGGATATGTTGGCCTCAGACCACATAAACTGGTTGAACAGAATTTTTGGATCCAGGCTCAGTTCTCTCACTCATTTTCCTTATGCACTGGCTGTCTAGACTTTGAATTGAAAGCAGACATGTGACAGACTCGGAGTCTGTCTTCAAAAAGCTCACAGCTTTGGGGCACCTGGGTGGCTCAGCCATTAAGCGTCTGCCTTAGGCTCAGGTCATGATCCCAGGGTCCTGGGATCGAGTCCCGCGTCGGGCTCCCTGCTTGGCGGGAAGCCTGCTTCTCCCTCTCCTGCTCTCCCTGCTTGTGTTCCCTCTCTCGCTGTGTCTCTCTCTATCAAATAAATAAATAAAATCTTACAAAAAAAAAAGCTCACAGCTTTAGGAGGATAGGATGAAGATGGAAAGTTAAGGAAAACACTATTTACTTGAGTATTTATTCTCTGGCATAGGTAAGACTAGAGACTTTGCAAAACTCTCAGGTATTGTCATCTCTGTCTTATAGATCAGACAACTGGGGCTCAGAGACACTCAGTAACTTTTCTAACTAAGGTCACACAGCAGGAAACAAGCAGCAGAGATTGGACTGGAATCTAAGTCAGTCTAATTTATCTAAGAGGTTCTGACAGAAGCCAAATATAGTTTGTGATATTAAAGAAAAGGGGTAGGGACAGATTATAATGGAAGTTCAAATAAGACCCTAAAGGTGGGACTGGTGGAAAGATACGAAACAAAGGGACAGCATTTTTTGGTTGCTGTTTTAAATAGATGGATATTTGGGGCAGAGTCTTAGTTTCAAAGCAAAGCTCTTGTTTTGTGGGCTACTTGGGAACGGCTTAGGGGCAGCTGCCTGGCATTAGTTGGAAATATGCAAGCCAGGCTTGAATGATCCTCAAGCCTCCTTTCTCTATTTGTAAAGGCTGGGTATGCTTTGAAACTCAGCCTTTTAAAACCCTGTCTCTGCATACTTGGAAATAGGCCTGTCATAGGCAGGCAGTCAAGACATGTTTAGCTACCTCTTCACAAGCAAGCATTTTAAAAGGTGCTTCTAATCCATTCAGGCCCCTCATAAATGACAGGGGCCTGCACATTACCATAGTTACCAAATCAGCAATCAGTCTCCATCCATTTCCTTTTCTGTTACAGAACACTGAATGAGAGGATGCAGCACAGCAGGTGAGTTGAAAGCCTTTCTCTGCTCCACTCTCAACCCTGTTCTATTAGCTCTCTGTTCTATTAGGACCATGCAGCCACCTATTTATAGAGACAAGAGCAAACCCACGAATAAACTGGAATAATAGGGCTGCTATCTCAATACCTAGGGCACAGCCTCATCAATCAACCCATAGAAGGGGCAGGAGAGCTGAGGACCAGCACATGAAGAGCCAGTCATTTATATCTTTCAGGTCTAACAGTGGCCGCCTCACCATACCCAGATATGGATCAATTCCAATTTTACTACCAGATTAAGTCCAAACTCCCATGTGACATAAAGCACTCAGTAATTGGTCCACAGCTCACCCTTCCAAGCTCATCGCTCCTTCTTCAACTGCAAGACTTGAGAATCTCAAGTGTCTCCTCCTCCAGGCAGTCTTTCTAGCTCTATCAGATCATTTCCTTCTGCTCTCTCCTAATACATTTCATTTTGCTGTAATTATCTCTTTGCTTGTCTATCTCTTCCCTATAAATAAAGGTCAACAAGCTGCATATGATTAGCACCCTACTATGATACACGGTAGGCATGCAAGAAAGTTTGAGTAAAATTGACTGCATCTCTCAGCATTACCCATTCCAGCATTTCCAGCAACTCTGGACCATTCCTAAAAGGTGCTCTATAAGACCCCTGTGCCCTCTGGATTCTCTTCACTTCACCTGAAATACCTTCAACCCTCTGCTCCCCACTCTACAGTGTTGCCTGGAGAAATTGCAGCCAAACTGCACTTCAGCTTAAGTGCTGCCCTGTATCTGAAGACGTCTATGAATCTCTAAGGCAGAGCTGCTTGTCTTCTATCTCAGGTCCCAAATTCCTTCTGTGGCTCTGGTTGGCCAAATGTGTCTGTCTCATCCTAGACTGCAAGTTCCTCCAGGGCAGGAACCAAGCCTTGCCCATTTCTGTGTTCTGCATCTGCCATCCAGCAGAAGCTTAATACTCAATATGGAATTAAATAATAAAATAATCAAGTCACTCAAAATAATCTGCAAATCACCTGCCTTTTGGCTTCCCACAGAAATACTGCTTGAATCTTCCCCCCACCACCCCATGCAATGAGACCTTGTTTTGACAGCTCACTTTACTTCTCACACCTGAGCTGCAAACGGCATGCAGCAGCCTGAGAAGGATGGAAATTGTGGTGAGTGATGCCTTCTTCAGCCCGGATAGAGGCAGGATTGGTTTTAAAGTGTTTGCCATTTGGAGCAGCAACCTAAGATCAATCACTACCCTTGTTCTTGCCAAGTTATAAGAAGAATTTTTGTTTCCCATCTGCCTGTCAGAAGAACATGATTCTTTCCTTAAACCTACCTTTGGCCTACATGATTGAAATGAAGGTGAGTAGGAATGGTGGGGAAAATTAACAAAAAGGTAGGGAAAAATACATTCCCCAAAAGCTTCAGCTTGGGATGGAGTACACTAAAGTAGGAGTTTGGGGTTCCATCCAGTCTGTTCTTTAATTACTACTTAGCTAGTGTGTGATCTTGGGATAATTACTTAATCCTCCTAAACCTCTGCTTCTTTATTCACAAAGGGTTGGATTGAGGATAAATGAGGTAATGCATATTTCTTTCTTTTTTTTTTAAAGATTTCATTTATTTGACAGAGACATAGCGAGAGAGGGAACACAAGCAGGTGGAGTGGGAGAGGGAGAAGCAGGCACTGAACAGCATCTAAGAAGATGTTCAGTAAGTATATATTTTTGTAATCATCAAGCTGCCAGAAGGAATTACACCACTATATCATGTTGCATTTGTGACTTCAGTCAGGTTCCCTGGAAGCAGACTCTGAGACAAGATTTGTGTGCAAGTAAATGATAAATGAAGTGCTCCCAGAAGGAACCAAGAAGGGACTGAGGAGGCAGGACAGATAAGAGGCCAAGCCACCATGGGATTTTAGGCAAAGTCTCAGCCCCAGCCTTCAAGGGGACCCTGGAATTTGAATTATAGTTCAGAGGGTGTCCCAACTCTTGCCAAGGGGTCTGGGCTTTATACTTTCTCATCTGTAGTCATAGGTAAGTTCATACACTTCCAGGTACTTTGGTTCTTGAAACCTAAGCAAAGCAGCTCCTAGAGCCATTTTCCCAAAGAGAGTAAGAGGAAGCCTTCACAAGCAAAGAATACATAAGCCAGCAGATGGGCACCTGGAAACATAAGAGGGATCCAAGATGGGTCACTGTGTCCACAGAACTTTGAAAGAGGCACCTGTAAGCAATTTCTCATTGTCCAGCTGGTCTCCATTGTATCCCTGGTAAGAGCTTCCAGGGAACTGACCTGAGATGGAGCAGCTTTGGGATGGACTTGTGAGAAGAGCCCTGCTGTCTGTCCTTGCCCCAGTTCTTGGATACACTTGCAAGTCAGCAATGGCAGCAAGCAGGGGAAATGACCCCAAACAAGCCTGATACTGGACTTTAGAGCAAAGCTGAGGAGGCTTCAAAGTCCTCACACCCAGGCTGCAGCCAGACCAATTAATGAGGGTATCTGGGCTAAAACCTAGGTGTCAGGAATTATTAAAGCTCCCAGGGATTCCAGTGTGCCCACAAGCTTGAAAATCTCTGTGCTAAAGGAAGCTAACCAGTCAATGCATCCACAGCTGTAGTGTAAGGACCAGGTAATTATACCAGCAATGTAAGAGAGATTTTGAGTTAGTCATTTGCCCAATATTTACTGAGCACCTTCTAAGAACAAGGCACTATGGTTTAAGTGCTCAGGGGACATGAAAATCAAACTGCTCTGTTCTCCACCATCTCCAGTCTCGGGGGTGGGGAGTGGTATGTAGAGAAATAACTGCAGTCCCCTCTGTTATGAGCTGCAGGAGGGATGTGTATGTGTGTGTGTGTGTGTACACACATGCTTAGGAAAGCTTCACAGTAGGAACTAGAGCCAGGCTTAAAGGATGAGGTGGGGGGTGGGGACTGGAAAAGTGAATGGTAAGTAAACAGCATGTGCATGGTTTGGAGAAAGAATAAAAGGCACTGAATACCAGGATATGTCAGTGACTTGGTGTGGCAATTCCAATATGTGGGAGCATGCTGGGACATGAGGATGAAGGGCTGTGGGGGCTGTGGCATAGTCTGTGCATTTGGACCCTTCACCCACAGAGAGGGCACATCTCTGAGAGCACCAAGAGCCTGGGAAACATCAGCCCTCCTCCTTCCCCCAGGCCTCCATTCTGGAAAGGTAGGCAAGAGGTGGATGGGTTTGTTCATCAGTGGCAGTATAGCTTTGCTTCCTACACACACACACACACACACACACACACACACACACACACATCCCCTTTTATTAAAATCAGTCCCAATGTAATGCCCAGCCCCAACTTTCTTCTCTCAGGCATATGTGTACTCAATGATCATTTCTGTGTCCAAATTCCTCTTTCTGCTGAGATCAAAATCTCATTTCATCTCACCCCCCTTCTTTGAATAGGTATCAGTATAGATGAGGAATTTAATTTCTACCAGAATCTTTCATGCCAGACATTTGTGTGTTTAGCAGACTCATTAAAAACTGAGATGAGGAAAGGCATTTATATAACAGAAAAACAAGTTAAAAATGAGAATTTAGAGAGTTTTGCTTTAAGAGTTTTAGAGCTGTGCCTCTAAAGAGAATTTCTTGCTCACATCTCTCTAAAGTTTACAGCCTCCTGCTCTGTAGCTCAGTCTCCCCCAAACACACACATCTCTCTCTCCCTCTCTCTCTCACACACATTTTTATGCTCCTTTCATCTTAATTCCCTAACTTAATTATGCAGAACAGTTCAGCTGTTCTGAACTCTCCTACCCTCTATTGGATTCCAGGCTTATTTTTAAAAATACCACCTATTAATGTGCCTGCAAAACAAAGGTTCATCCACCCTCGGACTCATCCTTTATCAGCACAGAAGAAGTGGAAGAAGCTTTTAAATTTCCATCTTTTCTCTCTCTTTCTCCCATGAGCATCTGTAACTTGAAGGGGAGAGTATAGAGACTCATTTTCACTGTTCACCTACTTATTTGAAGGCAGTAGTACCTACAGTTTTTGTTTTAAATAACTTCTTTCAGTTCTGTTCAATAACAAATACCTTATTGTCCACAGTGAGTTTCAATGATTTGCCCACAAGTCTAATGTGACACAGGGAAGGGAGCACACATTGAGCACCTACCAAGAGCTAGGCAGCCTGTGTAGATTAATTCGTTCTATCCCATGAGTTATGCACTTTTAAAAATTATTGTTATTATGGGGCATCTGGCTCAGTCAGTTAAGCATCTTGACTCTTGGCTTCCGCTCAGGTCATGCATGATTTCGGGGTCATGAGATCAGGCCCCACATTGAGCTGTGCACTCAGTAGAGAGTCTGCTTGAGATTCCTCCCCCCCCCCACCTTTTCCTTCCCCTCTGCTCCTCTACCTGCTCACACTCTATCTCTCTAAAAATAAAATAAACAAAATCTTTAAAAAAATACGAATTGTTATGAAATGAATGAGGAGACAAAGAAGTTTAAGTGACTTGGTCAGATTTACCAATTCCATGCTGTGGCTGCATGTTTTACATTGTTCAGTTTTCTTCTAATTCTTCATATGGAAGTTAAATGCAAATACCCTTTCTCATTCCCTCAATAGGGATTCAACAAAGTTGCCAAGATAGCATAAAGAGTTCCTATATATGCCACATCCAATTTTCCCTATTTTTTAAAGTTTTATTTAAATTCCAGTTAGTTAACATACAGTATAATATTAGTTTCAGGTATACAATATAGTGATTCAACACTTCATACATCACCCATTGCTCATCACAAGTGCCCTTCTTAATTCCTATCACCTGCTTAACCCATTCCCCACCCCCTGTTCCTTCTGGTAACCATCAGTTTGTTCTCTACAGTTAAGAGTCTGTTTCTTGGGTACCTGGGTGGCTCAGTCATTAAGCGTCTGCCTTTGGCTCAGGTCATGATCCCAAGTCCTGGGATCAAGCCCCGCATCAGGCTCCCCGCTCAGTGGGAAGCCTGCTTCTCCCTCTCCCACTCCCCCAGCTTGTGTTTCCTCTCTCGCTGTGTCTCTCTCTGTCAAATAAATAAACAAAATCTTTTAAAAAATAAAATAAAAAGTCTGTTTCTTGGTTTATCTTTTTTCCCTTTGCTCATTTGTTGTTTCTTAAATATCACATGTGAGGGAAATCATATGGTATTTGTCTTTCTCTGACTTATTTCGCTTAGCATAATACTCTCTAGCTCCATCCACATCACTGCAAATGGCAAGATTCCATTCTTTTATATGGCTGAATAATATTCCATTGTACATATGTACTACATCTTCTTTATCCATTCATCAATCCATGAATACTTGGGCTTTTTCCATAACTTGGTTATTATTGATAATGCTGGTATAAACACTGGGACACATGTATCCCTCTGAATTAGTATTTTTATATTCTTTGGGTAATATCTAGTAGTGCAGTTGCTGGATCTAGGGTAGTTCTATTTTTAACTTTTTTGAGGAACCTCCATACTGTTTTCCAGAATGGCTGTACCAGTCTGCTTTTCCAACAATAGTGCAAGAGGGTCCCCTTTCTCTGCATCCTTGCCAACACCTGTTGTTTCTCATGTTGTTGATTTTAGCCATTCTGATAGGTGTGAGGTGATATCTCACTGTAGTTTTGATTTGCATTTCCCTCATGATGAGTGACGTTGAGCATCATTTGATGTGTCTGTTGTCTACCTATATGTCTTCTTTGGAAAAAAGTGTCTATTCATGTCTTCTGCCCATTTTTTAACTGGATTATTCATTTTGGGGTGTTGAATTGTGTAAGTTCTTTATATATTTTGGATACTAACCCTTTATCAGATATGTCATTTGCAGATATCTTCTCCCATTCTGTAGGTTACCTTTTAGATTTGTTGTTTTATTCACTGTGCAGAAGCTTTTTATTTTGATGTAGTCCCAATAGTTTATTTTTGATTTTGTTTCCCTTGCCTCAGGAGATAGATCTATAAAGAAGTTGCTACGGCTGATGTGAGAGAAATTATTGCTTGTGTTCTAGGATTTTTATGGCTTTAGGTCTCACATTAGGTCTTTAGTCCATTCTGGATTTATTTTTATATACGGTGTAAGAAAGTGGTCCAGTTTTCCCAACACCATTTGTTGAAGAGAATATCCTTTTCCCCACTGGATATTCTTTCCTGCTTTGTCAAAGATTAATTGACCATATAATTGTGGGTTCATTTCTGGGTTTTCTATTCTGTTCTACTGATTTATGTGTTCTATTTTTGTGCTAGTATGATACTATTTGGATTACTACAGCTTTGTAATATAACTTGAAGTCCGGAATTGTGATGCCTCCAGCTTTGTTTTTCTTTTTCAGGCTTGCTTTGGCTATTAGGGGCTTTTGTGATTCCATACAAATTTTAAGATTGTTTGTTCTAGGTCTGTGAAAAATGCTTTTGGTATTCTGATGGGGATTGCATTAAATGTGTAGATTGCTAGTATAGTCATTCTAACAATATTTGTTCTTCCAATCCCTAAGCATGGAACGTCTTTCGATTTCTTTGTGTCATCTTCAATTTCTTTCATCAGTGTTTCATAGTTTCAGAGTACAGGTCTTTCACATCTTTGGTCAGGTTTATTCCCAGGTACCTTACTGTTTTTGGAGCAATTGTAAATAGGATTCATTTCTTAATTTCTCTTTCTACTGCTTCATTACTGGTGTATAGAAGTGCAACAGATTTCTGTATGTCGATTTTATACTCTGCAACTTTACTGAATCTGTTTATCAGTTCTAGCAGTTTTTTGGTGAATTCTTTTGGGTTCTGTACATAGTATCATGTAATCTGCAAAGAGTGAAAGTTTTACTTCTTCCTTAATTTTCCCTATTATTAATATCACACATCAGTATGCATATTTGTTACAACTAATAAACCAATATTTATACATTTATAATAAAATCTACACTTTATTCAGATTTCCTTGGTTTTCACCTAATGTCCTTCTTTTTCTGTCCCAAGATCCCAACCAGGATATATTACATTTAGACTTGGGTTTCTCTAGACTGTAATAGTTTCTCACATTTTTATTGTTTTTCAATGATCTTGAGAGTTTTGAGGACTCCTATCCAGGCATTTTGTAGAATGTCCTTCAGTTTGGGTTTGTCTGATATTTTCCTTATGTTTTACAGGGATTATGGATTTGGGGGAGGAAGAGCACAGAAGTAAAGTTCCATTCTTATTGTATTATATCAAGGGTATACAACTTACTAATAGAACTTATCACTGTTGATGTTAGCCTTGATCACCTGGTTGACATAGTATTTGTCATATTTTCCACTGCTAAGTTACTCCCTACCTTTTACCCCCATCCCTTTTCATGTTATACTCTTTGGAAGTCCAAAGTAGTACATTGAGATGGGAACTATAGGAAATGTAAAGAAATTACACATGGTCTTTCAAGTGACTTCAGGTTCTAGATGAAGAGAAATCATACATGCACATAAACTAATACCACAATCTGCTTGTATTTCAAGAATGACTATTTAATGGATAGATGATGTGACACACTGAATCTTTAAATCACATCTCATTATCACAACCAGTTTCTAGCACCTATAAACATGAACTTGTTCTGGTTGTAGAGAAAATGAAATTTATTCCAGTACTCCTTTTGCGGGACATTTTGGTCGGACAGAGGATACACCTTTGGTAACAGAGATTCCTTTAAGAAATGAACCTCCTTGATGATTTGAGGTTTGATCCAACAAACATGTTTTGAGTGCTTCCCCTGTGAGGATACTATTCCAGGTGCTGGAAGAGTGATGGTGAGAGGGGTCACAAAGATCCTAATACCTGTCCAGAGCTCCTCACTTCATAGAGGAGTAAAGATGTGTACCCAAACTGCGGTAGTATCAGAGACAGAAAGCTCAGAAATCCTAAGATAAAGCCAGTAAGTGCTCCTAGGGCCTGAGGAATAACAGATATATTTCCAACTGAGAGGAGAAATTAAGAAAGATTTCCAAGAGGAAGATAGGATTTGACCTGAGTCTTGAAAATTGCATATGATTTCATTTAAAAAAAAACTGGTTCAAGCTAGGGGAACAGCAGGACAAAAGACCTAAGGCATGAAAACCACAGGAATATTTCAGGAACAGAAAATAACATAGAAAAGGTATGGCCCAGAATTTACCTATATGTAGGGATGCAGGCCCTGGCAAGCATTAAGAGTAGAACACCTGTGGAGACTAGATGGTGGAAGGCCTTGAACTCCCTGCCAGTAGGTCTAGACTTTATTCTGTAGGCCACAGGAAGCATGTCTAAGTGTAGGAATGGTTTTACAAGCATTATGCTTTAGGAGTAGTCTGCAGTGTGCTCAAGGACTATGGTGGTGTGGGGGAAGATATTAGCAGCAAGAATATTTAGGACACCATCCACTGGTATGGGTTAAGTATTGGTAAATAGTAGAGGTAACACAAAAATTAAGTAAGCAGTAAGTCATTTACTTAAGGGAGTTCTTCCCTAAGTCAAAACATGATGTAATGAATCTGGAGTCATCCAAGCTTTCTAAAGTACGAGTCAACATTATGCCTTATATCTTTTGCTTTTTATCCTCTGTAACAACCTCTTGAGGTAGATCTCATCCATCTGCATCTTCCAGATTGGGAAAAAAAAAATGAGGCTCATAAAAGCTGAACGTCTTGTGCAAGGCCACACAGCAAGCAAGTAATGGAGCCTGGGTTTGAACCATCATCCAGAGTGACTCAAAAGTCTGACCTCTCAGGACATTCTGTGTCAGAGCTAAGTTTATAGACTAGTCTCATATGTCCATGTGTGAACCATCTATTTATGGATCACCCAGAGAAAATGTGTAATATCAAGCTGACTTCACCCTGCCACCCAGCACGTTCCTGGAGTACCTCCCAGCTGGTGTCTACTCAGGGAACAAAAGCTCACTTCAATATTAGCCCAAGTCAAATCTAATTAGAAAGGCAAATCCACTCCCAGCCTTCCCAGTCCAAAATTGGTGGTACATGCCAAGCGGTAACTTTCCTGTGCTTTCTCCTACTTTGGTTTCTCAGTTCCAGTTCTGATCACCCTGGGTGATGCTCTATCTAAAACTGACCCATTTTCCCATTTTGTTTCAAGATGAAACTTCTTCATGGATTTTCAAATAATAGTTGTATCTTTAAACTTGCACTGGAGCTACCATATCACATAACTCTGCATTGATTTAAAAGACATTTAGTGAATGCATAACTTGTCCCAAGCTATGGGGAATAAAGGTGATGAAGGTAAAGTCCTATGCTCAAGGAGGTACAATCTAGAAGATGACATATGCTTTAAATAACTGAAAAACTTAGTTATCCTGGATACTAATGAAGGCAGGCCTTCTGATACCAACTTTATGTTGTTTAAGTTTTGCCAAAGTGCCTGTTGTATACCAGGGTTTCACAACCTTGGTACTATTGACATTTTGAGCTGACAATTCTTTAGTGTGGAAGGCTATCCTGTGCATTGTAGGAGGTACAGCAGCATCCCTGATCTCTATCCACTGGATGCCAACAGTACCTCACACATACTCATCCAAGTTGTAGTAACTCAAAATATCTCCAGACCTTGTACAATGTCTCCCAGGGGTTCCACTGAGAACCATGATTTAGACTATGCAATTCCTATCCTCAATTTCTGTCCTCAGAGGATGCCCATCACCATCATTTTCGCTAACACTTACTTGGTTAGTTAGTAAGACACTGTGCTAAGTGTTTTTCATGCATTATCTCAGCTTTTGAATACACAGTGAGATAAGTACTATTATGATAACCTTTTCTATTATGGAAGAAATTGTGGTTTAATGAGATTAAGAAACAATGTTACTAAGTCATAAAGCTATATAAGAGACAGCCAGGATTTACAGCCAGGCTGAGATGCTCTAAAACCATTATATGAGGCTGACCTCCCTACATACAACCAGTCATCCAACATATAGAAAGACAGCAGTTATTTGCTATAAACTGATGAGGGCCAGGCACATTGAGGCCAACTTTTCATAGGTAATACCAAATTTAATCCTCATCATATTTAATTTTTTAAAGATTTTATTTATTTATTTGAGAGAGAGAGCACGTATGAGCAGGGGAAGGGACAGAGGAGAGGGGGAATCTCAAGCAGACTTCCCACTAAGCAGGGAGCCCGACCGACATGGGGCTCGATCCCAAGACCTCAGGATCACGACCTAAGCCAAAGGCAGATGCCCAACTGACTGAGACACCCAGGAGCCCCTTAATCCTTATTTTAATGCCATAATTTTATGCCCATTTTACTGATTAGGAAACTGAGGTTCAGATAAATTAAGTGACTTTCCCCCAAGGTTCCAATGCTCCTAAGTGGTGGAGTCTCTATTCAAACCTAACTCTGTCTGGCTCTAGAGAAAAGACAGATCCCCACTTCTCATAAGTCTCTCCATCTACCACCCACACAAGGCACAACCTACAGTTTCATTCCAAGTAAACCTGCAAAATGGGTTCTTTGGGCCAAGTATCCACAGTGCTGCCATGGGCATCCTCCACTTCATCCTCCCTCCCAGCCCCTGCCCTAGCTTTCTGTGGCTCTTCCAGCCCACCGAAGGGGGTCAGTTCTCAGTTTCAATAGCCTCCTGGGTACTGCATACCCTATTCCAACCCAAATAAGTATGTGGGTGTTTGGTGAGTGTTTTTTCTCACTGGGAGGCCCTGCACATCAGAGTGTGGATTTTGGTTTCAAGTCTTTCCTACCTTTTGGCCAACTCTTCTCTCACCTACTGCACTGGGCAGTCCTGCCTCCCTACACAGCTCATGCTCTCTGCCAAACCCAGACTCTGGCTGAGAAACAGAAGGCTGCATGCTACCCTCCTTGGATGTCGCCCTCTTTGGGTTCCATGAATAAGCCAGCAGGAATGCTTCAAGAAAGCAAAGCCATCATTTTTCCACCAAAGGGGAAAAATATACACAACACTTTCATGGTTGTGCCCGAGTGAAAACACCCCAGGCCTCCTGCGTGGTTGGTCCCTGGGCTCAAAATGTGCACCAAATAGGACTTCAGAGGTGAAATCATTCTGTCCTTCAATTCCTCTCATTTACCACTGGGACATTGGGGGAGAATGCCGGCCTCAGATGTAGGAGTGGTATTTGACCAACAGTCATCACCCACATCAGTGGGAATTAAACTCACATAGAAATGAATACAAAGGCCAGCAAATGGCTCTAGTAAAGAAGAGACAGCTCTTCCCACCACAATATCCTTGTCATTTAATTACAAATGAGAGTCCATTAGGGGCTGTATTTCCTCTCTGGGCCTGAGGGCTAAGAGGTCCAGGAAATCAGCTTGTATGGCTGTCAGCATATCTCCTAAAGCTTTGATTGATTCTTTGAGCATAAAAATTCACAAGGACAGCGTGGGGAATCCTTGAGCAGCCAAAGAGGAGAGGAGTGTATGTGTATGGACACTGACTTTCATGTAGAAACTATCATGTCTGCAAACACCCCATATACCACCATCAGAGTGGAAGAAGGGATATGACCAGACTCGGGATAACTTGACTGAGGACTTAAAGTTACTGAAGCATGTATGAAATATACATTGTCCTAAGCTTTAAAAAGACTTAAAAACTGAGGAGAATAATAGAAAGAGCACTGACTTTAAAAATCAGTAAAGCTAATTAGAATTCAGGGTTCACCAGTTGACTAAACAGTGCTCTAAAATGAAGAAAGCAGCTGTAAAAATTTACTCAGAATAAAGGAGATTTAAAAATCTATTTACCTTAAAACAGTTCTGCTAGCACCAAAATTTTATTCACTTTTGAAAGCACTAAATTATGGTATTACAAGCACTTGAACAAACTTATCTGATGAATTTATGGTAGCCTGGCCCAAGCAAAAGGGCTATTTTCTGAAAAAGATAAAACTGAGATGCAAAAGGACTTGTTATTTATCCAAGGCACATTACAAAGTGGCAAATCTAAATCAAGGATTTGAACCTAGCTCTGTCTTACCTTTACTCTTTCCCCCACTGTCAGATGACTTCGCATATGGAGTTTTCATTAACTTCCCGAACTGTAAGGACTCACCTGGGTGTGCTAGATCTGGTACTGTGTATGGGGCTGAAAGTTTACTACTCAAATGAGAACGCTAAGCAGTGTTTGGGGTTGCTATCCTCACCTGAATGCTCAAATAATTTTATACAAACCTGAAATCACCCCTTTCCTTTTTTAATTCATCAGAATCAAAAAGAGATAGCATCATTCTAGAAGTTAATCTTATTGTGTGGACTAGAAGCATCCCTAAACTCGGGATGAGAAGAACTAGGTTCAGCTGCTGACTCTGTCACTACCTGCTGGGTGACCACCACACTCACAGATCTTTACAGCTCTAAGGATACCATTCCCTTTCTATTCGATGTCCTGGAGCACAAATCCAGGCAGTGCCATTTGCATGGATTACAAAGGGAATGGTGTCCTTGCAGTCCTGCAATGCAGAGGCCCTGGTAACATTGACCAAGTAAGCAAATCTTTCTAAGTCTGAGTTTCCTCGTCAAGAGCAAGGATAGTTGTGTCTACTTTTTAAGTATTAAATGAGATACTGAGTGTAAACTTCCCAGCATAGTCTATTTTTTTCAATAATATTTATTGTTATGTTAATCACCATACATTACATCATTAGTTTTTGATGTAGTGTTCCATGATTCATTGTTTGTGCATAACACCCAGTGCTCCACGCAGAATGTGCCCTCTTTGATAGCCATCACCAGGCTAACCCATCCCCCCACCCCCCTCCCCTCTAGAACCCTCAGTTTGTTTTTCAGAGTCCATCGTCTCTCATGGTTCGTCTCCCCCTCCGACTTACTCCCCTTCATTCTTCCCCTCCTGTTATCTTCTTCTTCTTTCTTTTTTCTTAACATATATTGCATTATTTGTTTCAGAAGCACAGATCCATGATTCATCAGTCTTGTACAATTCACAGCGCTCACCATAGCACATACCCTCCGCAATGCCTATCACCCAGCCACCCAATCCCTCCCACCCCCCACCACTCCAGTAACCCTCAGTTTGTTTCCTGAGATTAAGAATTCCTCATATCAGTGAGGTCATATGATCCATGTCTTTCTCTGATTGACTTATTTCACTTAGCATAACACCCTCCAGTTCCATCCACGTCGTTGCAAATGGCAAGATCTCATTCCTTTTGATGGCTGCATAATATTCCATTGTGTATATATACCACCTCTTCTTTAGCCATTCATCTGTCGATGGACAGCTTGGCTCTTTCCACAATTTGGCTATTGTGGACACTGCTGCTATAAACATTGGGGTGCACGTACCCCTTCAGATCCCTACATTTGTATCCTTGTGGTAAATACCCAGTAATGCAATTGCTGGATTGTATGGTAGCTCTATTTTCAACTGTTTGAGGAACCTCCATACTGTTTTCCAGAATGGTTGCACCAGCTTGCATTCCCACCAACAGTGTAGGAGGGTTCCCCTTTCTCCACATCCCCGCCAACATCTGTCGTTTCCTGACTTGTTAATTTTAGCCATTCTGACGGGTGTGAGGTGGTGTCTCATTGAGGTTTTGATTTGGATTTCCCTGATACCGAGCGATGTTGAGCACGTTTTGATGTGTCTGTTGGCCATTTGGATGTCTTCTTTGGAAAAATGTCTGTTCATGTCTTCTGCTCATTTCTTGATTGGATCATTTGTTCTTTGGGTGTTGAGTTTGATAAGTTCTTTATAGATTTTGAATACTAGCCGTTTATATGATATGTCATTTGCAAATATTTTCTCCCATTCTGTTGGTTGTCTTTTGGTTTTGTGGGCTGTTTCTTTTGCTGTGCAAAAGCTTTTTATCTTCATGAAATCCCAATAGTTCATTTCTGCCCTGGCTTCCCTTGCCTTTGGCGATGTTTCTAGGAAGAAGTTGCTGTGGTTGAGGTGGAAGAGGTTGCTGCCTGTGTTCTCCTTTAGGATTTGGATGGACTCCTGTCTCACATTTAGGTCTTTAAACCATTTGGAGTCTATTTTTGTGTGTGGTCCAGTTTCATTCTTCTGCATGTGGCTGTCCAATTTTCCCAACACCATTTGTTGAAGAGACTGTCTTTTTTCCATTGGACATTCTTTCCCGCTTTGTCAAAGATGAGTTGACCATAGAGTTGAGGGTCCATTTCTGGGCTCTCTATCTGTTCCATTGATCTTTGTGTCTGTTTTTGTGCCAATACCATACTGTCTTGAGGATGACAGCTTTGTAATAGAGTTGGAAGTCCGGAATTGTGATGCCGCCAGCTTTGCTTTTCTTTTTCAGTATTCCTCTGGCTATTCGGGGTCTCTTCTGGTTCCATACAAATTTTAGGATTATTTGTTCCATTTCTTTGAAAAAGGTGGATGGTATTTTGATGGGGATTGCATTGAATGTGTAGATTGCTCTAGGTAGCACTGACATCTTCACAATGTTGGTTCTTCCAATCCATGAGCATGGAACGTTTTTCCATTTCTTTGTGGCTTCTTCAATTTCTTTCATGAGTATTTTATAGTTTTCTGAGTACAGATCCTTTGCCTCTTTGGTTAAATTTATTCCTAGTTATCTTACGGTTTTGGGTACCATTGTAAATGGGATCGACTCCTTGATTTGTCTCTCTTCTGTCTTGTTGTTGGTGTATAGGAATGCCACTGATTTCTGAGCATTGATTTTATAGCCTGCTACTTGACTGAATTCCTGTATGAGTTCTAGCAGTTTTGGGGTGGAGTCTTTTGGGTTTTCCACATACAGTATCATATCATCTGCACAGAGTGAGAGTTGGACTTCCTCTTTGCCGATTTGGATGCCTTTGATTTCTTTTTGTTGTCTGATTGCTGTGGCTACGACTTCTAATACTATGTTGAATAGCAGTGGTGAGAGTGGACATCCCTGCCGCGTTCCTGACCTCAGGGAAAAGCTCTCAGCTTTTCCCCATTGAGAATGATATTCGCTGTAGGTTTTTCATAGATGGCTTGTATGATGTTGAGGTATGTACCCTCTATCCCTCTACTCTGAAGAGTTTTGATCAAGAAAGGATGCTGTACTTTGTCAAATGCTTTTTCTGCATCTATTGAAAGGATCATATGATTCTTGTTCTTTCTTTTGTTAATGTATTGTATCACGTTGATTGATTTGCGGATGTTGAACCAGCCTTGCAGCCCAGGAATAAATCCCACTTGGTCATGGTGAATAATCCTTTTAATGTACTGTTGGATCCTATTGGCTAGAATTTTGGTGAGAATTTTTGCATCCATGTTCATCAAGGATATTGGTCTGTAATTCTCCTTTTGGATGGGGTCTTTGTCTGGTTTTGGGGTCAAGGTAATGGTGGCCTCATAAAATGAGTTTGGAAGTTTTCCTTCCTTTTCAATTTTTTGGAACAGTTTCAGGAGAATAGGTATTAATTCTTCTTTAAATGTCTGATGGAATTCCCCTGGGAAGCCATCTGGCCCTGGGCTTTTGTTTGTTGGGAGATTTTTGATGACTGCTTCAATTTCCTTAGTGGTTATAGGTCTGTTCAGGTTTTCTATTTCTTCCTGGTTCAGTTTTGGTAGTTGATACATCTCTAGGAATGCACCCATTTCTTCCAGGTTATCTAATTTGCTGGCATAGAGTTGCTCATAATATGTTCTTATAATTGTTTGTATTTCTTTGGTGTTGGTTGTGATCTCTCCTCTTTCATTCATGATTTTGTGGATTTGGGTCATTTCTCTTTTCTTTTTGATAAGTCTGGCCTGGGGTTTATCAATCTTGTGAATTCTTTCAAAGAACCAGCTCCTAGTTTTGTTAATCTGTTCTACTGTTCTTTGGTTTCTAGTTCATTGATTTCTGCTCTAATCTTGATTATTTCTCTTCTCCTGCTGGGTTTAGGCTTTATTTGCTGTTCTTTCTCTAGCTCCTTTAGGTGTAGGGTTAGGTTGTGTATTTGAGACCTTTCTTGTTTCTTGAGAAAGGCTTGTATTGCTATATACTTTCCTCTTAGGACTGCCTTTGCTGTATCCCAAAGATTTTGAACAGTTGTGTTTTCATTTTCATTGGTTTCCATGAATTTTTTTAATTCTTCTTTAATTTCCTGGTTGACCCATTCATTCTTTAGTAGGATGCTCTCTAGCCTCCATGTATTTGAGTTCTTTCCGAGTTTCCTCTTGTGATTGAGTTCTAGTTTCAAAGCATTGTGGTCTGAAAATATGCAGGGAATTATCCCAATCTTTTGGTACCGGTTGAGACCTGATTTGTCACCTAGGATGTGATCCATTCTGGAGAATGTTCCATGGGCACTAGAGAAGAATGTGTATTCTGTTGCTTTGGGATGGAATGTTCTGAATATGTCTGTGAAGTCCATTTGGTCCAGTGTTTCATTTAAAGTCTTTATTTCCTTGTTGATCTTTTGCTTAGATGATCTGTCCATTTCAGGCAGGGGGGTGTTAAAATCCCCCACTATTATTGTATTGTTGTCAATGTGTTTCTTTGCTTTTGTTATTAATTGCCTTATATAATCGGCTGCTCCCACGTTAGGGGCATAGATATTTACAATTGTTAGATCTTCTTGTTGGATAGACCCTTTAAGTAGGATATAGTGTCCTTCCTCATCTCTTATTACAGTCTTTGTTTTAAACTCTAATTTTTCTGATATAAGGATTGCCACCCCAGCTTTCTTTTGGTGTCCATTAGCATGGTAATTGGTTTTCTACCCCCTCACTTTCAATCTGGGGGTGTCTTTGGGTCTAAAATGAGACTCTTGCAGACAGCATATGGATGGGTCTTGTTTTTTAATCCAATCTGATAGCCTGTGTCTTTTGATTGGGGCATTGAGCCCATTTACATTCAGGGTAACTACTGAAAGGTATAAATTTAGTGCCATTGTATTGCCTGTAAGGTGACTGTTACTGTATATTGTCTGTGCTCCTTTCTGATCTATGCTGCTTTTAGGCTCTCTTTTTGCTTAGAGGACCTCTTTCAATATTTCTTGTAGGGTTGGTTTCGTGTTTGCAAATGCCTTTAGTTTTTGTCTGTCCTGGAAGCTTTTGATCTCTCCTTCTATTTTCAATGATAGCCTGGCTGGATATACTATTCTTGGCTGCATATTTTTCTCATTTAGTGCTCTGAAAATATCTTGCCAGTCCTTTCTGGCCTGCCAGGTCTCCTTGGATGGGTTTTTGCCAATCTAATGTTTCTACCATTGTAGGTTACATACCTCTTCTCCTGAGCTGCTTTCAGGATTTTCTCTTTCTCTTTGAGACTCGTAAATTTTACTCTTAGATGTTAGGGTGTTGACCTATTTTTATTGATTTTGAGAGGGGTTCTCTGTGCCTCCTAGATTTTGATGCCTGTTTCCTTCCCCACATTAGGGAAGTTCTCTGCTATTATTTGCTCCAATATACCTTCTGCCCCTCTCCCTCTTTCTTCTTCTTCTGGGATCCCAATTATTCTAATGTTGTTTCATCTTATCGTATCGCTTATCTCTCAAATTCTGCCCTCGTGATCCTGTAGTTGTTTCTCTCTCTTTTTCTCAGCCTCTTTATTTTCCATCATTTGTTCTTCTATATCGCTGATTCTTTCTTCTGCCTCATTTATCCTAGCAGTTAGTACCCCCATTTTTTATTGCACCTCATTAATAGCCTTTTTGATTTCGACTTGGTTAGATTTTAGTTCTTTTATTTCTCCAGAAAGGGTTTCTTTAATAATGTCCACGCTTTTTTCAAGCCCAGCTAGTATCTTTAAAGTCATGATTCTGAACTCTAGGTCCGACATCGTACTAATGTCCGTATTGAGGAGGTCCCTGGCAGACGGTACTACCTCTTGTTCTTTTTGCTGAGGTGATTTTTTTCGTCTTGTCATTTTGTCCAGAGGAGAACAGTTGAATGAGAGAACAGAATGCTAACAGGTTAACAACGTCTCCAGCAAATATACTCTAAACAAATCAGAAAAGACCTGAAACCAGGGGACAAGAAAGGGAACGAAAGAAGAGAAAAAAAAAAAAGGAAAAAGAAAAAGATAAAAACAAACAAAAACAGAACAAAACAAAAGAAAAACAGAATATGATCAAATATGATCAGGCTAGTGCATAGATCAGTGCCACACACTAGCTTTTGGGCATATTTTGGTCTGTTAGAAGAAAGTGCCTTGTAAAATTTTAAAGGAAGAAAGACATATATGTACAAAATAAGGGTTGATACAATGAAGGGATGGCAGATGACTGTAAAGATGAAAATTATAAAAGATTTTATAAAAGGAATTGATAAGATAAGAAGTTGTGCTTAAAAAGAAAGAAGAAGATTTAAAAAGAAAATGAAAAAAGAAAAAAAAGAAAAAAAAAGGGAGAGAATGTGTTCAGGCAGGAGAATAGAATAAAGCCATACACTAGTGATTTAGGGTATATTTTGATCTGTTAGAAGAAATTGTATCTCAAAATTTTAAAGAGAGAACAACTTATATATATATGCCAAAAATAAGGGTAACTAGTATGAAGGGATAAAAATATGACTCTAAAATGAAAAATAAAAAATGTTTTTTTTAAAAAGGGATTGATAAGATGTTGTTTGAAAAAGGGAAAAAGAAAAATTCAAAAAAAACCAGTTAAAAAATTAACTTTGAAAAACTAATGAATTATGGTAAAAAAGCCATGAATTCTATGTGCAGTATTCCCCTAGCGCTGGATTTCTGCCGTTCTCCTTGATCGGTAAACTTGGTCTTGGCTTGCTGGCTGCTCGTGCTGATCTTCTGGGGGAGGGGCCTGTTGCCGTGGTTCCCAAATGTCTTTGCCGGAGGTGGAATTGCCTCGCCCTTGTGAGTCCGGGCTAAGCAAGCAGCTCCGGTTTGCTCTCAGGAGCTTTTGTTCCCTGTAAGCTCTCGGTTCAGCTTTGGAGGACCAGGGTGAAAATGGTGGCCTCCCAATCTCCTTCCGGAGGAGCTGAGAACTTGGGGCCCCGCTCCTCAGTGCGCCCCCAGAGAAAAGCAGTCAATCACTCCCGTCTCCCCGATCTCTGGCCACAGTCCGTGCTCACCTGGCCTGTGATCGAGCGTTTTCTATCTCTGGCACCCGACCCCGTGTGGAGTCTCCAAACCCAGGAGATCCCTGCGGTGCGCTCCCGCGCCACTCCTCCCGGGGGAGGAAGGGGAGTCTCCCCGGATCTGCCGCTTGTTGGGTCCCTGCTGGAGGAGCAGTAGCCCGACTGGGCCCCGGATCACAGTTTATGGCAACCCCGAGCTGAGAGCCCGCATCTCGGCTCCGTGTCTGCAGCCGGCTTCCCCGCTCCGATACCTGGGAGGTCTGCCGGTCTTTCTGTGACCCCAAGGGTCCTGAGACCACACTGTCCCGTGAGGGTTCGACCCCCCGCTTAGCCACTAGAGCGATGTCCCTCAGCGGAGCCGGCTTCTAAAAGTTCCGATTTTGTGCTCCACGGCTCTATCACTTGCCAGAAGCGGCTGACGGAGGCCCCGTCCCCCGCCGTCTATCCTCCCGAATATCGCCTCGGATTCACTTCTCCGCACGTCCTACCTTCCAGATAGTGGTCGCTTTTCTGTTCAGTGTTGTTACTCTTCTTATCTTCGATCTCCTGTTGAGTTTGTAGGTGTTCAGAATGGTTTGATCCCTATTCAGCTGAATGCCTGAGACCAGACGAAATCCAGGTCTCCTACTCCTCCGCCATCTTGCTCCGCCCCCCCCAGCATAGTCTATTTACATCGTGCCTGACAAAGCACCTGGACCACTGCTGCTTTATAAATACAAAGTTGATCTGAGTCTATATGAAATTACTCATTATCATTTCTTAATAATGAATCATAAATTAGTCCAATATATAATCTCTCCCAGTAATAATGGGTTCTTGAGGTCCTAGGACAAATAAGTACAAAGAATGTCATTGGTAGGGCGCTGCAGTGAGAGGCTTTGGAAGCCAAAGCACAGAATAAGAGCTCCATCCTTGTGGAAAGAAAGTTAGGGTGTGGCTGGTGAAGGTGGTGAGAAGTGCTGACCAGGTGTTCAGGGTGGGGCCAGAAGACAAAGTCTGAGTTCTCAAAGCCTTCTCCAGAGCTTGAGAGAGAAGAAGATTTAGTGAGAACACTATCCTATTAGTCTTTTGTGAAGGTGAGACTTACTCAATGTTGGATCTCAAGGTTACGATAAGTGGAAACCACTCATACCAATGTATGGTTAAAAAACAAAAATTCAACTGAGTAAATTTAAAGATTAAATGGCTTTATTCAATGATTCATGAATCAGGCAGCATCCCGTCTAGCAAAGAAAAAGGAGCTCTAGTGCTGAAGAAAAGGAAGGGTTTTTAAAGGTGGAAAGAAGGCAGGACGAGGAAGTTATTAGCAAAGAATGCACTGTTTTAGGCAAGATTGCACTCCTAAAGGGAACAGAAGTGGTCTATCGGGCGAATTATTTCACTACTGCTAACCAAGTAATTCCAGGTTGATTGGTTAAAGTTAACATTCCTGGGAGAGGTTCAAGCTGCAATTACAGTACGTATGAAGTCTTGGTTTGCTGACATGGGGCTTAGCACAAGTTACTCCATTTTGGACCTGTTATCTCTTTTTTTAACAATACTCACATTCCTGGGCACCATGCTTGACCTTACCCGATACACAAGCTGATTATTCCTTATAGAGCTAAGTAGCCAGCTAGGAAAGGTTACAGAGAGGGTCTGTGATTAAGATGAATCTTTAGAAAAGCAAAGACTCTCATCTGGGGCTGGTAATTCAGGAGATGGCCCTTGGGGAGGACAATCCTGTTATAACCCAACTAGGCTGCAGAAGTAAATGCTAAAGAGGAGTAAAAGCAGGCAAGATGCCTTTTGTGTCACAAGAGGAAGACAAGTGGGTTCTCCAGTGGGTCATGATCACAGGCTTCCATTAACCAGCCCATTAACTTGTGAAGAAGCACCAGAGGCCCAGCTGCAGGATCCAGCACCCTTGAAGAAGCCTTGCTGAGACACAGTCCAGCCTGCTTTACCCCAAAGGATTTCCCCATCTTTCCCTAAGCCCCCTAAAATGAGTCATATCACTTACTTTGGCTATTGTCCAATACAGCATCGTCTTTTATTTAGACAACATTTGGAAGTGTACAATGATTTTCACATGATGACTGAGGAAGGGAAGAAGGAGAGCATCTAGTACCTGCAGCATTACTGCTGTGTGGCAGGGAGCTTATTGGAGGATTCACAGATGCTTTGTTTGATGCCACATGATTCTGTGTGGAGGTATCATTATAGCTCCCATTTTAAAAATGCAGAAATTGAGGAACAGAGTTTAGTAAATTGTCCTGATTCACATGGCTTTTTAGAGATACATTCTGGATTTGAACTTAGGTCTCTTTCCATTACAGTTCACTGCCATTCTACATTCTGGATTTGAACTTAGGTCTCTTTCCATTACAGTTCACTGCCATTCTATATTCTGGATTTGAACTTAGGTCTCTTTCCATTACAGCTCACTGCCATCCTTCTGCAGTATCATTAAGTCCTTCAGCAGCCTGTGACATAGGGTTTGTTAATTTCATTTTCCATTTGGGAAAGCTAAGACCCAGAGACTTTCTCCAGGTCACATGGCAGGTAAGAAACCCAGGATTTGAATCAGGTTTTCCAACTCCAAGTACTGTGCTTTTCAAATTAAACCACAGCTGTTCTAGGGGGAGGAGCATGATGGCAGAGGAGTACGAGACGTAAATTTCATTTGGTTCCAGGATTCAGCTAGATAGTGATCAAACCATTCTGAACACCTACCAAATCAACAGGAGATCGAAGAAAAGAAGAGCAGCAACTCTGAAGACAAAAGCGACTGCGTGTGGAGCAGTGAATCCGAGGCAATATTTGGGAAGACAGACGGTGGGAGAGGGGGCCTCCATCAGCCGCTACTGGCTAGTGATAGAGCAACAGAGCACAAAATCGGAACTTAGAGAAGTCAGCTCTGCTGAGGGATGTCGCTCCAGTGGCTAAGCAGGGGGTGGAAACCTCGCTGGGACATTGTGGTCTGAGGACCCTCGGGGTCGCAGAAAGACCGGGGGTGCCTGAGTGCAGCAGAGCTCTCAGGAATTGGAGCGGGGAAGCTGGCTGCAGAGACAGAGATGAGGAGTGGGTTCGCAGCTTGGGGTTCCCATGAACCGTGATCTGCAGCACAGTCGGGCCACTGCTCTTCCAGCAGGGACGCAACAAGCAGCAGATCGGGGAAACTCCCCTTACTGCCCCAGGGAGGAGCAGCGCAGGAGCACACCGCAGGGATCTGCTGGGTTTGGAGACTCCACACGGGGTCAGGTGCCAGAGATAGAAATGCTCGGTCACAGGCCGGGTGAGCACGGAGTGCAGCCAGAGACCGGGGAGACAGGAGTGACTGACTGCTTTTCTCTAAGGTCTCACTGAGCAGTGCAGCCCTGAGTTCTCAGCCCCTCCAAGATGGAGATAAGGAGGCTGCCATTTTCACTCTTGTCCTCCAAAGCTGTATGGAAAGCTTGCAGGGAACAAAAGCTCCTGAGAGCAAACCCAAGCAGATTACTTAGCCCGGCCCCCAGCAAGGGCGGGGCAATTCTGCCTCCCCCAAAGACATTTGAGAACCATGGCAACAGGCCCCTACCCCAGAAGATCAGCAAGAACAGCCCGCCAAGACCAAGTTTACTGATCAATGAGAATGACAGAACTCCAGCACTACGGGAATACTGCACATAGAATTCATGGCTTTTTCCCCCTGATTCTTTAGTCTTTCTAAGTTAATTTATCTAATTTTTTTGAATTTTTCTTTTTCCCTTTCTCAACCAACATCTTATCAATCCTTTTAAAAAATCTTTTTTATTTTTCACTTTTAGAGTCCTGTTCTATCCCTTCATAGTAGTTAACCTTATTTTTGGTATATATATAAGTTGTTCTCTCTTTAAAATTTTGAGATACAGTTTCTTCTAACAGACCAAAATATACCCTAAATCTCTAGTGTATGGCTTTGTTCTAGTTCCCTGCCTGATCACATTCTCTCCCTTTTTTTTTTTAATCCTCTTCTTTCTTTTCTCAACCAACTTCTGATCTTATAAATTCCTTTTATAAAATCCTTTATAATTCTCATTTTTACAGTCATATTCCATCCCTTCATCGTATTTACCCTTATTTCTGTACATATATAAGTTTAACTTTCTTTAAAATTTTGGGATAACTTTCTTCTAACAGACCAAAATATGCCCAAAATCTAGTCTCTGGCACTGATCTATGCACCAGCCTGACCATATTTGATCATATTCTTTTTTTTTATCTTACTTTTTCTTTTTTTTTTTCTTTCCCTTTCTTTTCCCCCGGTTTCACTTCTTTTCTGATTTGTTTAGTGTCTATTTTTCTGGGGTTGCTGTTACCCTGTTAGCATTTGGTTCTCTCATTCATCTATTGTCCTCTGGACAAAATGATAAGATAGAAAAAATCACCTCAAAAAAAAGAACAAGCAAATAAAGCCTAAACACAACAGGAGAGGAGAAATAATAAAGATCAGAGCAGAAATCAATGAAATAAAAACCAAAAGAACAGTAGAACAGATCAACAAAACTAGGAGCTGGTTCTTTGAAAGAATTAACAAGATGGATAAACCCCTACCAGACTTATCAAAAAGAAAAGAGAAATGACCCAAATCAACAAAATCATGAATGAAAGAGGAGAGATCACAACCAACACCAAAGAAATACAAACAATTATAAGAACATATTATGAGCAACTCTATGCCAGCAAATTAGATAAAACGGAAAAAATGGATGCATTCCTACAAATGTATAAACTACCAAAACTGAGCCAGGAAGAAATAGAAAACTTGAACAGACCGAAAACCACTAAGGAAATTGAAGCAGTCATCAAAAATCTCCCAATAAACAAAAGCCCAGAGCCAGATGGCTTCCCAGGGGAATTCTACCAAGCATTGAAAGAAGAATTAATACCTATTCTTCTGAAACTGTTCCAAAAAATAGAAATGGAAGGAAAATTTCCAAACTCGTTTTATGAGGTCACCATTACCTTGATCCCAAAACCAGACAAAGACCCCATCCAAAAGGAGAATTACAGACCAATATCCTTGATAGACATGGATGCAAAAATTCTCACCAAAATACTAGCCAATAGGATCCACCAGTACATTAAAAGAATTATTCACCACGACCAAGTGGGATTTATCCCTGGGCTGCAAGTTTGGTTCACCATCTGCAAATCAATCAACGTGATACAATACATTAACAAAAGAAAAAACAAGAATCATATGATCCTCTCAATAGATGCAGAAAAAGCATTTGACAAAGTACAGCATCCTTTCTTGATCAAAACTCTTCAGAGTAGAGGGATAGAGGGTACATACCTCAATATCATAAAAGCCATCTATGAAAAACCTACAGCGAATATCATTCTCAATGGGGAAAAGCTGAGAGCTTTTCCCCTAAGGTCAGGAACACGGCAGGGATGTCCACTGTCACCACTGTTATTCAACATAGTATTAGAAGTCCTAGCCACAGCAATCAGACAACAAAAAGAAATCAAAAGCATCCGAATTGGCAAAGAAGTCAAACTCTCACTCTGTGCAGATGATATGGTACTTTATGGGGAAAACCCAAAACTGCTAGAACTCATACAGGAATTCAGTAAAGTGGCAGGATATAAAATCAATGCACAGAAATTAGTGGCATTTCTATACACCAACAAAAAGACAGAAAAAAGAGAAATTAAGGAGTCCATCCCATTTACAATTGCACCGAAAACCATAAGATACCTAGGAATAAATCTAACCAAAGAGGCAAAGTCTGTACTCAGAAAACTATAAAATACTCATGAAAGAAATTGAGCAAGACACAAAGAAATGGAAAAACGTTCCATGCTCATGGATTGGAAGAACAAATATTGTGAAGATATCAATACTACCTAGAGCAATCTACACATTCAATGCAATCCCAATCAAAATACCATCCACCTTTTTCAAAGAAATGGAACAAATAATCCTAAAATTTGTATGGAACCAGAAGAGACCCCAAATAGCCAGAGGAATATTGAAAAAGAAAAGCAAAGCTGGTGGCATCACAATTCCGGACTTCCAGCTCTATTCCAAAGCTGTCATCATCAAGACAGTATGGTACTGGCACAAAAACAGACACATAGATCAATGGAACAGAATCGAGAGCCCAGAAATGGACCCTCAACTCTATGGTCAACTCATCTTTGACAAAGCAGGAAAGAATGTCCAATGGCAAAAAGACAGTCTCTTCAACAAGTGGTGTTGGGAAAACTGGACAGCCACATGCAGAAGAATGAAACTGGACCATTTCCTTACACCACACACAAAAATAGACTCCAAATGGTTGAAAAACCTAAATGTGAGACAGGAGTCCATCCAAATCCTAAAGGAGAACACAGGCAGCAACGTCTTCGACCTCAGCTGCAGCAACTTCTTCCTAGAAACATCACCAAAGGCAAGGGAAGCGAGGGCAAAAATGAACTTTTGGGACTTCATCAAGATAAAAAGCTTTTGCTCAGCAAAAGAAACAATCCACAAAACCAAAAGACAACCGAGAGAATGGGAGAAGATATTTGCAAATGACATATCAGATAAAGGGCTAATATCCAAAATCTATATAGAACTTATCAAACTCAACACCCAAAAAACAAATGATCCGATCGAGAAATGGGCAGAAGACATGAACAGACATTTTTCCAAAGAAGACATCCAAATGGCCAACAGACACATGTAAAAGTGCTCACCATTGCTCAGCATCAGGGAAATCCAAATCAAAACCTCAATGAGATACCACCTCACACCTGTCAGAATGGCTAAAATTAACAAGTCAGGAAACGACAGATGTTGGTGGGGATGCAGAGAGCAGGTAACCCTCCTACACTGCTGGTGGCCATGCAAGCTGGTGCAGCCATTCTGGAAAACAGTATAGAGGTTCCTCAAAGAGTTGAAAATAGAGCTACCATACGACCCAGCAATTGCACTACTGGGTATTTACCCCAAAGATACAAATGTAGGGATCCGAAGGGGTACGTGCACCCCTATTTTTATAGCAGCAATGTCCACAATAGCCAAACTGTGGAAAGAGCCAAGATGTCCATTGACAGATGAATGGATAAAGAAGAGGTGGTATATATATATATATATATATATATTTGAATTTGTATACACACACACACACACACACACACACACACACACACACACACAATGGAATATTATGCAGCCATCAAAAGGAATGAAATCTTTCCATTTGCAACGATGTGGTTGGAACTGGAGGGAATTATGGTGAGTGAAATAAGTCTATCAGAGAAAGATATGTATCATATGATCTCACTGATATGAGGAATTCTTAATCTCAGGAAACAAACTGAGGGTTGCTGGAGTGGTGGGGGGTGGGAGGAATGGGGTGGCTAGGGGATGGACATTGGGGAGGGTATGTGCTATGGTGAGTGCTGTGAATTGTGTAAGATTGTTAAATCACAGACCTGTACCTCTGAAACAAATAATACATTATATGTTAAAAAAAAAAAAAGACAGTAGGAAGAGAGAAATGAAGGGGGGAAATCAGAGTGGGAGATGAACAATGAGAGACTTTGGACTCTGAGAAACAAACTGAGGGTTCTAGAGGGTAGAGGGGTGGGGGGATGGGTTAGCCTGGTGATGGGTATTAAAGAGGGCACGTATTGAATGGAGCACTGGGTGTTATATGCAAACAATGAATCATGGAACACTACATCAAAGACTAATGATGTAATATGGTGATAAACATAATAAAAAAAAGTCTAATAAAAAACAAACACAGCTATTCTGACCTTCCACAAGACACCATGGTGTGTATGGTACAGAGAGTTCCCCAGTATTGCCTCCCTGAATGCATATGTGTGCAAACACACACACACACACACACACACACACACACACAGAAAAAATCATGCCACATCGAGATACCCAGAGGAAAAAAAAAGAAACTACCAGGAAAACTGATACCTAGACTCCAAAATTCTTTGGAATCCTTTGAAATCATAGGTTAGCAGGGCCATTCCTGAAAATGAAGTCAAGCTGGTGGCAGGAAATGTGGAACTCTTGTCCAGTGTACTTATTTAATTCTCGCGAAATGCAGCGCTTTCCAATTAGGTCAGCAGCCTGTGCAACTAGCTGCAGGCAAAGGAAGACAGGCAGGGACCAGCCCCTTCAGAGTGCCAGGATCCCATTGATAAGCTCAGTGCACAGGGATCCCCTGGCTATACTCTTGGCAAGATAGCCAGGCACAGGGGAGATGATCTGAGGCCACCAAACCCCCATATGTCACTCTCTGTATCATCACTCTCTGCAGGACAGAGAGGACAGTCCATTCTGGGCTGTAGTCTCCCTCTTGGAGAAGCCATTGACCCATATTCTGTAAGCCTACACACAGGGCTTCTTTAAAGGACAGAAGTAGTTTAAAGCCTATTGAGTAATCTGTACTCAAGAAAGAAGTAGAAGAAAACCTTTGTTATTGTAAAGAGCCTTGATTTTGTTGTCAAAGAGACCTAAGTTCAAATCCTACCTCTTTTTCTTCCTAATATTGTGTATACATACAACTTTGGGAAACAAATGTACCTTTCCTAGTTATAGATACTTTTCTATAAAATTGAGATATGTTTTCAGAACCTATAGGGTAGTACGAAAAATTTTTTGAAATATTTAAAGGACCAAACAAAAATAAAAGGGGCTTAAGACATTCTCCTTTATGATTAATTCATGACAACTCTGCCAAGTAGATATTACTATATCCATTTTACAGATGAGAAAATTGAGGCCCAGAAGTAACTGCATAAGCAACTAACCAAAAGTGAAAAGTCTGGTAAATTCTGGAGCCAGGATTAAAATCGGTTCAGTACCAAGATGCTGTTCACTTTAAAACTGGACTTCCAGGAAATATCACCTAAGAGTCCATGTATGTGCACATGCTCATGAGAGATGGTATGGGCAACAAGGCAATTGTAGGCCAAGGAAAGAAGTCAGGAAAAGCCTGAAAGAAAAACGGCATAAAACATATATTGGGACTGGTTTATAGTCCCAATATTGGCCAGATGCAGGGCTTATAAAGGAGAGTCATTATTATTAATATTTAACAGAATGATTTAAGACTACATCTCAGTGTGAAAGAGACACAGCCCGGGTGCGGGGGGATGGAGAGGCAGAGGAGAGAGGAGGGTAAATATTCATTAAGCATTTACTATGTAAAGCACTACGCTAGGCACTTTCGGTTTATTATCGTATTTAATCCTATAATAATTCTATAAGGGTTATGAGACTACTAATTGTTCCCCTCGTTATTCATACTCTCCTAATACTTTTTAAAATAGAACTCTTCTGATTTTTAGCATGCCATTGAACTTCTCAGCTTCCCTCCGCAGCTTACTGTTGGCATATGACCAAGTTCCACCACAAAGAATCTGAACACAGCTGGTACGTGAAACTTCTGTATCACCTTCTAAAAGGAAATCACTTGCTTTCTGCTTTATCTCCTTCCTCCATCTCATGAAGTGGAATGTGGATATGGTGTTGGTGCACCGGTTTTATTATGTGAACAAAGACCATATGCTCAAGTAGAGGGTCTCGATTATGGGCAATTCACACTATTCCCTATCCCAGACACACTGACAGTGTCTAAAGACACTTTTGTTTGTCACATCTGGGGAGAGGATGCTACTGGCACCTCATAAATAGAGACCATGGATGCTGCTCAACATCCTACAATGCATAAGAACATCTCCCCATGCCCACCCTGCCTTTTCTACCATACTAGATCTCTTCTGTGCACAAATAGCACCTTCCCATCTAGAGACATTCTCTGTAGCCAACTATCGCAGGCCTGGCTTGTCTTTCCTTTAATACTGAGGAGCACTTAATTTGCAGCACTAACATACAATTTTCAGCCTGACAGTGACATGTATCATTGCCTTTAGAGAGATGGCATCAGCCCACGGCTTCCTTTTCACCTCATGTAACTTACATGTGATCACAGGAAATGGGATGATTAATGTTGGCCAGGGTAGGGTCCTCCCACTCAGCAGCTATAACCACTGGAAGTCCCAGAGCAACATGAAACCTGCAGAATCACAGAACTCTTCACTGTTCTCATGATGCCAACCTGCATCACACAGCATAGTGCAGGGTCTATAAATGATTTTACATGAGTCAGTTCTCACAAGGGTTTAGGTAAGTTCAGATCCACAGAAAGCCACATCTTTCATAACCCTTTTCCCACACAGCCAGTTCCATTCCTATCTTTGACAACCCACCTCTCAAAATAGGTAGTGGAATATTATCCATAGCACACACACAAAAAGCCGGTCTATAAATATATGTCCATCCAATCAGGAGTTTCATCCAGTGATCTGATCTTCATAGGGTTCTTAGTATCTTGTGATACGTGACACCTTACATTAGCAGTGGAAAAGTGCCCAGATGGATAACTCACCTGCTATCTGAGCTCCAAAATATCTCTTAGATTTTCATCGGCTCTTCCCAAGCCCCAGACTAATATTACATACATCCTAAGAATCCAGATCAGAATGTTTAACTCAACCACAACAGGAATCAGCTAAAGGCTCTACAATAAAATAGGACGGTGGGGTGCCTGGGTGGCTCAGTTGGTTAAGCGACTGCCTTCGGCTCAGGTCATGATCCTGGAGTCCCGGGATCGAGTCCCACATTGGGCTCCCTGCTCAGCAGGGAGTCTGCTTCTCCCTCTGACCCTCTTCCCTCTCATGCTCTCTATCTCTCATTCTCTCTCTCAAATAAATAAAAAAATAAAAAAATAAAAAAAAATAGGACAGAAAGATGCACAGGGTGACAAGTTAAGCAAGCTGAAGCCATTCTATAAGGGGATGAAAGGAGGAATGCGTGCAAGGAAATTGCAGAGAATGCCTCTAGCGTGTATTGGAGGCTTCATAGGTGGGTGCTTGGAGAAGGGCATTAGGAGCAAAGGAAAAGAGAAGATCATCAGTGATTTAGGGAAACCTATATGGCACAGAGTAAAACTACAGACATGAGAATGTGTAATGCTAAGACTACTAATGGTTTACAATTTTATGGTTTATAACAGGATTTCACATTCTTTATCTCAATTCATCTTCACAACAACCCTATGTTTTTTCTTAATTTATTTTAATATGTTATGTTAGGCATCATACAATACATCACCAGTTTTTGATGCAGTGATCCACAATTCTTTGTTTTCTTACAACTTCCAGTGCTCCATGCAGTACGTGCCCTCCTTAATACCCATCACCGGGCTAACCCAGCCCCCAAACCCCCTCCCCTCTAAAACCCTCAGTTTGTTTCTCAGAGTCCACAGTCTCTCATGCTTCATCTCTCCTTCCAATTTCCCCCCCTTCATTTTTCCCTTCCTTCTCCTAATGTCCTCCATGCTCTTCCTTATGTTCCACAAATAAGTGAAACCATATGATAATCGACTTTCTCTGCTTGACTTATTTCACTTAGCATAATCTCCTCCAGTCCCATCCATGTTGATGCAAAAGTTGGGTATTCATCCTTTCTGATGGCTGAGTAATATTCCATTGTATATATGGACCACATCTTCTTTATCCATTCATCTGTTGAAGGGCATCTCGGCTCTTTCCACAGTTTGGCTATTGTGGACATTGCTGCTATGAACATTGGGGTGCATGTGGCCCTTCTTTTCACTACATCTGTGTCTTTGGGGTAAATACCCAGGAGTACAATTGCTGGGTCATAGGGTAGCTCTATTTTTTTATTTTTTGAGGCACCTCCACACTGTTTTCCAAAGTGGCTGTACCAACTTGCATGCCAACCAACAGTGTAAGAGGGTTCCCCCTTCTCCACAACCTCTCCAACACTTGTTGTTTCTTTCCCTGTCCATTTTTGCCATTCTAACTGGTGTAAGGTGGTATCTCAATGTGGTTTTGATTTGAATTTCCCTGATGGCTAATGATGATGAAAATTTTCCATGTGTCTGTTAGCCATTTGTATGTCTTTTTTAGAAAAGTGTCTGTTCGGTCTTCTGCCCATTTTTTTGACTTGATTATTTGTTTTTTGGGTGTTGAGTTTGAGAAGTTCTTTATAGATCTTGGATCCAGTCCTTTACCTGTAGAGTCATTTGCAAATATCTTCTCCCATTCTGTGGGTTGCCTCTTTGTTTTGTTGACTGTTTCCTTTGCTGTGCAGAAGCTCTTTATCTTGATGAAGTCCCAGAAGTTCATTTTTGCTTTTGTTTCACTAGCCTTTGGAGATGTATCTTGAAAGAAGTTGCTGTGGCCCATGTCAAAGAGGTTACTGTCTATGTTCTCCTCTAGGATTTTGATGGATTCCTGCCTCACATTGAGGTCTTTCATCCATTTTGAGTTTATTTATGTGTATGGTGTTAGAGAATGGTCAAGTTTCATTCTTCTGTATATAGCTGTCCGATTTTCCCAGAACCATTTATTGAAGAGACTGTCTTTTTTCCATTGCATATTTTTCCTGCTTTATCGAAGATTATTTGACCATAAAGTTGAGGGTGAATATCTGGGCTCTCTATTCTGTTCAATTGGTTTATATGTCTATTTTCGTGCCAGTACGATGCTGTCTTGGTGATCAGTGCTTTGTAATATAGCTTGAAATCAGGCAACGTGATGCCCCCAGCTGTTTTTCTTTTCCAACATTTCCTTGGCGATTCAGGGTCTTTTCTGATTCCATACATATTTTAGGATTGTTTGTTCCAGCACTTTGAAAAATGTCATTGGAATTTTGATAGGGATGGCACTGAAGATATAATTTGCTCTGGGTAGCATAGACATTTTAACAATGTTTATTCTTCTGATCCATGAGCATGGAATGTTTTTCCATCTTTTTGTGTCTTCTTCAATTTCTTTCATGAGTGTTCTGTAGTTCCTAGAATATAGATCCTTTACCGCTTTGGTTAGGTTTATTCCAAGGTATCTTATGGTTTTTGGTTCTATTGTAAATGGAATCGTTTCTCTAATTTCTCTTTCTACAGTTGTGTTGTTAGTGTATAAGAAAGAAACTGATTTCTGTGCACTGATTTTGTACCCTGACACTTAATGAATTGCTGTATGAGTTCTAGTAATTTGGGGGTGGAGTCTTTGGGGTTTTCCACATAAAGTATCATGTCATCTGTGAAGAGAGTTTGACATCTTCTTTGCAAATTTGAATACCTTTTATTTCTTTTTGCTGTCTGATTGCTGTTGCTAGGACTTCTAGTCCTATGTTGAACAATAGTGGCGAGAGTGGGCATCCTTGCTGTGTTCCTGATCTTAAGGAAAGGCTCTCAGCTTTTCCCCATTGAGGATGATATTTGCTGTGGGTTTTTCATAGATGGATTTTATGAACTTGAGGAATGTTCCCTCTATCCCTACACTCTGAAGAGTGTTAATCAGGAAAGCATGCTATATTTTGTCAAATGCTTTTTCTGCATCAATTGAAAGGACCATATATTTCTTCTCTCTCCTCTTATTAATGTGTTCTATCACACTGACTGATTTGGAATGTTGAACCACCCTTGCATCCTTGGTATAAATACCACTTGGTTGTGGTGGATGATCCTTTTAATGTATTGTTGGATCCTATCAGCTAGGATTTTGTTGAGGATTTTGGAATCCATATTCATCAGGGATATCAGTCTGAAATTCTTTTTTGAAGGGTCTTTGCCTGGTTTGCGGACTAAGGTAATACTGGCCTCATAGAATGAGTCTGGAAGCTTTCCTTCTGTTTCTATTTTTTTAAATAGCTTCAGGAGAATAGGTATTATATCTTCTTTGAATGTTTGGTAGAATTCCCCAGGGAATCCATCAGGACCTGGGCTCTTGTTTTTTGGGAAGTTTTTGATCACTGCCTCAATTTCGTTACTGGTTATTGGCCTATTCAGGTTCTCAATTTCTTCCTGTTTCAGTCTATGTAGATTATAGGTTTCCAGGAAGGCATCCATTTCATCCAGGTTGCTCAACTTATTGGCATATAGTTGTTTCTATTTCCTTGGTGTTAGTCGTCATATCTCCCCTTTCATTCATAATTTCATTAATTTGGGTCCTTTCTCTTTTCTTTTGGATGAGTCTGGCCAGTGGTTTATCAATCTTATTCTTTCAAAGAACCAGCTTCTAGTTTTGTTGATCTGATCTAATGTGTTTCTGGTTTCTAATTCATTGACCTCTGCTCTAATCTTATTTCTCTTCTAATGCATGGCTTAGGCATAGTTTGTTGCTTTTTCTCTAGTTCTTTAAGGTTTAAAGTTGGGGAATTCGGGATTTTTTATTTTTTTTTGAGTGAGGCTTGGATCGCTATGTATTTCCCCCTTAGGACTGCCTTTGCAGTATCCCACAGGTTTTGGACCGATGTGCTTTCATTCTCATTCGTTTCCATGAATTGTTTAAGTTCCTCTTCGACTTCCTAGTTGACCCAAACATTCTTGAGCAGAGTGGTCTTCAGCTTCCAAGTGTATGACTTTCTTCCAAATTTTTTCTTGTGACTGAGTTCCAGTTTCAAAGCATGATGGTCTGAGAATATGCAGGGAATAATCTCAATCTTTTGGTATCTCTTGAGACCTGATTTGTGACCCAGTATGTGGTCTATTCTGGAGAAAGTTCCATATGCGCTTGAAAAGAATGAGTATTCTGTTGTTTTAGGGTGGAATATTCTGTATATATCTATGAGGTCCATCTGGTCCAGTGTGTCATTCAAAGTTCTTGTTTCTTTGTTGATTTTCTGCTTAGATGATCTGTCTATTCCTGAGCGTGGAGTATTGAGGTCTCCTACAATTAACGTATTGTTATCAATATGACTCTTTTTTTGGTTAACAGTTGGCTTATGTAAATGGCTGCCCCCATGTTGGCGGCATAGATACTTACAATTGTTAGATCTTCTTGTTAGACCCTTTAAGAATGATGTAGTGTCCTTCTGTGTCTCTAACTACAGTCTTTAGTTTAAAATCTAATTTGTCTGATATAGGAATTGCTACCCCAGCTTTCTTTTGAGGTCCAGTGGCATGGAAAATGGATCTCCATCCCTTCACTTTCAGTCTGGATGTATCTTTAGGTTCAAACTGAGTCTCTTGTAGACAACATAGGAAAGGGTCCTGTCTTTCTATCCAATCTGCAACTCTGTGCCATTTTATGGGAGCATTTAGGCTGTTCACATTGAGAGTGATTATTGAAAGATACGAATTTATTGTCATCATGTTGCCTGTGAAGACCTTGTTTTTATAGATTGTCCCTGTAAATTTCTTTTCTGTATCACTCTTGGGGTCTTTCTCGTTTTATAGAACCCCCTTTAATAATTCTTACAGAGCTGGTTTAGTGGTCATAGACTCTTTCAGTTTCTGCCAGTCTTGGAAGCTCTGCATCTCTCCATCCATTCTAAATGACAGACTTGCCGGATAAAGTATTGCTGCATGTTCTTCTCCTTCAGTACGCTGAATATGTCTTGCCAGGCCTTTCTTGCCAGGTCTCTGTGGATAGGTCTGACATTATTCTGATGTTCCTCCCCCTGTACTAAAGGAATCTCTTCCCCCTAACTGCCCTCAAGATGGTTTCCTTGGTTCTAAGATTTGCGAGGTTTACTATTACATGCCGGGGTGTTGGCCTGTTTTCCTTGATCTTGGGAAAGGTCCTCTCTGCCTCTAGGACACGAATGTTTGTTTCATTCCCCAGGTTAGGGAAGTTCTCAGCTACGATTTGCTCAAATACTTCTTCTAGTCCTCTCTCTCTCTCCACCCCTCAGGGATCTCAATAATTCTGACACTGTAATGTTTCATGGTGTCACTTATTTCTCTGATTCTATTTTCATGGATTCTAAGTTGTTTTTCCCTGGCCTCCTCTTTTCCTTTCTTATCTATTAATTGGTCTTCTTAATCACTAATTCGGTCTTCTGCCTTGCTTACTCTCGCTGTTAGATTATCTAGATTGGATTGGATCTCATTGATAGCATTTTTAAGTTCTGCCAATACAGCTTTCATTTCTGCTCTTAAGAGACTCTATGTTGCTATTAATCGATTTCTCCATTCTAGGTATTGTCTTCACAATTGCTAGCCTGAATTCCATCTCTGACATCTTGGTTGTATCTGAATCCATTTGTAAATCTGTGGCATAAGTCATTGTCTCTGAGACTTTGCTATTTTGGGGGTTCCTCCTCCTAGTCATTCTGTTGAGAGGTGGTTGAGGGAATGTATAGAGTCCAAACTATTGACCACAACCCAAGCAAGATGCACCTGTTTTCTAGGGACCTTAGGGTTGCTGGCCTCTTGTTTTCCAGCCTGTCTTCTGGGGGAGGGGCTTGCCGTGCTGTTTCTCAGGCAACCCTGTTTGGGCAGAGCTGACCTACCCCCTGTGGCAGGGGATGGGCTCAGTAGAAACCGGTTTTTTGGGGCTTTTGTTCTTTGGCAGCTTTCCCTGGTGGCTTTTCACGTCTCTTCCGAGAGTCAGAGCAGAAGAGACCGTTTCCAACTCTGCCTCAGAGCAGAGATATCGCAGTCTGTTCTTCAGTGAGCTCTCCAGGCCACACTGTCTCCGTTTCTGTCTGTGCTGCTATAAACTGCAGCATGCTGGGTTGTGCACCCCTCAGTAGCGCTCCCAGTCCTCGCCTCCAGGTCAAGGCACATCTCTGCCCTTTGTGCTTCTAAAACCACCACCTGCCCCCAGTTCTCACGCGTGGCCATGCCGCTCCGGTTTCACTCCAGGAGGCTGCCCTAAAGTCCTTTCCCTGTTGCTACCGGTCTGTGAGTCTGCGCCTGTGCCCAGTCCCCAGGGCAGGAGGCTATTGCTCACTGGCAGTGTAGGATCCCAATGGCCAGGCTCCCTCCCCCTTCCGTTTTTCCTCCACTATCTGCCTGCGGAATCACGGCCCCCTGCTTCTTACCTCGAAACCAACCGCCTGCAATATTCTGTTTTTAGAGATCCAGATCTATCTTCTTACATCTCAGGCTGATTTCATGGGTGTTCAGAGTGGTCTGGTAGATACCCAGCTCAATTCTGGAGACTGGCTGGAATAGAGTCCCCTACTCCCCTGCCATCTTTTCCCCCCTCCCACAACAACCCTATAAGGAAGGTATTTTTGTGATCCCCATTTTTAATGGAATAAATGAGAAGATCAATATTATCTGGTGGTCAGTTTCTGGGTATCATTGGCATAACCCAGATTCAGCCACTCACACTGTCCAGGTCACTTGGAGAAGGACAGTGTCCTATGTCCATGCATACATAGGTCTTATGTTCCTCTGTGCCACTCTTAACTTGGGTCTCAACTGCCCTGTTCTCAGGTCACCACCTGCAACTTCAGGAACTGCTCCCTCTTTTTATGATGCTCATAACTCTTTGTGGGTCTAGTGGGAAACAGGTAGAGATGACAGTAGTCCACGTAGAGCTGCTTACCAATTCATGTCCCTTATTCTATACTCCACTAACGCACAAGGCTAGATGGGACCTAATAGACTTTGCTGAAGGTTTGGGGAAATAGTAGTGCATCTTGCACCATTGTTAATGATTATATGTGCATATGAGGCACAGTTTTTCCTGAAAGTTCTTTAGCACCCAGTTACTAAGAGTTTCTCACTGGTTACTTTTCTCCACTGTTTCAATGTTCCCAATGTATTGCCTGGCCTCTTTCTTGTGTTCTTATTTCTTTACCACACCAGGAACAACACACACAGATACCTGCAAAACCTACCCACCAGCTATTGCAAGTTATTGCACCACAAAGAGTTCTCATGAGCATATGGAGATGCAGAGTAGATGAGAAGCCCCAGAAATAAAGTTAATGGAGAAAGTGAATTGGAAGACCCAATGCTTGAAAACAATCCAAGAGAAATTAGTAAATCCTGGTGCTATGCAGAGTGTCACTCTTTTTTCCCAACTCAGGTAAAAGTATTAAAGTGATTGAGTCACGAAGAAATGAGAAAGCTTCTTGGGGAGGGAAGCCCGTGTAGACAGCCAGAATCCACACACAATGAAAAGTCATCCTGTCTGTCCATCTCTCCTCTTTTCAGGATGCATTTTCTTTTCATGAGCATGTTGGTACTGCTTTCTCAAGGTCTTCTAAGACCCTTGGTAAATAAAACTTTTAGGTCTTATCTCTCAGATACCATTTTGGCAAATGAGAAAAATTTAATCAAAACCCCAAGAAACACCTACTCTTCCTGTTTTTGTTAAAGGAAGGAAAATATTAAGAGAGAGTCAATTTAATGTCAGCTATAATGAGCCAGAATTTGAACTCAACTCTGTTTTATTCAAAATTCCATGCTCCTTTCCCTGAATTATTCTGTTTCTCTATTATACACCACAAAACACTTCGTACCTACTCTGGCATCTGAGACATCTTCATGTTACTGGCACAGAAATAACATGGTGAAAGAAAAACTTCTTTAACTGGTATTAGGAGTTGGAAAAAATATTTGAACAGGCTAGGGCATATTCAAACCATTAGAAATGCAGTTTAAAAATTCTTATGATTTTGTGTTGGATTGAATTCTGGAAAATGAAACTTCTTATTCTAAGACTAAAGATGTGTGCATGCAACTTAAAGAACATCTCAGCCATCAGAATATTATTATCTGATAAATCAGAAGCAAATAGAATCAATTTCTAAGCAGCAAGTACAGGAAGCGAAGTCAGAGCCCAAGCATCCTAAAAAGCAGCTCTGCCCCCAGCCTTCTAGTTTTCTGAGAAGGCTGTCTGCCTGAGTGCTTTTAAATCATTTTTTAATGTTCAGTCATTAGGATAAGTCCTCAAGTATTGTTGACTGACCCATGTGAGTAATTAATAAGTACTGTTGGTGTTGTGGTTTGCTGATTCAATCACATCCACAAATGAAGTTGTTACTACCTCACTGCCGAGGCTGACAACATATTAAACTGTGCCTTTCCAAGGCTAATTGTTTATTTTGAACAACTCCTTTAAAATGGTAATGACTATCATTTATTGAACATATATTATGTGTCAAATACTGTGTTGAACACTTTATATAAATTCACATATTCCTGTTAACAACTTCAGGAGTTAGCTATTATTTGTCCCATTTTAATGATGGGGGGAAAGGGTGCAAGCATAGGTTATACCTAGTAGGCAGCAGAGTTGGGAGATCTCCTACTAAATCATTATCTTGATGAGTTGAGAATTTTAAGAAGGGCTCCTGTATTTCAGGTAATTTAAGGACAGAGAATCAAGTGGCAGAAGTTAAGTTTTTTTATGGACTTCAGTTACATATTCTTTTCCCTACAGATTCTTCATTTCAAATGACTAAATTAACATTCATGGAAATTGTGTTTTTCTTGCTGTTTGAATGAATGTTTTGATTTGGTGGAAATGTTCTAGCAAACTATCCCTAGAGATTAGCCAAATTAGTTACTGGTGAGAAATGTAAATACCACATATCTCCTGAGGAACAAATCTCTCCTAAACAGGTGCATCTAACTTTCTGACATCTCTGCTTAGATGCCTAACTGGCATATCAACCTTAGTTTGTCCAAAATGAAACTTTTATTTCCCTCCAAAGCTGGTCTTCTCCCTTTCTTTCTCAAACATGAGATGCCACCACTCAGGTGCTCAATCTAGAAACTTACAGTTATCCTGAATCCCTCTCCTGCCCTCATGTTCCCATGTCCAATGAGCATGCCATGTAGGTCCTAACCTTAGAATTATTTCAAAACCATCCATTTTCCTCCATCTCCTTCCAAGACACTGCCATTCTTCTCATGAACTATGCAAGAGTCACCGACCTGGTCTCCCTACATTCCTTCTGGCTCTCATCCAGTCCATTTACCCTACAATGGCCAAGGAGATCTTCTAAAAATGCAAATCAGGAGCATCTGGGTGGCTTAGTCAGTTAAGTGATTGATTGCCTTCGGCTCAGATCATGATCCCAGGATCCTGGGATTATACCCTGCATTCGGCTCCCTGCTCAGCGGGGTGTCTGCCTCACTCTCCATTTGTGTCTCCTTCAGTTCATGCTTTCTCTCACTCTCTCATATAAATAAAATCTTTAAAAAAAATAAAAAATAAAAATGCAAATCAAAGCTTCTGGTTCAAAATAGAGGATTGAAGATGTACTGTTACCCCTTTACCTTTCTAAGGCCACGTTGCAATAGAAAATTAGGGAAAAAATTATTCGCCTTCATAAAAAAAGAAAATTAGGATAAAGTCATCAGTAATAGGTTGTTTCAACACATATCTGTAGAAAATAGAGGAATATTGGCGGGTGTGGCAGATTAGAAAAGAAAGCTGAGCATCGGCAGAACTCCATATGGACTACAGACTCAGAAACACTTGCTATAATGGCAGTGGGGGCATTGCCATAAAGACAGTTGTGAATAGCTGAACACAGAAATTAATTCCCCCACTCTCTTCTCTACTTCTGTGTCTACTAAGAGGTTTTATCTGCCACTGGGGGAGGTGGGAGGGGAGGGAGAATAAAGTTTATTTCTACCTAAAACATTTTGAATAAAATATAAAATACTGGTCGATCACTGAGGGTGTGGCCCTTGTATTCTGGCATGCATGAGTCCTTCCATCTGACAGTAGGACACCTGCAGGTAAAGCTTAAAATAAAGCCTGTTAATGAACAAGCTCCACTCCCAAATATTAAGTCAGTTTTTCTATCACTTAATACTTGTCTTTGTTTTTTAAGATTTTATTTCAGAGAAAGAGAACAAAAGCGTGGAGGAGAGGCAGAAGGAGAGGGAGAAGCAGACCCCCTGCAGAGCAGGGAGCTCAATGTGGGGCTGGATCCCAGGTCCTGGGATCATGACCTGAGCCGAAGGCAGAGGCTTAACTGAATGAGCCACCAGGCGCCCCTGACATCCCTATATACTCTTTAGAGATGTGTTTAATAAAATTCTATAAGTACATTAATAATTTAAAACACATATAAATAAAAGGTATCTATCATTTAATTCTTAAGCATGAATAGAAAAGTCCAGGATCACACAACAATTGAGAAAAGCTTCCAACAGGAAAGAGAAATACCAAGAAGGAAATCAATATCAAAGATATCTGGAAGGAGAGGGGGAGGAGCAAGATGGCGGAGGAGTAGGAGACCTGGATTTCGGCTGGTCTCAGGAATTCAGCTGGATAGGGATCAAACCATTCTGAATACCTATGAACTCAACAGGAGATCGAAGAAAAGAATAGCAACAACTCTGAACAGAAAAGTGACCACTTTCTGGAAGGTAGGACGGGCAGAGAAGTGAATCTGAGGCGATATTCGGAAAGAGAGACAGCGGGGGAGGGGCCTCCATCAGCCATTACCGGGAAGGGATAGAGCAACAGAGTACAAAATCGGAACTTCTAGAAGTCTGCTCCGCTGAGGGACGTCGCTCCATTGGCTAAGTGGGGGGTGGAACCCTCTCGAAGACAGTGTGGTCTCAGGACCCTCGGGGTCACAGAAAGACTGGGGGTGACTGAGTGCAGCAGAGCTCCCAGGTTTCGGAGCAGGGAAGCCGGCTGTAGAGACGGAGCCGAGGAGTGGCTTCGCAGCTCAGGGTTGCCATAAACTGTGATCCGTGGCACAATCAGGCCACTGCTCTTCCAACAGGGCCCAAGAAGCAGCAGATCCGGGGAGACTCCCCTTCCTCCCCCGGGAGGAGCAGCGCGGAAGCGCACTGCAGGGATCTGCTGGGTTTCACGTGGGGTCGTGTACCAGAGATAGAAATGCTCGGTCACAGGCCGGGTGAGCACAGAGTGCAGACGGAGACCGGGGAGACAGGAGTGACTGAATGCTTTTCTCTGCTGTCTCACTGAGGAGTGGGGACCCCAAGTTCTCAGCTATCTCTGGGGCAGAGATCGGGAGGCTGCCATTTTCACTATTGTACTCCAAAGCTGTACTGAAAGTTTGCAGGGAACAAAAGTTCCAGAAAGCAAACCCAAGCAGATTACTTAGCCCGGACCCGGCAAGGGTGGGGCAATTCTGCATCTGGAAAAGACATTTGGGAACAACAGCAACAAGCCCCTCCCCCAGAAGATCAGCAAGAACAGCCAGCCAAGACCAACTTTACCGATCAATGACAATGGCAGAACTCCAGAGCTAGGCAAATACAGCACATAGAATTCATGGCTTTTTTTACCACGATTCTGTAGTCTTTCAAAGTTAATTTTTTTTACCTTTGTTTTGAATTTTTCTTTTTCCCTTTTCAACCAACATTTTATCAATCTCTTTTTAAAAAAAATCTTTTTTATTTTTCATTTTTAGAGTCATATTCTATCCCTTCATAGTAGTTACCCTTATTTTTGGTGTATATCTGTAAGTTGTTCTCTCTTTAAAATTTTGACATACAGTTTCTTCTAACAGATCAAAATATACCCTAAATCTCTACTGTATGGCTTTGTTCTAGTGCCCTGCCTGATCACATTCTCTCCCTTTTTTTTTTAATTCTCTTCTTTCTTTTTTCAACCAACTTCTTATCTTATCAATTCCTTTTATAAAATCTTTTATAATTTTCATCTTTACAGTCATATTCCATCCCTTATTTTTGTACATATATAAGTTTTTCTTTCTTTAAAATTTTGGGAGGCACTTTCTTCTAACAGACCAAAATATGCCCAAAATCTACTGTATGGAACTGATCTATGCACCAGCCTGATCATATCTGATCATATTCTGTTTTCTTTGTTTTGTTTTTTGTTTGTTATTATCTTTTTCTTTTTTTTCTTTTTTCTTTCTTTCCCTTTCTTTTCCCCTGGTTTCAGGTCTTTTCTGATTTGTTTAGTGTATATTTTCTGAGGATGTTGTTACCCTGTTAACATTTTGTTCTCTCCTTCATCTATTCTCCTTTGGACAAAATGACAAGATGGAAAAAATCACCTCAACAAAAAGAACAAGAGGCAGTACCAACTGCCAGGAACCTAATCAATATGGACATTAGTAAGATGTTGGAATTAGAGTTCAGAATGATGATTTTAAAGATATTAGCTGGGCTTGAAAAAAACATGGAAGTTATTAGAGAAACCCTTTCTGGAGAAATAAAAGAACTAAAATCTAAACAAGTCAAAAACCAAAAAAGGCTATTAATGAGATGCAATCAAAAACGGAGGCTCTAACTGCTAGGATAAATGAGGCAGAAGACAGAATTACCGATATAGAAGACCAAATGATGGAAAATAAAGAAACTGAGATAAAGAGAGATAAACAACTACTGGATCAAGAGGGCAGAATTTGAGAGAAAAGCGATACCATAAGACGAAACAACATTAGAATAATTGGGATCCCAGAAGAAGAAGAAAGAGAGAAAGGGGCAGAAGGCATATGGGAGCAAATTATAGCAGAGAATTTCCCTAATTTGGGGAAGGAAACAGGCATCAAAATCCAGGACGCACAGAGAACCCCTCTCAAAATCAATAAATATAGGTCAACACCCCGACATCTAAGAGTAAAACTTACGAGTCTCAGACACAAAGAGAAAATCCTGAAAGCAGCTCAGAAGAAGAGATCTGTAACCAACAATGGTGGAAACACTAGATTGGCAACAGACCTATCCACAGAGACCGGGCAGGCTAGAAAGGACTGCCATGATACATTCAGAGCAATAAACGAGAAAAACATGCAGCTAACAATATTATATCCAGCTAGGCTCTCACTGAAAATAGAACGAGAGATAAAAAGCTACCAGGACAAACTAAAGGAATTTGCAAACATGAAACCAGCCCTACAAGAAATAATGAAAGGGGTCCTATAAGCAAAGAGAGAGCCTAAAAGCAGCATAGATCAGAAAGGAATACAGACAATATACAGTAACAGTCACCTTAAAGGCAATACAATGGCACTAAATTCATACCTTTCAATAGTTACCCTGAATGTAAATGGTCTAAATGCCCCAATCAAAAGACACAGGCTATCAGATTGGATTAAAAAACAAGACCCATCAATATGCTGTCTCCAAGAGACTCATTTTAGACCCAAAGACACCCCCAGATTGAAAGTGGGGGGGGAAACATTTACCATGCTACTGGACACCAAAAGAAAGCTGGGGTGGCCATCCTTATATTAGACAAATTAGAGTTTAAAACAAAGACTGTAATAAGAGATGAAGAAGGACACTATATCCTACTTAAAGGGTCTATCCAACAAGAAGATCTAATTATTGTAAATATCTATGCTCCTAACATGGGAGCAGCCAATTATATAAGGCAATTAATAACAAAAGCAAAGAAACACATTGACAGGGGCGGAGCAAGATGGTGGAGGAGTAGGAGACCTGGATTTCGTCTGGTCTCAGGAATGCAGCTGGATAGGGATCAAACCATTCTGAACACCTACGAACTCAACAGGAGACTGAAGAGGAGAGTAGCAACAACTCTCTGAACGGAGAAGCGACCACTTACTGGAAGGTAGGACATGCGGAGAAGTGAATCCGAGGCGATATTCGGGAGGATAGATGGCGGGGGAGGGGGGCCTCCGTCGGTCCCTTCTGGCAAGTGTTAGAGCCGCGGAGCAGAAAATTGGAACTTTTAGAAGTCGGCTACGCTGAGGGACGTCACTCCAGTGGCTAAGTGGGGGGTGGAAACCTCGCGGGACAGTGTGGTCTCAGGACCCTCGGGGTCACAGAAAGACCGGGGGTGCCTGAGTGCGGCAGAGCTCCCAGGTATCGGAGCGGGGAAGCCGGCTGCAGAGACGGAGCCGAGGCGCGGGCTCTCAGCTTGGGGTTGCCATAAAACGTGATATGAGGCACAGTCGGGACACTGCTCCACCAGCAGGGACCCAACAAGCGGCAGATCCGCTGAGACTCCCCTTCCTCCCCCAGGAGGAGCGGCGCGGGAGCGCACCGCAGGGATCTGCTGGGTTTGAAGACTCCACACGGGGTCGGGTGCCAGAGATAGCAATGCTCGGTCACAGGCCGGGTGAGCATGCAGTGCGGCTGGAGACCAGGGAGACGGGAGTGACTGCTTTTCTCTGGGGGCACACTGAGGAGCGGGGCCCCGAGTTCTCAGCTCCTCCGGGTAGAGATTGGGAGGCCACCATTTTCACCCTGGTCCTCCAAAGCTGTACCAGAGCTTGCAGGGAACAAAAGGTCCTAATGGCAAACCCGAGCAACTTGCTTAGCCCGGACTGACAAGGGCGGGGCAATTCCGCCTCCGGCAAAGACATTTGGGAACCACGGCAACAGGTCCCTCCCCCAGAAGATCAGGAAAAAACAGCTAGCAAGCCAAGACCAAGTTTACCGATCAAGAAGAATGGGAGAACTCCAGGGCTAGGGGAATACTGCACATAGAATTCATGGCTTTTTTTACCATGATTCATTAGTTTTTCAAAGTTAATTTTTTTAAACAGTTTTTTTTTAATTTTTCTTTTTCCCTTTTTTAACCAACATCTTATCAATCCCTTTTTTTAAAAAAAAACATTTTTTATTTTTCATTTTTAGAGTCATATTTTAATCCCTTCATAGTAGTTACCCTTATTTTTGGCATATATATATTTAAGTTGTTCTCTCCTTAAAATTTTGAGATACAGTTTCTTCTAACAGATCAAAATATACCCTAAATTACTAGGGTATGGCTTTGTTCTAGTCTCCTGCCTGATCACATTCTCTCCCGTTTTTTTATTTTCTTTTTCTTTCTTTCTTTTTTTTTAAATCCTCTTCTTTCTTTTTTCAAACAGCTTCTTATCGTATCAATTCCTTTTATAAAATCTTTTATAATTTTCATCTTAACCGTCACCTTCCATCCCTTCATTGTATCAACCCTTATTTTGTACATATATAAGTCTTTCTTCCCTTAAAATTTTAGGAGGCACTTTTTTCTAAAAGACCAAAATACGCCCAAAATCTAGTGTGTGGCACTGATCTATGCACTAGCCTGATCATATTTGATCATATCTGGTTTTTTTCGTATTCTTCTGTTTTTGTATTTATCTCTTCCTTGTTTTTTTTTTTTTTTCTTTCTTTTTCTTTTTTCTTTCTTTCCCGTTCTTTTCCCCTGGTTTCAGGTCTTTTCTGATTTGTATAGAGTATATTTGCTAGGGACGTTGTTAGCCTGTTAGCATTCTGTTCTCTCATTCATCTATTCTCCTCTGGACAAAACGACAAGATGAAAAAAATCAACTCAGCAAAAAGAACAAGAGATAGTACCGTCAGCCAGGGACCTACTCAATACGGACATTAGTACAATGTCGGACCTAGAGTTCAGAATCATGACTTTAACGATACTAGCTGGGCTTGAAAAAAGCATGGAAGTTATTAGAGAAACTCTTTCTGGAGAAATAAAGGAACTAAAATCTAACCAAGTCGAAATCAAAAAGGCTATTAATGAGGTACAATAAAAAATGGGGGCACTAACTGCTTGGATACATGAGGCAGAAGAGAGAATCAGCGATTATAGAAGCCAAATGATGGAAAATAAAGAGTCTGAGAAAAAGAGAGAGAAACAACTACAGGATCAGGAGGACAGAATTGGAGAGATAAGCAATACCATAAGATAAAACAACATTAGAATAATTGGGATCCCAGAAGGAGAAGAAAAACAGAGAGAGGCAGAAGGTATATTGGAGAAAATAATAGCAGAGAACTACCCTAATGTGAGGAAGGAAACAGGCATCAAAATCCAGGAGACACAGAGAACCCCTCTCAAAATCAATAATAATAGGTCAACACCCCGACATCTAAGAGTAAAACTTACAAGTCTCAGAGACAAAGAGAAAATCCTGAAAGCAGCTCGGGAAAAGAGATATGTAACCTACAATGGTAAAAATATTAGAATGGCAACAGACCTATCCACAGAGACATGGCAGGCCAGAAAGGACTGGCATGATATCTTCAGAGCGCTAAACGAGAAAAATATGCAGCCAAGAATACTATATCCAGCTAGGCTGCCATTGAAAATAGAAGGAGAAATAAAAAGCTTCCAGGACAAACAAAAACTAAGGGAATTTGCAAACACGAAACCAGCCCTACAACAAATATTGAAAGGGGTCCTCTTAGCAAAGAGAGAGTCTAAAAGCAGGATAGATCAGAAAGGAACACAGACAATTAACAGTAACAGTCACCTTACAGGCAATACAATGGCACTAAATTCATACCTTTCAATAGTTACCCTGAATGTAAATGGGCTAAATGCCCCAATCACAAGACACAGGCTATCAGATTGGATTAAAAAATAAGACCCATCCATAGGCTGTCTGCAAGAGACTCATTTTAGACCCAAAGACACCCCCACATTGAAAGTGAGGGGGTAGAAAACCATTTACCATGCTAATGGACACCAAAAGAAAGCTGGGGTGGCAATCTGTATATCAGTCAAATTAGATTTTAAAACAAAGACTGTAATAAGAGATGAGGAAGGACACTATATCCTACTTAAAGGGTCTATCCAACAAAAAGATAAAAAAATTGTAAATATCTATGCCCCTAACATGGGAGCAGCCAATTATATAAGACAATTAATAACAAAAGCAAAGAAACACATTGACAGCAATACAATAATAGTGGGGGATTTTAACACCCCCCTGCCTGAAATGGACAGATCATCTAAGCAAAAGATCAACAAGGAAATAAAGACTTTAAATGACACACTGGACCAAATGGACTTCACAGACATATTCAGAACATTCCATCCCACAGCAACGGAATACACATTCTTCTCTAGTGCCCAAGGAACATTCTCCAGAATGGATCACATCCTAGGTCACAAATCAGGTCTCAATCGCTACCAAAAGATTGGGATAATTCCCTGCATATTTTCAGACCACAATGCTTTGAAACTAGAACTCAATCACAAGAGGAAAGTTGGAAAGAACTCAAATACATGGAGGCTAAAGAGCATCCTACTAAAGAATGAATGAGTAAACCTGGAAATTAAAGAAGAATTAAAAAAATTCACAGAAACCAATGAAAATGAAAACACAACTGTTCAAAATCTTTGGGATACAGCAAAGGCAGTCCTGAGAGGAAAGTATATAGCAATACAAGCCTTTCTCAAGAAACAAGAAAGGTCTCAAATACACAACCTAACCCTACACCTAAAGGAGCTGGAGAAAGAACAGCAAATAAAGCCTAAACCCAGCAGGAGAAGAGAAATAATCAATATCAGAGCAGAAATCAATGAAATAGAAACCAAAAGAACAGTAGAACAGATTAACGAAATAGGAGCTGGTTCTTTGAAAGAATTAACAAGATTGATAAACCCCTGGCCAGACTTATGAATAAGAAAAGAGAAATGACCCAAATCAACAAAATCATGAATGAAAGAGGAGAGATCACAACCAACACCAAAGAAATACAAACAATTATAAGAACATATTATGAGCAACTCTATGCCAGCAAATTAGATAACCTGGAAGAAATGGGTGCATTCCTAGAGATGTATCAACTACCAAAACTGAACCAGGAATAAACAGAAAACCTGAACAGACCTAAAACCACTAAGGAAATTGAAGCAGTCATCAAAAATCTCCCAACAAACAAAAGCCCAGGGCCAGATGGCTTCCCAGGGGAATTCTATCAGACACTTAAAGAAGAATTAATACCTATTCTCCTGAAACTGTTCCAAAAAATAGAAATGGAAGGAAAACTTCCAAACTCATTTTATGAGGCCACCATTACCTTGATCCCAAAACCAGACAAAGACCCCATCAAAAAGGAGAATTACAGACCAATATCCTTGATGAACATGGATGCAAAAATTCTCACCAAAATACTAGCCAATAGGATCCAACAGTACATTAAAAGGATTATTCACCACGACCAAGTGGGATTTATCGCTAGGCTGCAAGGATGGTTCAACATCCGCAAATCAATCAACGTGATACAATACATTAACAAAAGAAAGAACAAGAATCATATGATCCTCTCAATAGATGCAGAAAAATCATTTGACAAAGTACAGCATCCTTTCTTGATCAAAACTCTTCAGAGTAGAGGGATAGAGGGTACATACCTCAATATCATACAAGCCATCTATGAAAAACCTACAGTGAATATCATTCTCAATGGGGAAAAGCTGAGAGCTTTTCCCCTGAGGTCAGGAACACAGCAGGGATGTCCACTCTCACCACTGGTATTCAACATAGTATTAGAAGTCGTAGCCACAGCAATCAGACAACAAAAAGAAATCAAAGGTATCCAAATCGGCAAAGAGGAAGTCAAACTCTCACTCTTTGCAGATGATATGATACTGTATGTGGAAAACCCAAAAGACTCCACCCCAAAACTGCTAGAACTCATACAGGAATTCAGTAAAGTAGCAGGATATAAAATCAATGCACAGAAATCAGTGGCATTCCTATACACCAACAACAAGACAGAAGAGAGACAAATCAAGGAGTCGATCCCATTTACAATGGCACCCAAAATCAAGATACTTCGAAATAAATTTAACCAAAGAGGCAAAGGATCTGTACTTAGAAAACTATAAAATACTCATGAAAGAAATTGAAGAAGCCACAAAGAAATGGAAAAACGTTCCATACTCATGGGTTGGAAGAACGAACATTGTGAAGATGTCAATGCTACCTAGAACAATCTACACATTCAATGCAATCCCCATCAAAATAACATCCACTTTTTTCAAAGAAATGGAACAAATAATCCTAAAATGTGTATGGAACCAGAAGAGACCCCAAATAGCCAGTGGAATATTGAAAAAGTAAAACAAAGCTGGCAGCATCACAATTGCGGATTTCCAGCTCTATTACAAAGCTGTTATCATCAAGACAGTATGGTACTGGCACAAAAACACATAGATCAATGGAACAGAATAGAGAGCCCAGAAAATGACCCTCAACTCTATGGTCAACTAATCTTTGTCAAAGCAGGAAAGAATGTCCAATGGAAAAAAGACAGTCTCTTCAACAAATGGTGTTGGGAAAATTGGACAGCCACATGCAGAAGAATGAAACTGGACCATTTCCTTACACCACACACAAAATTAGACTCCAAATTGTTGAAAGACCTAAATGTGAGACAGGAGTCCATCCATATCCTAAATGAGAATACAGGGAGCAACCTCTTCGACCTCAGCTGCAGCAACTTCTTCCTAGAAACATCGCCAAAGGCAAGGGAACCCAGGGCAGAAATGAACTATTGGGATTTCATCAAGATAAAAAGCTTTTGCACAGCAAAAGAAACAGTCCACAAAACCAAAAGACAACCAACAGAATGGGAGAAAATATTTGCAAATGACACATCAGATAAAGGGCTAGTATCCAAAATCTATAAAGAACTTATCAAACTCAACACCCAAAGAACAAATAATCCAATCAAGAAATGGGCAGAAGACATGAACAGACAATTTTCCAAAGAAGACATCCAAATGGCCAACAGACACATGAAAAAGTGCTCAACATCGCTCGGCATTAGGGAAATCCAAATCAAAACGTCAACGAGATACCACCTCACACCAGTCAGATGGCTAAAATTAACAAGTCAGGAAACAACAGATGTTCGTGGGGATGCGGAGAAAGGGGAACCCTCCTACACTGTTGGTGGGAATGCAAGCTGGTGCAACCACTCCGGGAAACAGTACAGAGGTTCCTCCAACAGTTGAAAATAGAGCTATCATACGATCCAGGAATTGCACTACTGGGTATTTACCACAAGGATACAAATGTAGGGATCTGAAGGGGTACGTGCACCCCAATGTTTATAGCAGCAATGTCCACAATAGCCAAACTGTGGAAAGAGCCAAGATGTCCATCGACTGATAAATGGCTAAAGAAGTAGTGGTATATATACACAATGGAATATTATGCAGCCATCAAAAGGAATGAGATCTTGCCATTTGCAGCTACGTGGATGGAACTGGAGGGTGTTATGCTGAGTGAAATAAGTCAATCAGAGAAAGACATGGATCATATGACGTCACTGATGAGGAATTCTTAATTTCAGGAAACAAATTGAGGGTTGTTGTAGTGGTGGGGGGTGGGAGGGATGGGGTGGCTGGGTGATAGACATTGGGAAGGGTATGTGGTATGGTGAGCACTCTGAATTGTGCAAGACTCTTGAATCACAGATCTGTACCTCTGAAACAAATAATGCAATATATGTTAAGAAAAAAAAAAAAGAAGAAGATGATAGCAGGAGGGAAGAATGAAGGGGAGTAATTCGGAGGGGGAGACGAACCATGAGAGACGATGGACTCTGAAAAACAATCTGAGGTTTCTAGAGGGGAGCGGGGTGGGGGGATGGGTTAGCCTGGTGATTGGTTTTGAAGAGGGCACATTCTGTGTGGAGCACTGGTGTTATGCACAAACAATGTATCATGGAACACTACATCAAAAACTAAGGATGTAATGTATGGTGATCAACATAACAATAAAAAAATAAAAAAGCAGTATGCAGAGAGAAAGCAGTATGCACAAAATTTTTGAACCTTAAAAATATGATTAGAAAAAATAACAAAGAGAAAGAACAGAGGATAAAAAAATTAAAGACCTCTCACTAAACAAAGAATAAAAGGCAGTGATGAAAAATTTGAGACTAGATGTCTGCCACTTGACTAATAAAGATTTCTAGAGAGAGAGACCAGGAGCCACAGAAGGAAAGAAATTATCATGTAGATGATAGACGTAAAGGCTGAAAGTTAAAGGATATGAATCTCCAAATTTAAAGGGTCCTCTCGTTCTCCAGTTTAGTAAATTAAAAAAGGAAACACCTTGCCATCATTATGCAATATCAAAACACCTTTGATAAAAAAAAAAGTTGGTTCCAAGTGTCTAGACAGAGAGAGAAAAAAAGGAAAAACAAAAGCCCCCAACAAAAAAACCAATAGGTCATCTATAATGGAAGAAGAGCCATGGTGGACTCAGACTTCTCCTCTGCAATGCTGCACACCAGAGCATGTGTCACTGTTCAATGTGCTGAAGGCATTCCAAGTCCAGCCAAACTAGTAATCATGTGTAAAGATTAAATAAAAGCAAGTCTCAGAACATTAATGCCAATGCAGTTTTTCCTTCCATAGGAAGTTCCTTGAAGGTGCAAATGAAGACAGAAGAAATGAGATCCATAGAATAGTGAATCCAACCCAGGAGAGTAATGAAGAAAAGTCTTAAGATGACAGTTGCTCATCAAGCTTAGAGAACAATCATTTGTGGGTTGAGCAGGAGGAGTTCAGGGGGGATGGAATGAGGACAAAGGGATACTTTGAAGATTTGATGGAATCTTAGAGATAGAGGTCAAAATACTTTAGGAACACAATAAAGGCACACAGTGCAAGGTGGGGGGAGGATTAGAAACAAGATGAGTGTAAATGGTTAGGGAAAGAAATGTGATCATAGCACATTACTTGGCCCTTCAGTGAGTATGTACATGGCCACAACAATTTTAGAATCTGATGATCAATTTTAGAATCAGTCTATGGGCAAGGTATAGAAAAGCTCATTATACTTACAGAACATAATGAAAATATGATTAGTCTGACATTTTAAATGTGAATTTAGAGAAGACAGAACCTGGGATATGGAAGTAGTCTATAACAGAATGTAGAGGAGAATTAAAGGAAAGGGGTGTTAACATTCTAATCTTATAAAATGACTCAAGAGAAATTTCTTTATTTGAAAGAGCAAGAAAGTAAATATATTAATGAAACTTAAAAGTTACCTATTAGAAGAACTTAAAAGAGTGGTTAACTATTTTAGAAATTGGGATGGCATTGGGATAGTATAAGTATCATTTATCATAGCAAGAGTTTAAAAGATGAAGTCTAAATTTAGTAACTCAGAACGCAATGTTATAAGCATATTATTTAAAGATAAAGAAGTAACCATCATGAGAGCTAAAGACAAAAAACAAGAGATAAAAAGTGTTGCCTTTCAAAAATGGTATTAGGTCTAAGAAGAAGAAGTCAGAGGATTATAGCTTTTCAGTGGAAGCACTGAAATATTTGGGGAAGAGATAAATCCAGTAATCTGAGTCAGAAAAGGTGGATTAATTCATCGATTCAAGGCATAACCAGAAATGTGTGCCACAAATTAAATGAAACGTGGATATGCTCCACAGGTGGTAAACAAACACTGCCCACTGGGAACAGAAACTGAAACAGGAAGAAGCAAGAATCTCTAGTTAACTGTACTTTAGAACCAGCATGAACAAGTTAGGTATAGAAACAAAGATAGATGGGTGGATGGGGTAACTGGGTGATGGACACTGGGGAGGGTATGTGTTGTAATGAGCACTGGGTATTATAGAAGACTGATGAATCACAGACCTGTACCCCTGAAACAAATAATAAGTTATATGTTAATTTAAAGAGAAAGAAAGAAAAGAAGAGAGAAAGGAAAAGAAAAGAGAGAAAAGAAAAAGAAACAAAGGTATGCTCCATCAAGGTCATATGGGACATAGTCCTGGTGAAGAACCTACAAGAGTTGGTGAAAATGACAAGGACAACAAAGATGGCATGATGGAGTAAAGGGAAGGGGATGCCCTCAGATTCAGATTACAGTTTTAATCTTATCTCCCCCTCTTACTGGCTCTGTGACCTTGGACAAGCTACTTAACCTAATCTCCTTGAGCTTCAGTTTCTTCATCTCTAAAACAATGATGACAATGCACATTTCACAGAGGGTTATGAGGATTAATGAGATAAACAACATAGAGAACCCAATATAACTCCCACAGATGGGGAGTTATGAATGTGCCTATTCCTTTCTTCTTGCCCCTTTTTCATAAAGGATTGCTAGGTTATTTTTAAACAATAAACTAGTGAAAATGTGTCCTGCAAACCAGAGATCCCAGGATGAACCAAGGTGAATACAAAAGACCTATGCCCAGACAATACCGAACAGGTTAAAAGGGGGGGGATCATAATCAGTTCCAGATGGTCTGAAGTCAAAGGAGGGAGCTTAAAAACAGATAGAGATCGGAGACCAGGGCCTACAGGGGTAGGACAACTGCTGGAAAGAAGTAAATAATATCCTGAGGCCCCACACCTGGGAATAATACCAGGAACAACAGATTTTAGGAGGAAACTGGCACTCCTTCCAAACCACATAGCAGAGTTAACCCAGACCTACCTAAGACAGTTCTGCTACACAGCATGGAAATGACTGAGAAGAGGAAGAGAGGGAGAGCTGAGAGCCATGGGATCTTTAAAATGCCAAGGTCTTCACATGGATAGGCATCTGGATGTAAGACCTGGCAGAGAATTAGAGGCATCTGCAATGACTGCAAGAGCCAAGGGGAGGTTGAGTCAACAGCGATATGCCATTGGGCCAAAAATGAAAGGATCACAGGGTCATCAACAAAGGATGCTCACAGAATGCACAGTGATGGGTCTAGACCAGTGCACTCCCCAGGAGCAGCAGGTGGGTGAGTATGTTCATGAAAATGATCAGACAAGTTATAGGGGGAAAGGAGCTATGTATCATATTTGCATCCAACTGTGGTGTGAGAAAATGTATCATCTTGCTCCAATCACTGATCCTTGAGAGAGAATCAGGCTTCTCTTAAGAGCAATAACCATTATAACTGTGGATATAAAATAATTTGAACCCTGGAATGAAGATGAAAAAGAGCACCATGGGAAAGTTCAGGCTTGTATCTCAATCAGACTACAGGAGTAAGGGAAGGTTTTTCTGTTTTCAAATGTTCCCTAGACAATGGTAGAAGGAGAATGCAGTTCAGGGGTGACAGAAGGAAGGGATAGGTCTCATGGTAGGTTGCTGGCACACTGGGTATACTGTTATTTCTGAGGGCAGGACTGTAATTCTGACCTCACTGCAGTCAGGTGAGGTCTGGGCTACTTGATTATATGGGTGCCAGCCAGGCTATAATATTTTAAAAATTTTGTTCTTAGCTCAAGCTTCACATTCTTAGGGAAACCATTCCTGATCTCACAACCTGGATAAGGTTTCTATCCCAGGGGAACATATGAGCTTCAAGGGAGGTCTCTTTATCAATAAAGCAAAGCGTTGAATTCTTTCTCCTCATGGGGCACTCAGAAGTCAACCACAGAAGGCTCCAGACTCCCAATTGTCTCTGCAGAACAAAACTTTCTCCTTTACTGAGAGAAAAAGAGATAGCCATGGAGATTTTCCACAAAAGATAGAAGAGATGGGAGGCCTGTAATTACTCTTCCCTGAAGGTGGAATATTTTGATCGTTAAATTATGCTGTCTGGGATACTTTTAAATTTCTCAGTTAAAATGCTTTCTTAGTTAACTGTGCCATTCTGGAAGGGCACAGAGGTGAGGTCACAAATAAAAAAGACAGACAAGTCTTCTTCTCTGGGATTCATCAGGCGTCATGAAGGAGTTGACTCTAGTACTAGGCGAATATCCTGTTGCTAAGTAGGCCTTGGCCCCTTCATAATTAAGAAAGGGATATTATGCAGGGTTGGTGATCCAGGAACGTGGCTGGGGCTAGAGCTGTATTTGTTTGTATGACTCAGTACATCAAACATATCTTAGCTGTACCCTTCCAAAAGAAGAAAAGAAACACAGAGACATAGAGACACAGACAGACACACATACACACACCACATATCCCTCTCAAGAGGCCACCCACATGCAAAGATGAATTTCCAAGACCCAAACTAACTGCCTTGGAATTCAGTTAAAATGCTCCTTCTTGCTAAAAACTTGGGATGTGTGAATTGGGCATCACTCTGCTTCCCAGAGTTATTGAGAGAGGAGGATAACCCCTAGGGCTAAGGGTGCTCAGCCAAGTCTGGAAAAGGTCTATGCTGGACACTGAAATAAAAGCTGTGTTACTCAAAAAAGGTTGCTTGTTAATCAGACTGGGATGCTCCCTAGAACACTGAAAATATCCAAGATCTTTTGAGGTGCTGGGGAATCGAGATGTATGAAGGATGTCAAAGTGATACAGAAATGATTATATAGAAAAAATGAAAGATATTGAAATTATTCACAAATAATAATAACAGTAATTACTGACTTCAAATATTTAAAAGTTTTGTGGTAGTTGGATACTGAGTTGTATGGCAGAAGTTCAAGTCATGGTGGGATGCCCTGGACCCAGAAGACTGAAACAAAGAGATATCTTCAGCATTGGGCAAAGGTCACAAGTCAAAATACAGAACTGCCAAGAATCTGTTACTTGGAGCTCACAGGAATGTGAAACCAAAAATGAAATCCCCAAACTGCAAGACAGTCAGAGATTGAAGTATATTTGTATGATGGCCATGAGTCACAATTTCCCAGAGACAACCCCATTGTATACCTTTTGTCCCAACTCAGCATTTTATGGAGTTTTCACTTTTATTATTAATATCTGCACAAAAATAAGTTGGGATGGATTTGAAGAACTACACTTTATACTTCCAGCTTCTGTGAGGTTCTCATTTATTAATATAAGATATGCATGGGCACCAAACATAGTTCTCAATTTAACACGATTATGTCTGAAAAGCAGTAATAGCCCATTTCTCTTTCCCCAATTTTTTGCTCCCCAAAAAGGAGATCTTGAGAAAATGATTTGCATGCAGGTAGCTTATTTTAGAGGTGAAGGAAAACTCAAGAGGAGCAGGTACGTGAAACAAGATTGGGAAATCAGCAAGAGTGCAGAATCAAGGCAGCTCCCTCTAAAGGCAACTAAAGCTTAGTCAAGCTGGACAAACTCTGTGAGCCAGCATAAAATGCTTGTCTCCTGGTTTCCCACCTATAGTATGAGATAGTTGCGATGTTTATACCCTGACTTTGACCAGTAATTGGTTGAGGACTTCTTCAAAGGAATATTAATTCCCTAGCATTTATGCGCTACCCTGCAGACAGCAAACCAGGCTGTGGTGATTAAACACACACACACACACACACACACACACACACACACACACACACACACACACACACACCCTTCAAGGAAAGAAATGCAGGTAAGTGCTGCTGTACACCAAAGTGATCAAGACAAAAGGTTATGGATTGAGCACAAGAGCATCCATTACAGTCTTGCTTTTGTACTAGCCATATCCAATTGACATTGATCATCTTTTTCTTATACCACCTGTTCTAGATCACCCTTATCCTGAACCAGAACTTCTACTAGTCTAGATTGTCTTCTTGGTAGGGTAACTGGACCTTCATCCCTGAGACTACTGAACTCCTGGTTATACCTTTGCCAGGCCATGGCTGTTGCAATACACAAGCATAGTCTCCACTGGACATGGAAGCACCAATGGGTGTCCCAGTGAATCTCTTGATTTCCAGATATTACTCTCCCTGATTCCCTCTGGTAGCAACAATCCAATATCCTCAAGATAATCAGGGTCACTTATCTCTGGCAGTATAGCAGCTCATTATTTGTTGGTCCATTGGCATCAGGAGCCCAAAACAACCAAGTAGGAGCTGTGAGTTCAGTATTACTGAGTTGCTTATTGTGTCTCCTTGTAGAAGCATCCACTTCCTGGAAACCAGAAGTTTAGGTCAATGGAGTCTAAAACTGTGGGGTCAGGGAGCACAAATTACCCAAGTGAATCCCTAGGAGTAGTGGTGAGAGGGGTCACTCCTACTTTTACCCTTCGGGTTCCAGACCCATATCTCTAAGGTGCTCAGCACCACAAAATGACAGTGGGTTCTATGTATATACCACATCTTAAAGGACAACATCCCAATTCTGACGCCTATAGGAGAAAATTTCAATACTTTCTCAGGCCACTCTGAGTCATACAGTTTTTGATAGGTTCAGTGGACGTCATGAGCACATGCCTTTGTAAGTCCCCTGACAAGGTCCTGATCAAAGTCAAAGTTTGATTTGGGATAGTCAGGCTAGAGTGGCCCTTGGCCCTGCTTGCTGGTGGCCTACAAGCTGAAGATGTTGTTTTGTTTTGCTAGTTTCTGGATCTTTACAAAAAAAAAAACAAACTTTGCCAACCCTTGAAATGAATCACTAATTGCCAATCTTGTTTAAAAACAAAAACAAAAACAAAAAAGCAGAAAAATACTAATTTCTACTAAATGAAATCTCATATGGAACCCAATTCAAATAAAAAAAAAAAAAAAGGCAGAACTGCTCCGGTTGAAGCGTGAGAGATTTTACTGGGTCACTTAGAAGCCACTTCCCTCAGCTTCCCTTATTCTCCTAATGCCTAAGTACCTTTTCAGAAACTTTGGGTAACACAGAATGTGGCTGAAAACATTGAGTTTATAAAGTCTCTAACTCTTCCAGTGTTAATATTCTGATACTGTTTTTCATATTGGCCAATGCTGCTAAAGAACACTCTGGCCTCCCAAGAGCTGAATTTTGTTCAATAATATAGTCCAGTAATTATTAACATGTCCTGAGGGCATGAACAACCACACAGCTCCAACAGTCACAGAACTGTGAGCAAAGCGATTAGATCTTTGCCCTCCTCCCTCAAGAGTTTCCACTAACTTCCTGAAAGTGTCAATTTCACCCCTAAAATCAGCCTTCCTGAAGCTGAAACTACCCCCAGATGGGATCACTAACCCCTTGTCAGAGGCAGAGCTGTCCCACATGAGGCCTAGCTTTGGGCTGGTCTTTTCAGTTTGGGAAGCTTGTGTTTTTAAATATGAGAAATAAAGTTGTGCTCATACTTCTTCTTAAGAATCTCAAAACACAGAAATTAAGTCAAATGGGCAATTCTTCCTGGGCTGTGTGACATTTTGTTTCTTGTCAAAACCAGAGACAAACATAAATTCCTCAGTTCACTGGGGCCCTCCTCTTTAATTCTTAAGGGATGCATTGTGCAATCTCTTGAGAGTCATACAAAGGTTTAGTTCAACTGTCTTTTTGGCACATTGTTCTTGTAGAATGTACCTCTGAGGTAATGGCCTGTATCTCAACGCCATAATCTGCCCAATGAGCCAAAGCCTCTTCTTTCCTGGACTCGAGAAGGGAGTGGGGTAGAACTGATCCTCCTTTCCCATGCCTATTCCATATCCTGGAGATTCTAATGCTCTCCCAAGATTTCCACAAATTCCCAAGGGACTTACATTTTTCTGCTTACCTTTGGCTCTGACCTTCTACCTCTAGTCAACTCTCATTCTTTACTCTGCCACAGAGCATTGTCAAAAACAACAGAGAAATAATCTTGCAATGAGTGCACCCAAACATGGATTTCTCTATTTCTCCTTTCAGTTCTCTCAGTGTCTGCTTTTTAAATGTATGTTGAGGCTCTCCTGCTGGGTGCACTATAGTTATTCCCATTCTCTTTTGTTAATGTCAGTATGCTGTGTCTTTTCTAGCTCTATTTTCAAACTCTCAATGTCTTTATTCTTAAATTGGGCTACCTATAGACAGCCTAGAGATGTGTACCATTTATCCATCCTGAGAATCTATTTTAATTGGTGTGCTTAGACCATTCAAATTTAATATGATATAAATATGATTGAGATTAAATCTACCATCTTGTTAGCTCTTTTCACTTGAGTTTATCCATTTTGTTGTTTCTCTTTTTATAGCTTGAGTTAGCTGAGCATTTTTTATGATTCAATTGTACCTCCTCTCTTGACTTATTGTTTATATGCTTTTGGCTCAAAGTTTTCACAGATACTCTAGGGTTTTCAGTATATAACTTTAACTAGTTTCCCTTCAAACTATATGCCACTTCAGGTGTAGCTTAAGGAACACAAAATATTCTATATTCCTTTCTTTCATTCTTGCTCTACTGATGTCATAATTTAACTTTACATCTGCTGTAAACATGTAATACATTGCTTCTATTTTTGGCTTTAAATAGTTTAAGAATAATTAAATACAAAAAGAAATCAATTTCATTTTATCTTCATTTATTCTATTTTCAAGGCTCTTCACTTCTTTGTGTTAATCCAAGTTTCTGTCTCATATTTCTCCTGCCTGCAGAACAACTTCCTTAGCATTGTTTGAAGAGTCAGTCTGCTGGCAATGAATTTTCCCAGTTTTTGTTTGTCTGGTTAAGTCTTTACTACTGTTTGAAGTCATGGTTCTGACAAGTTGTCTGTTATAATTCTCATTTTTTTTATCTGGATATGTGTTTTTCCTTTGGCTGTTTTTAAGATTTTTCTCTTTGTCTTTGTATTCAGTGGACTGAATATATGAATGACTAGGGGGGTGTGTGTTTGGTATTTATCCTGCTTGGGTTTCTGAGCTTCTTGGATTTCAAGTTTGATGTTTGTCATTAAGTCTGGAGTGTTGCGATTAGAACTGCTGAATCTGATGTTGCTATGTTCGCTCTTGGCAGACCACAGGCTTCAAGGCTTCAAATTCCTCTACTGATATCCTGGTATTTAGGGTATGGGCTAGTTTGAGAAAGGGTTTATCTCAATATCTGCTCTACCATCAGTTTGAGGTCTTCTTTTTGCACCATGTCTCAGAGAGCTCCATTCTTGGGTTCTTCTTCTATTTTTCTCCAGTAGTATTCTATTTTTACTTGTTACTGGACATTTACTAGCCTGGTAGTGGTGGGAGAGGGGTATTCTCTGTTTTTCTGATTAAGCCTCAGTCTTTTGACAGGCACTGTATTGCAGGGTCTCAGAGATGTGACCACGTCCTCCTCCTCCAGTTATAGCCTGGACCCCATACTATGCCTGCTTTTCCTTTCAGTGTAGAAGTTTTTCTTTCTGTTCTCTTCCCTCAGCTGCAGTGGATTTTCACCAGTGTCTTACAGGCAGTGACATTTGTTGTCCTTTCTCCCACAGAGTTAGACTTTTGCTCTGTAGTAAGAGAGAAGAGGAGGGTCTCAGTAGAGCTTTATGGTCCTCCTTCACTGGCTGCTCTTCCCTTCCCTCACATCAGTACCTTAAGGAACACTTTCATGGGACTGCTGTGAAGTGAATCTTTCCTGTGAACACCCACTAGAGCTCATAGTGAAAAACCCTGAAGGAAATACAGAATTTCAGTTTCTATAGCTCTACAGGAACTTCACAATCTCTCCTTGGTGTCCAGTTCCATCTTCCCTAGGTCAACCAATGCTAGCATACTTCTATCACTGCTGACACATGTCTTTCCTTACATTTTTGGGCCAATTAGTTGTCCTGCAGCCTCAGTGCTCTAGTGTCAAGAAGTGTCATCAATTTGTCTGACTTTTTTCATGGTAAGGTTGAGAGTGATTCTCTTTTCAGTTCACTAGATCCTTCAATAAAAACATGAAGTCAAGTACTTTTAATGCTTATTTATAAATTAATTCTTTAAGGTACAGAATAGTACCCCTATTTTATAATTAAGGAAATGGGTGAAGAACAGTCCTGTATCCCCAAGGATGACAAAGAGGCAGATGACAAAAAGTAGAATTTAAAATGGTCTTATGTTTTGGGATGACATAGCAGTGACCTGTTTGGATTCAGGGCTATCACAATTATATCCTTCTTGGTACATACCAGTGTAGACAGTTGATGACCTAACTAATGAGATATCCCCAAACATCATCCCAAGGTACCACACAAGTCCCTAAAAAGCAGATGCACCCTGAAGAAAAGGAGGTTGGATGGGAATTGAATTGACTTGATTTATTTTTTGTCAAGTGGTAGAATATGTACTCTAACAAGAAATTGAGTGATATAAAAATAGATAAATTACAGATCTTGCCAAGTGAGTCTCTCAACCAAGATAACCTGGTAAACTTTTACTTACTATATTTCAACTTATGTTTCAGGTATCCGGCTAAGTATATTATACACATTATCCTATTTAATACTCTCAAACCTGTAAGAACCTGTAAGATAGATCCTATTACCATCTTTATTCCAAGGATGAAGAGATCATGGCTTAGTAAGGTTAAAAGAGTTACAAATTTCACTAGTAAGTGGCAGGGCTGTAACTCAACAGAGGCCTTTATAAGCACAAAGTTCATACTCTTAACCAACAGAACCTTAGTAACTATATGGGGCCAGAGATAGGTATTCTTTCCTTTCTGAGATCTAAAGTATAAAAATGTGTTCCCTAAGATACTGTATTTCCTTGTATAATGTTCTAACTCCTCTGGTCTGCTTGGAAACAAAATCATCACTCCAAATAGTACCTTTTAGATAAAATTATTGAGTTACGAACAAATGCCTCAGGGGTATCTATAATACTCAATGTCATTGAATATCATTGTTAAAAGGATTTTTTAGATCATTTAGCTCAGAGGTTCTCCAGACCAGTAGACTCAGCATTGTCTGGGAAATGGACAGAAATGCAAAGTCTCTGGCCTAACTCCAGACCTACTGAGTTATCAACTCTGGAAGTGGAAGTCATGAATCTGGTTTTAATAAGCCCTCTAGCTGATTCTGATGTATGATAAAGTTTGAGAACTACTGTTTTAGCTCAATGTTGTGCTTACAACATTTAAGATCTACTGTGCACCAGAATCTGTATGTAGCAAGGGATGGATTTTGAAAGATTCATAAGAGCCAGAACAAGTTAAAGGATAACCTGTACATAAAGAGGGGAGGGCAGAATTTAAGCAGGGAAAGGCATAATTTGATTGGCATTTTATTAATTCAATGTACTTATCCATTTATTCACCCACCAAATATTTATTGAGCACCTATAAGGTATGAGGCTCTGAGCCATACCTGGGATATCACTCTATCAATAGGATAGGGTGAACAAGTGTAACAGCATGGGAGGGTAATAAGAAGGCTATCGTAATAGGTCAGTGGAAGATGACAAGAGCCTGAAGAACATGGCAGTGGGGGAGTAGACCGACTAGGTGATACTTAGAATATTACATGAGTTTCTTTAAAACTTCCATTTGTATCCATTTTGGTACAAGAAGATGGATTAAGACTAAGATGACCCCTAGATTACCAATTTAGGCAAATGGGTAGAGTATGATGATATAATTAGCTAGACTGGAAATATAGAAAGAGGAACACATGGGATGATGAGGTGACCAAATGCTATATGGCATTGTAGTTTCATCAACCCAACTGCAATGGAGTGATCTCTGACCTGGGTCCACACAGTGACTTGAGTCATTAGTGCAGAATGTAACTAAATCCATTGAAAATATTTTTAATTGCCAGAAAAAGTTACCTTTACATTGAACTGAAATACTGATTTTTTTTTTCTTAATACTGACTCTTTGTAGGGGCACCTGGGTGGCTCAGTTGTTAAGTGTATTTATTTATTAGAGAGACAGAGAGTGCACATAAGTGGGAGGGGCAGAGGAAGAGGGAGTAAAATCAACAGTTAAAGGTCTGGCCTTCACTTTCTCTGAGACCTATGGGTTGTTCTAAGTTTAAAGGCCAATTTCTGCTGTCTTGCTGTTTTGGAGGCTACTGATAATATTCAATAAAATACACATCTGAAAACACTTTACTTCTATTGTTTTTTTCTATTTTTTAAAACAAGTATTATTTTCTGATATTAATATTGACACACACTAATAGGAGAAAATTTGTGAAGAAAAGCATGAAGAAAAATATCAAGATTTCCCATAATCCCACCACAAAGAGCAACAACTACTACATCTTCTTACATTTCTTTCCTGAATTCCTGCAATGCATATATTTTTACATTTAAGACCAGATACCTTTTTGTTTCCTGCTTTGTAACTATATATGACACTGTATTTTTGCATGTCACTTAAGATTACTTTTCCAACAGGGGCACCTGGCTGGTATAACAGGTTAAGTAGCTGACTCTCAGTTTCTGCTCAGGCTATGATCTCAGAGCCCTGAGATGGAGCCCCATGTTGGTCTCTGTACTCAGCATGGAGTCTGCTCCAGATTCTCTCTCCCTCTTCCTCTGCCCTTCCCACTTGTGTGCACTATCTCTCTAATACATAAATCTTTAAAAAAAATTCTTTTCCAACATTATTTTTAATAGCCAAAAAATAATCCATTATATGAATATGTAACAATTCCTAAATTTTTGGTCATTTGGTTAGTTTCCAGTTTTGACTACCATGAATAACCCTGTAGCAAAAATGCTGGTACAAGAAACTTTACTTTTGGACGGGAAAGTACAGATTCCTAGGTATGGATTTTTTCATCTAAAGGAAATAAACTTTTTAAAGCATATAGCAATTTCTGTCCTTTTATTTTCTACACATTTTTACAAGGTTGGGATCATGCTACACATACATGTACCTGTTTTGCATTTTTCATTCATATTACATTGATATTTTTCTATTTTACTTATAAGTTCCCCAAATGTTGGACATTTCCTTTTTGATGACGTTTTTATGAAAATCCCTGTACATAAATTTGGTTACATCTTTGTTATTTCTGTAAGATAAAATAACAGGGGTAGAATCATTTACAAAAGGTGTCCAAGCTTATTGTACATACTGTATTCTCATTATTTTTAGTTTTATGATCACTGAAGAAACAACATTTTTTCATGAGTTTTTGGTGTATCCTTTCCCTTTCTGATTTGACTTTTATTTCAATTAAAATATGGTTCCTTGTCAGAACACATAGAATATACATATTCTTTTTAATAACTATGTAGTTATATAACCCTTTGTATGGATACAATTGATTTAACCATGTTGTTATAGGTTACCTTCTGTTTCTATCACTGCTGCAATGAAATTGGAGTATATGTGTGTGTGTGTGTGTGTGTGTATTTTAACATTCCTGCTAATTAATATTCCTAGAAGTGGGAATGCTTATCAGAAGCAATCAGAAGGCTTATGTGTAATTTTGATACATAACTGGCAAGTTGTCCTCTAAGTGTGCAATGAAATGCATTCTGCCCAAGAGTACTTATTTTCCCACACACTAACACAGAATATTATAATTGCTTTAAAAATTCCTATCTAAATAATAATAAATCTAATAAAAATAACTAGTTGTTATAAATTTCTACTTCTCTAACCACTGATTTTTTTCTCTTTTCCCATGTCCACTGTACTTTTACATTTCTTTATCTATTAATGGCCTGATTACAATTTTTGCCTATTTTTTGTGGCTTATTATTTTACATCAATTTTTAAGAGCTCTCACACACAAGACACACACACACACAGTCCCCAGTCTGTTGCTTTTTATTTTTATTTTATTTATTTATTTATTTATTTTGGAGAGAGAGAGAGCGGGGGGAGGTACAGAAGGAGAGGGAGAGAGTCTCAAGCATACTCTGCATTGACTATGGAGCCCAACACATGGCTCTGTGTCATGACCCTGAGATCATGATCTGAGCCAAAACCAAGAGTCGGAAGCTCAACTGATTGCCACCCAAGTGCCCCAGCCTGTTGCTTAAAAAAAAAAAATTGTTTATAATATCTTTCACTGGATAAAAGTTCTAAACTTCTATGCAGTCAAATCTGTCCATTTTTTCATTTAAAATTTCTAGTTTTGAATCATGCTTAGTAGAGATCTCCCCCTTCTAAGATTATACAACTATTCTTCTGTATTTTATTCATGCACATGTATAGATCTAATTTTATGTTTATGTATTTGGAATATATATTTGTGCATATATAGAGATCTAATTTTATTTTCCTCCAAATAGTGAGCCAATTATCCCCACATAATTTATTGAATAACCTATTTCCCCCCACTGTTTATTATGTCTACATTTGCATATCCATTTGAATCTTGTAATAGGTTCTCACTTCTTATCCACTAATCTGTCAACTAATCTTCAACAAAGCAGGAAAGAATATTCAATGGAAAAAAGACAGTCTCTTCAACAAATGGTGTGGGAAAACTGAACAGCAAAATGCAAAAGAATGAAATGGGATCATTTTTTTATAACATACACAAAAATAAATTCAAAATGGATGAAAGACCTAAAACAAGAAATAAGAAACCATCAAAATCCTAGAGGAGAACACATAGTAACCTCTTTGACATTGGATGCAGCAACTTCTTACTAGATACATCTCCTAAAGCAAAGGAAACAAAAGCAAAAATAAACTACTGGGACTTCATCTACTGGGTAAGTCTTGATGGCACAAATATTCCATTTCAACATGTTTTGCCTAGATCCATGAATGAATGCTAAAACTAGTAGGCACAAATTTAAGCAAAAATAGGATATCTACATTGTCTCTAAGTATCTCTTTCCAAAATATTTAGTATAATTACAAGTGGGCAATAGTAAATTTACATAGGACAGTCTTGGCAGATAGCACTGAACCAAGTGATCAAAATTAACACTGCCAGTAATACATGTTAACATCATATATGTCCAAAATGATGCATAGAAAAGGACAAATCACCTCTGAGGCATTCTTCCCAGGAATGCACAACCTCAATCTAATCATGGGAAAATGACAGACCAGCTCAAATTGGGGATCATTCTAGAAAATAATTGACCCGTACTCTACAATAAAGTGTCAAGGTCACAAAAGATAAGGAAAGACTGAGGACCTATTACATACTGAAGGAGCCTGAGGGGAGATGACAACTAAATGCAGTGTGGAATCCTGAAAAAGCAAAAGGACATTAGTGGGAAAAACTGCTGAAATCTGAATATATTCTGAAAGTTTAGTTAATAGTACTAAAGCAAGGGTAATTTCTTAGGTTTGGTAATGGTCCTATGGCTACATAAATTGTTAACATAAGAGGAAACTAGGTGAAGACTATATGGGAACTCTATTTTTGCAACTCATCTGTAAGTTTGAAATAACCTCAATATGAAAAAAATATTTAAGTTCTTGCCCATTTAAATGCATGCATTCTTTCCAGTGAAATTTTACCATCTTTTGTCAAGCTTTTCCTCCCACCCATGCAAAATAAAAATATAAGTCTTGGCATTCTGATTGTAATTGTTGAATGTGTAAGTTAATTTAGGAATATTTGGCATCTTTGCAATGTTTAGGTTTCCTATTCAAAAGAAGCATATATGTCTCCCTTTATTCAGATATTTTATGTTCTTCAGTTAAATTGTCTTCTTCATGCTTCTTGCATGCTTTTTAAAAATTTATGTTTATGGGTGTTAGAATTTTGATTAAGTTGAATAATAGTGGGGAATATAGGTATTTCTGTGTTATTCCTGACTTTAATGAGAATTCTTATATTAAACCATTAAATAAAAAGTTTGTTTCTTACAGTGAGACATTATCCTGTATAGGAGGTTTCTATTTTTATTTTACTAAAAGTTTTGACAAGAATTAATACCAAATTTTATTTTAAAAATCAGCTTCTGTAGTGAAGTATGGGAATAGATTTTCAAACACTGAGCCAACCCTGAGCCAGCCCTGCAACTCTGGGATAAAGGCAGTTAATCAACTTAATCATAATGTACTGTTCTTTTCACATCTTATTTAGGATTTTGGGAACATCATTTATACATGATATGTGTTATACCTTACTCTTGAACGAGACTATCAGTTTTTGAGGGCAGGAAAAATACCTGGCAAACAGACTCTAAACAAAAGTTTTGTTAACTATTAAAGAGTCATCCACTTCTTTTAGTTCCAGACGTGTACGTTTGCTAATGGACATTGGTTCCAGAAACTAAACATAATCTTCAAATTTTTCTTGTTTCTTTCTGAAGACTCAAACTCTCTTAGGCCATGGGATAATTCTGTCTCACTGATATGTTATATGGTCACATGGTGGTTTGAAAACGTTTGACTTAACTGATAGATCTCTGGCTTCTCTTAAAAAAGTGTAGATGTGGAATGGGAAATCATTAGATTCCCACTACTCAGGAAATCACGATCTAGCTGAAATATCTAAGCATCATACACAGGGACCCTTAATGGTGTCCAGTCAATCGTAAAAGTTTTCAGAAGAGGGAGATTGGGGGTGCCTGGGTGGCTCAGTGGGTTAAGCTTCTGCCTTTGGCTCAGGTCATGATTCCAGGGTCCTGGGATTGAGTGCCACATCGGGCTCCCTGCTCAGCGGGGAGCCTGCTTCTCCCTCTCCCCCCTGCTTGTGCTCTCTCTCTCTCTCAAATAAATAAATAAAATCTTAAAAGAAAAAAAAAAAGGGAGACTGTCCTGGATAGAAGTGAAACAAGATTTCACAGAAGAGGTCAAAGTATATAACGAAAAGTGGGCATGAACATAAACCTGTGGATAAATAACTTCTTTGTCATATGGCTGAAGAAAGTAACACATCCCAGCCAAGCTACAAATAAGACATTTGATGATTTATAAATTTGTGATAGAATGACCTTTAATGTATTGGATAATAGTAGAATGCTAAGTTAATCTTGACTTTAGTTTTAAATATTTTTAAACCACAGGACAACCAACTGTTTGGCTCTTGTTCTTATGCCACTGTATCCACAAAGGCATAAAAGTTTAAAACAGGAAAGGGTTAATCTTATTCCACTGACACCACTTCTTCCCCATTTCACAGATGAGGAAACTGAGGGTCATACTGGTGGAGTGACTCACTTAAGTTCACACAGTTTTTATGTGATAGAACAAGACTAATGATTTTATTGTCAACTGGTCATTATCCATTCCAATGACACCATTCACTGCTCTACAATGAAGGGTGGAATAAGTAGATTTCTAAGGTCTCTTCCATTTTAACATGTGGAAGGAGAAAGTTAATTGAAACTGTTAGCTCAAGGCTTTATTAAAATCTTCAGCATGAGAACAATTTAGGAAGACTGTTCTCCGGAAACCAAGGGGCTTAAGGAGGTTAAAGGGAGATCAGGGAAGGTTAGTTAATGTTCATTTTTGTTCCAAAAATGTTTCACTGTTGAAACTGAGATTGTTTTAGTCCTATGAGAAGATACAGGGACGGCGAGACTAGGGCTGCAATTTAGCAGTCTTTGAGAGTCAGTTTGGGTTTAGCAAGGAAGTTGCTAAAACAGGTGGAGCTAAGATCTGGCTAGGGTCAGGGGGAAATGGTCAGCCCTTCAGCACTTTTTACAATAAGAAGCATTAAGTACTGTGTTATATTATATAGTCATTTATTTTATCTCTCCCCACTAAAATGCAAGTAGTAGTATGAGGGCAGGATGTATTAGTTTCCTAGGACTGGGGTAAAAAATCACCACAAACTTGGTGTTTAAAACAGAATCTTTTCCTCTCATAGGTCTGGAGACCAGAAGTCTGAAATCAAGGTGTCAGCAGTTTGCTTCCCTCTGAAGGCTCCGAGGGAAAATCTGTTCCCCATAGTGGTTGCCAGAAATCTTTGGTATTCCTTGACTTATAGACACATCAACTCAATCTCAGCCTCTACCTTCACTATGCCCTCTTTTCTCTGTGTCTGTGTGTCTCTTTCTTCTAAGGACACTCCCATTGGATTTAGGGATTACCTTTACCTTGTATGATCATATCTCAATTCTTACCTTAATTACATCTGCAAAGACCCCATATCCAAATACGTTCACCTTCTGAGGTTCTAGGTGGACATGAATTTTTGGCGGGGACACTATTCAACCCAAGACGCAGGGTTTTTTTCTTTTTTTTGTGGGGTATGTTTTCCATGGTGGTCCTGGTATCTGGGAGATGGTATAGCAAGTACTTGTTAAATGTTGAACAAAACTTAATTGGGGCTGAATATTGGCTGCTCCCTATACACAGCATCTATGTACCTCCTTAGATGGCCTGCATTACTTGTTTATGTCATCTGCTGAGCTTTACAGGCTTATGGGTTCAGGACCCCTGTTCATCATGTTTAAAGTACTGGTGAGGGTGATCACTGCTCTGTAATATAGCTTGAAATCAGGCAACGTGATGCCGCCAGCTTTGTTTTTCTTTTTCAACATTTCCTTGGCGATTTGGGATCTTTCCTGATTCCATACACATTTTAGGATTGTTTGCTCCAGCACTTTGAAAAATGTCATCGGAATTTTTTTTATTATAATTATATTATGTTAATCACCATACATTACATCATTAGTTTTGATGTATCATGGGAATTTTGATCGGGATGGCATTGAAGGTATAGATTGCTCTGGGTAGCATACACATTTTATTTTATTTTTTTAAATTTTTTATTGTTATGTTAATCACCATAATTTACATCATTAGTTTTTGATGTAGAGTTCCATGATTCATTGTTTGTGCATAACACCCAGTGCTTCACGCAGAACGCGCCCTCTTTAATACCCAGCACCAGGCTACACCATCCCCCTACCCTGCTCCCCTCTAGAACCCTGAGTTTCTTTTTCAGAGTCCATTGTCTGTCATGGTTCGTCTCCCCATCCGACTTACTCCCCTTCATTCTTCCCCTCCTGCTATCTTCTTCTTAACATATGTTGCATTATTTGTTTCAGAGGTACAGATCTGTGATTCAACAGTCTTGCACAATTCACAGCGCTCACCGTAGCACATACCCTACCCAATGTCTACCACCCAGCCGCCGCATCCCTCCCACCCCCCACCAATCCAGCAACCCTCAGTTTGTTTCCTGAGATTAAGAATTCTTCATATCAGTGAGGTCATATGATCCATGTTTTTCTCTGATTGACTTATTTCACTCAGCATAACACCCTCCAGTTCCATCCACGTCGTTGCAAATGGCAAGATCTCATTCCTTTTGATGGCTGCATAATATTCCATTGTGTATATATACCACCTCTTCTTTATCCATTTATCTGTCGATGGACATCTTGGCTCTTTCCACAGTTTGGCTCTTGTGGACATTGCTGCTATAAACATTGGGGTGCACGTAACCCTTCAGATCGCTACATTTGTATCTTTGGGGTAAATACCCAGTAGTGCAATTGCTGGATCGTAGGGTAGCTCTATTTTCAACTGTTTGAGGAACCTCCATACTGTTTTCCAGAGTGGTTGCACCAGCTTGCATTCCCACCAACAGTGCAGGAGGGTTCCCCTTTCTCCACATCCCCGCCAACATCTGTCGTTTCATGACTTGTTAATTTTAGCCATTCTGACTGGTGTGAGGTGGTATCTCATTGAGGTTTTGATTTGGATTTCCCTGATGCCGAGCGATGTTGAGCACTTTTTCATGTGTCTGTTGGCCATCTGTATGTCTTCTTTGGAAAAATGTCTGTTCATGTCGTCTGCCCATTTCTTGATTGGATCATTTGTTCTTTGGGTGTTGAGTTTGATAAGTTCTTTATAGATTTTGGATACTAGCCCTTTATCGGATATGTCATTTGCAACTATTTTCTCCCATTCGGTCGGTTGTCTTTTGGTTTTGTGGACTGTTTCTTTTGCTGAGTAAAAGCTTTTTATCTTGATGAAGTCCCAATCGTTCATTTTTACCCTTGCTTCCCTTGCCTTTGGCGATGTTTCTAGGAAGAAGTTGCTGCGGCTGAGGTCGAAGACGTTGCTACCTGTGTTCTCCTTTAGGATTTGGATGGACTCCTGTCTCACGCTTAGGTCTTTCAACCATTTGGAGTCTATTTTTGTGTGTGGTGTAAGGAAATGGTCCAGTTTCATTCTTCTGCATGTGGCTGTCCATCTTTCCCAACACCATTTGTTGAAGAGACTGTCGTTTTGCCATTGGACATTCTTTCCTGCTTTGTCAAAGATAAGTTGACCATAGAGTTGAGGGTCCATTTCTGGGCTCTCGATTCTGTTCCATTGATCTATGTGTCTGTTTTTGTGCCAGTACCATCCTGTCTTGATGATGACAGCTTTGTAATAGAGCTGGAAGTCCGGAATTGTGATGCCACCAGCTTTGCTTTTCTTTTTCAAGATTCCTCTGGCTATTTGGGGTCTCTTCTGGTTCCATACAAATTTTAGGATTATTTGTTCCATTTCTTTGAAAAAAGTGGATGGTATTTTGATGGGGATTGCATTGAATGTGTAGATTGCTCTAGGTAGCATTGACATCTTCACAATGTTGGTTCTTCCAACCCATGAGCATGAAACGTTTTTCCATTTCTTTGTGGCTTCTTCAATATCTTTCCTAAGTATTTTATAGTTTTCTGAGTACAGATCCTTTGCCTCTTTGGTTAAATTTATTCCTAGGTATCTTACGGTTTTGGGTGCCATTGTAAATGGGATCGACTCCTTGATTTGTCTCTCTTCTGTCTTGTTGTTGGTGTATAGGAATGCCACTGATTTCTGTGCATTGATTTTATATCCTGCTACTTTACTGAATTCCTGTATGAGTTCTAGCAGTTTTGGGGTGGAGTCTTTGGGTTTTCCACATACAGTATCATATCATCTGCAAAGAGTGAGAGTTGGACGTCCTCTTTGCCGATTTGGATGCCTTTGATTTCTTTTTGTTGTCTGATTGCTGTGGCTACGACTTCTAATACTATGTTGAATAGCAGTGGTGAGAGTGGACATCCCTGCCGCGTTCCTGACCTCAGGGGAAAAGCTCTCAGCTTTTCCCCATTGAGAATGATATTCGCTGTAGGTTTTTCATAGATGGCTTTTATGATATTGAGGTATGTACCCTCTATCCCTCTACTCTGAAGAGTTTTGATCAAGAAAGGATGCTGTACTTTGTCAAATGCTTTTTCTGCATCTATTGAGAGGATCATATGATTCTTGTTTTTTCTTTTGTTAATGTATTGTATCATGTTGATTGATTTGTGGATGTTGAACCAACCTTGCAGCCCAGGGATAAATCCCACTTGGTCGAGGTGAATAATCCTTTTAATGTACTGTTGGATCCTGTTGGCTAGTATTTTGGTGAGAATTTTTGCATCCATGTTCATCAAGGATATTGGTCTGTAATTCTCCTTTTGGATGGGGTCTTTGTTTGGTTTTGGGATCAAGGTAATGGTGGCCTCATAAAATGAGTTTGGAAGTTTTCTTCCATATCTATTTTTTGGAACAGTTTCAGGAGAATAGGTATTAATTCTTCTTTAAGTGTCTGATAGAATTCCCCTGGGAAGCCATCTGGCCCTGGGCTTCTGTTTGTTGGGAGATTTTTGATGACTGCTTCAATTTCCTTAGTGGTTATAGGTCTGTTCAGGTTTTGTATTTCTTCCTGGTTCAGTTTTGGTAGTTGATACATCTCTAGGAATGCACCCATTTCTTCCAGGTTATCTAATTTGCTGGCATAGAGTTGCTCATAATATGTTCTTATAATTGTTTGTATTTCTTTGGTGTTGGTTGTGATCTTTCCTCTTTCATTCATGATTTTGTTGATGTGGGTCATTTCTCTTTTCTTTTTGATCAGTCTGGCCAGGGGTTTATAAATCTTGTGAATTCTTTCAAAGAACCAGCTCCTAGTTTCGTTGATCTGTTCTACTGTTCTTTTGGTTTCTGTTTCATTGATTTCTGCTCTGATCTTGATTATTTCTCTTCTCCTGCTGGGTTTAGGCTTTATTTGCTGTTTTTTCTCTAGCTCCTTTAGGTGTAGGGTTAGGTTGTGTATTTGAGACCTTTCTCGTTTCTTGAGAAAGGCTTGTATTGCTATATACTTTCCTCTCAGGACTGCCTTTGCTAGCATAGACATTTTAACAATGTTTATTCTTCCGATCCATGAGCATGGAATTTTTTCCATATTTTTGTGTCTTCTATAATTTCTTTCATGAGTGTTCTATATTCCTAGAGCAGATTCTTTACCTCTTTGGTTAGGTTTATTCCAAGGTATCTTATGGTTTTTGGTGCTATTGTAAATGGAATCGTTTCTCTAATTTCTCTTTCTACAGTTGCATTGTTAGTGTATAAGAAAGCACTGATTTCTGTGCACTGATTTTGTATCCTGCCACATTACTGAACTGCTGTATGAGTTCCAGTTATTTGGGGGTGTAGTCTTTTGGGTTTTCCACATAAAGTAACATGTCATCTGCAAAGAGAGAGAGTTTGACTTCTTCTTTGCCAATTTGAATAACTTTTATTTCTTTTTGTTGTCTGACTGCTGTTGCTAGGACTTCTAGTACTATGTTGCACAACAGTAGCAAGAGTGGGCATCCTTGATATGTTCCTGAACTTAAGGGAAGGCTTTCAGCTTTTCCCCATTGAGGATGATATTCGCTGTGGGTAGATCAATGGAACAGAATAGAGAGCCCGGATATGCACCCTCAACTCTTATGGTCAAATAATCTTCCACAAAGCAGGAAAAAATATGCAATGGAAAAAAGACAGTCTCTTCAATAAATGATGCTGGGAAAATTGGACAGCCACATGCAGAAGAATGAAACTCGACCATTTTCTAACACCATACACAAAGGTAAACTCAAAATGGATGAAAGACCTCAATGTGAGACAGGAATCCACCAAACTCCTAGGGGAGAACATAGGCAGTAACCTCTTTGACATCGGCCACAGCAACTTCTTTCAAGCTACATCTCCAAAGGCTAGTGAAACAAAAGCAAAAATGAACTTTTGGGACTTCATCAAGATAAAGAGCTTCTGCACAGCAAAGGAAACAGTCAACAAAACAAAGAGGCAACCCACAGAATGGAAGAAGATAAATATCTTCAGACACTACAGATAAAGGGCTGGTATCCAAGATCTATAAACTTCTCAAACTCAACACCCAAAAAACAAAAAATCAAGTCAAAAAATGGGCAAAAGACATGCACAGACACTTCTCCAAAGAAGACATACCAATGGCTAACAGACACATGAAAAAATGTTCACATCATTAGCCATCAGGGAAATTCAAATCGAAACCACATTGAGATACCACCTTATACCAGTTAGAATGGCAAAAATTGACAAGGCAAGAAACAACAAATGTTGGAAAGGTTGTGGAGAAGGGGGAACCCTCTTACACTGTTGGTGGGAATGCAAATTGGTACAGCCACTTTGGAAAACAGTGTGGATGTTCCTCCAAAAAAAAAAAAATAGAGCTACCCTATGACCCAGCAATTGTACTCCTGGGTATTTACCCCCAAGACACAGATGTAGTGAAAAGGCCAGATGCACCCCAATGTTCAAGCAGCTATGTCCGCAATAACCAAACTGTGGAAAGAGCCGAGTTGCCCTTCAACAGATGAATGGATAAAGAAGATGTGGTCCATATATACAATGGAATATTACTCAGCCATCAGAAAGGATGAATACCCAGCTTTTATAGCAACATAGATAGGACTGGAGGAGATTATGCTAAGTGAAATAAGTGAAGCAGAGAAAGTCAATTATTACATAGTTTCACTTATTTGTGGAACATAAGGAATACCATGGAGGGCATTAGGAGAAGGAAGGGAAAAATGAAGGGAGGGAAATCGGAGGGAGAGATGAAGCATGAGAGACTGTGGACTCTGAGAAACAAACTGAGGGTGTTAGAGGGGAGGGGGGTGGGGGATGGGTTAGCCTGGTGATGGGTATTAAGGAGGGCATGTATGCATAGAGCACTGGGTATTATAAAACAATGAATCGTGGATCACTACATCAAAAACTAATGATGTACTGTATGGTTACTAACATAATAAAATAAAATTAAAAAAAGAAAAATAAATAAAGTACTGCTCACTTTTTTCCCCAGTGAAATAGGGGTAGAGGATGAGAAACAATAGAGGGGAAAATACATTCAAGAACCCAAAAGGGGCAATGTAAACCATAACCAGCCAGCCTAGATTTGGATCCTGGCTTTGCCAATAAACTCACTGTGGGCTCCACCCACCTCAGTTTTTCCATCTGTAAATGAAGATAATAGTAGTGCCTGGTGCTTTGTTGTGAGGATTAAAGAAGTTGATACACATAAAGTGCATAGTCTAAAGGTACAGAGCCAAGTGTTACAAAAATGTCAACTATTATCCAAATATCTTGGTGCCCAAAGTCAAAGTTCTTAACACTCCCAACCTCCAGGAATACAATAGATTTTGTTTATTAGACTTTGAGATAATTTCACATGCTTCAGCCAAAATTCACACTTTAAATGAGGACCACACCAGCCTGCTTTCTTATAATCACCTCCAAATGAAAAACAAATTTTCTTTTTAAGCTAAATAATCATATTATGATCACATTTTAATTATTCTAGGGAAAAGTTTTTATATAAAGAAATCAAAGAGACAATCGCTTGGATAATGTATATGTATCTCTAGTTTGAAATTTTCTATTAGATATTCTAGCATCTAACTTTTTTTTTTTGCCTCTCACTCTCAATTTGCCCATTATTAGCCTCAGAAGCAATTTGGTGGAAGCTGAAAGCAAGGAGAAAAGTATAATAATATTTGAGTACCAGGCATTCTGTTAAACAGTTTTAACATTTTTCATTTGATGCTATAAAGTATGTTTTATTAATCTCATTTTACAAATGAATAAATTAGGGTTTAAAGATGCTCTGAGAACTTGACCAAAGCTGTCCAAGTATTATATGATGAAGCTGTTCTTTGATATAGTCTGCCTGACTCTAAAATCTCTTATATTCATCATACAGTACAATGTCCAGCAGTTATGATGCAATTATACATACACACACACACACACACGTACACATGTATTTTTACCTAGGACTTTGTTCCACTTGAATGTAACTTCTGTTTTGTTTTTTCGAATGATTTTATTTATTTATTTAAGAGAAAGAGAGGGCGCCTGGGTGGCTCAGTTGGTTAAGCGACTGCCTTCAGCTCAGGTCATGATCCTGGAGTCCCGGGATCGAGTCCCACATCGGGCTTCCTGCTCAGCAGGGAGTCTGCTTTTCCCTCTGACCCTCTTCCCTCTCGTGCTTTCTATCTCTCATTCCCTCTCTCTCTCAAATAAATAAATAAAATCTTTAAAAAAAAAGAGAGAGAAAGAGAGAAGTGCGAGCAGGGGGAGAAGCAGAGGAAGAGGGAAAAGCAGACTCCATGCTGAGCACGGAGCCCAACATGGAGCTCAATCCCATGACCCCGAGATCATGACCTAAGCCAAAATCAAGAGACACCCAACCGAATGAGCCACCCAGACACCCTGAAACTTTTTTAAGCTGATTTCAACCGGCTGCCTTATATTTAAATAAAGATAAGAAAACACAAGAAAGTTTAGAATGCTAGCTTTGACGATATTTATTTTGCAAAGAAGATAATGCTTCTTTGGGATTAGCACTGTTTCTCAAGGCAAAACTAAGCTATGCCCCATGTTCCAAAAGCCTTATCACGTAAGTGGATTAATTTTAATACGACACATGGCACATATTGTTATTATTATGCAAATATGTTTTGAATCACCACTTTAAAAGGTAACAATCTAATCTTCTTCTCTCTACCCTCCTTTTTAACTTTCTCCATGCTGGAAGTACATGAGCTAATATTGACTATATGAATGAATGAGAAAGAATAGAAAACCTAGAACCATGTCTTTTCAACCTTCCAATTAGAAGAACCAAACTCCGGGACCAAAAATAGGCAAATAATATAACCAATATAAAATAGCTAAAGGCTCACAAGTGATGGGATAGATGTCTGTAAATTATGTCCTATGGAAAATTTGCTTATATATATTCCTGAGGTCTGCCAAAGAGGGCAGAGTAGGGATACTAGTTGAGCTTTACTGAGATGCAGAGTCCTATTATTTATATATGCATATTTATATTTGATGAAAATGACTCTGGAATAAAATAGGCTGACTTAGGAAGTTGCCAATGTCCTGCCAGAAAGTGTTTAAATAGGGGCTATGCCACCTGGTTGTGAATGCCCTGGTGGGGAAGCAAATACTCTATGAAGGTTATCCAAGACTGAAAAGGTCTCTGAGATTTCTTCCAAAAGATTTTGTAATTCACACATCCTTGGGCAAACAGCTATCTATGCCAGTTTTATTTTGTCACTTCATTTTCAACATTAGCCAACTGACCCCAGTGATTTGATCTCTACTACTAAACCTCTAGATCAGGGACCTACAAACTACAGCCCACGTGCGAAATCTGGCCGGCCACCTGTTTTGGTACAATCTACTAGCTAAGAATGGTTTTTACATTTTCAAATAGAAAGAAATCAAAAGAAAATGACTATTTTGTAACATATAAATATTATATGACATTCAGCATCCAGTGTCCATAAATAAAGTTGCACTGGGATATAGCCACACTCATTTGCTTATGTCCTAAACTGTCTATGGCTGCTTTCATGCTGTAACAGAACTGAATAGTTGTAACAGACACCATACAGCCTACAAAGTTGAAAATATTATCTGGCCATTTACTAAAACATGTTCGCTGACCCCTACTTTAGAAAGTAAAATTCTGAGAACAGGGGCTATGGTCTTTATTATTTATTGCTGTAGCCCCAATATTTGGCACAGAGTAGTTTCAGTGTTATGGCTACTGAGTGAATAAATGAATGTAGGATGATCATGTTTAGAATTGATGAAAAGTCATTAAATCCGCCTATACATTATTTCTTTTTCTAGAGTCCAAAAGAGATTTCTATCCCTCCTCCCAGATAAAGCAGAACTACATCATATACTAACAAGAGACTCAACCAAGTCTAATACTGAGGCATCATGTACCTGAAAGGCATAATGCCTACCTTCCATTCTGATTGGTCTGGGCCATATCTCGTCAGTCATTAACAGTTTTGGAAATCCTCTTGGACACACTGCAAGTTATTACCTTAAAAACTTACCACTTATTCAGACTTTGCTGAGTTCCCAAAATATCTTTGTCTTGTCTTAATCATTTGGCAAATTTAATGCTCTCTGGGGAAGTAATTGTGGGGAATCATTCTCTTCTTTCAACACAGAAAGAAAGCCAGCTCAGCAGTTCAATTATGTTTATTTTAGGTTAGATGAATGTCATCACCTTGCTCCTCCCTCCACACAAAGAGAACATTAACACACTAAGTCTCTCTGTCTTTTTTTTTTAATCTCCCAAACATTTCATCAAGCAACAGTTTTGGAAACCCGGCTGAGAATGCTGAAGTTTGTTAAAGATGCTTACACGGGTTCTAAGCCCCCTCCCACATTTTTTTAAAAAACTATTCACCACAGAGTACTAATTATCCAGCTGACACTTCTTGCAGCAGAGGGTTTCCAAGTTGCCTCCCCAATTTGAAATTGTCAGGAGAAAGCCTGAAGACTTGCATTTCCTCCTACAACTTCGTGCTCTAATTAAAGCAATAAATATGGTTCCCTCCAAGGGGAAGGAGGCAGGGAGGAAAGATCTCTTCTGATCCATTAGTCCCACAATGTGGTTGTGGGGTTTAAATTCCAATTCACATAGGACAGTGGAAGAATCCGAACACACAGAAGGAAGAAGAGGCAGCTGGTGGGGAGAGGAGAGAAAGAGAACAGCCTCAGTCACAGGGACAGAGTAGAAAGTAAATGGGATGCCCCCTGAGGGACAGGGACAGATGTCTCTTGCATTTCCTCATTTCTCAATAGTTGGAACCGGCCTGATAGGTTTTAGAATTACAAAAATCTCAGCAAATACTTGGGTCACAGTTGTGGCATGAGCCACACAATTTTATTTATGCATTTGTTTCAGAATTGTTTTATTTTAGTTTTAAAGAAGGAAAATGGTTTAACTTCTTGGAAAGTTATCATATGATCACTGTAAATCATTTTATCCATGGAGAACAGTACAAAGAAGGAAGTTCCTATGTCACTTTAAGTCTTCCACCAAAAAATAGCCATCATTTTTAGGAGAACACCATTTCAGATATAATTTTTTATATATGATAGAATAACCAATAGCTCTGAACTTTATTTAAAAAGGAATGTACCCTATTTTTTTCGTATAAGCTTTCACTTTAATTTTTACTTAATAGAAAAGGAAAAGTAAAAAGTGACTTTCTTCTTTACCCAAAATATCTTTGTAAGGTTGATGAAAGATACTATGAAAACTATTTAGTGGTTGGAGTTATTACATCTTTGATTTTTTAAAATAGATTTCAGGGGTGCCTGGGTGGCTCAGTTGTTAAGCATCTGCCTTCAGCTCAGGTCATGATCCCAGGGTCCTGGGACAGAGGCCCGCATCAGGCTCTCTACTCAGCAGGAAGCCTGCTTCTCCCTTTCCTACTCCCCCTGATTCTGTTCCCTCTCTTGCTGTGTCTGACAAACTAAAAAAAAAAAAAAAAACCACTAAAAAAAAAAAAATAGATTTCAGTTTTGACCCTGTAAAGTGACTCTATCAAAGAATCATCTCTTACCTTCCACCTCTTCTGTTTCTTTATTTTTTAAAGTAATCGTATTATCTTTATAATTATTCTTATATTTTGTCATGTAAGCAATTCATAAACATAATTTGCATAACTGCTCACATTAGTCTTAGATTGAAAAAGACTCAGTATACACCATTATTATTTTTATTGTGCTTCCATTTCAGATTTAATTTTTGCTTCATGCTTTTTTTTTAAGATTTATTTATTTATTGGACAGAGACAGACACAGAGAGAGAGGGAACACAAGCAGGGGGAGTGGGAGAGGGAGAAGCAGGCTTCCCGTGGAGCAGAGAGCCCGATACCAGGCTGGATCCCAGGACCCTGGGATCATGACCTGAGCGGAAGGCAGACGCTTAATGACTGAGCCACCCAGGTGCCCCTGCTTCATGCTTTTTATTAGCTGAATTTGTCTTCAAGTGTATGTGTGTGTTGTGATAAGAAGGGCTGTTGGGTGCTAAAATACTTCATGTTTGAGTATATCTAATGGTCTTCATAGGCAAAATACAACCGGGCTTGATTCCTTATTCTTGGTCACACCATCAGAACTCTGAGGAAGGCTTTTACAACTGAATGCTTCCATGAAAAAGAAAAATGTCAGTCTAATCTCTCCTTCATAACTTCTGTAGGCTTTTGAGTTTATGAGACTGATTTAAGTCCAGCTCCTTCCTTACCCCAAAAATTAATGAAGACAATTTTTGATACAGATTCTCATCAGCAGTATATGAAAATACTTAATCTTGAGGGGGTGGAGCAAGATGGTGGAGGAGTAGGAGACCTGGATTTCATCTGGTCTCAGGAATTCAGCTGGATAGGGATCAAAGCATTCTGAACACCTACAAACTCAACAGGAGATCGAAGAGAACAATAGCAACAATTCTGAACAGAAAAGTGACCACTTTCTGGAAGGTAGGATGTGAGGAGAAATGAATCCGAGGCGATATTCAGGAGGAGAGATGGCGGGGGAGGGGGCCTCCGTCGCCACTTCTGGCAAGTGATAGAGCTGCGGAGCACAAAATCAGAACTTTTAGAAGTCAGCTCCACTGAGGGACGTCGCTCCAGGGGCTAAGCGGGAGGTGGAACCCTCATGGGACAGTGTGGTCTCAGGACTCTCAGGGTCACAGAAAGACCGGGGGTGCCTGAGTGTGGCAAGAGGTCCCAGGTATCGGAGCAGAGAAGCTGGCTGCAGAGATGGAGCCAAGGCGTGGGCTCTCAGCTCGGGGTTGCCATAAACCATGATCCGCAGCACAGTTGGGCCACTGCTCCTCCAGCAGGGACCCAACAAGCGGCAGAACTGGGGAGACTTCCTTTCCACCCCTGGGAGGAGCGGAGCGGGAGGGATCTGCTGGGTTTGGACACTCCACATGGGGTCGGGTGCCAGAGATAGAAGCGCTCGGTCACTGGCCGGGTGAGCACGGAGTGCGGCCGGGGACCAGGGAGACGGGAGTGACTGACTGCTTTTCTCTGGGGGCACACTGACAAGCAGGGCCCCGAGTTCTTGGCCCCTCCAGGCAGAGACTGGGAGGCCGCCATTTTCACTCTCTCCTCCAGAGCCCAAGGGAGAGCTTACAGAGAACAAAAGCTCCCGAGAACAAACCCGTGCAGATTGCTTAGCCCAGACCAGGCGAGGGCGGGGCAATTCTGCCTCAGGCAAAGACATTTGGGAACCATGGCAACAGTCCCCTCCCCTAGAAGATCAGTAGGAACAGCCAGCCAATACCAAATTTACTGATCAATGAGAACAGCAGAAATCCAGAGCTAGGAGAACACAGCACATAGAATCCATGGCCTTTTTACCATGATTCTTTAGTCTTTCAAAGTTAATTTCTTTTAACTGTCTTTTTTTTTTTCTTTTTCCCTTTTTCAACCAACATCTTACAAATCCCTTTTTTAAAAAAATTTTTATTTTTCATTTTTAGAGTCATATTCTATCCCTTCATAGTAGTTACCCTTATTTTTCGCATATATATATAAGTTGTTCTCTTTAAAATTTTGAGATACAGTTTCTTCTAACAGATCAAAATATACACTAAATCTCTAGTGCATGGCTTTGTTCTAGTATCCTGGCTGATCACGTTCTCTCCCTTTTTTTTCCTCTTCCTTCTTAAATCCTCTGCTTTCTTTTTTCAAAGAACTTCTGATCAATTCCCTTTATAAAATTTTTTATAATTTTCATCTTTACAGTCATATTCCATCCCTTCAAAGTATCACCCCTTATTTTTGTACATTTATAAAAATTTCTTTCTTTAAAATTTTGGGAGACACTTCCTTCTAACAGACCAAAATACACCCATAATCTAGTGTGTGGCACTGATCTATGCACCAGCCTGATCATATTTCATCATATTCTGTTTTTTTTCTTTTGTTCTCTTTTGGTTTGTTTTTATCTTATCTTTTTCTTTTTCTTTTTTCTTTCTATCACTTTCTTTTTCCCCTAGGTTCAGGTAATTTCTGATTTATTTAGAGTACATTTTCTGGGGAAGTTGTCACCCTGTTGGGATTTTGTTCTCTCATTCATCTATTCTCCTCTGGACAAAATGACAAGATGGAAAAAATCACCTCAACAAAAAGAACAAGAGGTAATACTGACTGCCAGGGACCTACTCAATATGGACATTAGTATGATGTTGGATCTAGAGTTCAGAATCATGATTTTAAAGATACAAGCTGGACTTGAAAAAATCGTGGAACTTATTAGACAAACCCTTTCTGGAGAAATACAAGAACTAAAATCTAACCAAGTCGAAATCAAAAAGGCTATTAATGAGGTACAATAAAAATTGGGGGCACTAACAGCTAGAATAAATGAGGCAGAAGAGAGAATCAGCGATATAGAAGACCAAATGATGGAAAATAAAGAGGCTGAGAAAAAGAGAGAGAAACAACTATAGGATCACACGGGCAGAATTCGAGAGATAAACCATACGATAAGATGAAACATTAAAATAACTGGGATCCCAGAAGAAGAAGAAAGAGAAAGAGGGGCAGAAGGTATATGAGAAAATAATAGCAGAGAAATTCCCTAATGTGAGGAAGGAAACAGGCATCAAAATCCAGGGGGCAGAGAGATCCCAACTCAAAATCAATAAAAAAAGGTCAACACCCCGACATCTAAGAGTAAAACTTACGAGTCTCAGAGACAAAAAGAAAATCCTGAAAGCAGCTCGGGAGAAGGGATATGTAACCTACAATGGTAGAAATATTAGATTGGCAACGGACCTATCCACAGAGACCTGGCAGGCCAGAAAGGACTGGCATGATATCTTCAGAGCACTAAACGAGAAAAATATGCAGCCAAGAATACTATATCCAGCTAGGCTCTCATTGAAAATAGAAGGAGAGATAAAAAGCTTCCAGGACAAACAAAAACTAAAGGAATTTGCAAACACGAAACCAGCCCTCCAAGAAATATTCAAAGGGGTCTCCTAAGCAAAGAGAGAGCCTAAAAGCAGGATAGATCAGAAAGGAACACAGACAATATACAGTAACAGTCACCTTACAGGCAATACAATGGCACTAAATTCATATCTTTCAATAGTTACCCTGAATGTAAATGGGCTCAATGCCCCAATCAAAAGACACAGGCTATCAGATTGGATTAAAAAACGAGACCCATTGATATGCTGTCTGCAAGAGACTCATTTTAGACCCAAAGACACTCCCCCATTGAAAGTGAGGGGGTGGAAAATCATTTACCATGCTAATGGATGTCAAAAGAGAGCTGGGGTGGCAATCCTTAGATCAGACAAATTAGATTTTAAAACAAAGATTGTAATAAGAGATGAAGAGGGACACTATATACTACTTAAAGGTCTATCCACCAAGAATATCTAACAATTGTAAATATCTATGCCCCTAACATGGGAGCAGCCAATTATATAGGGCAATTAATAACAAAAGTGAAGAAACACATTGACAACAATACAATAATAGTGGGGGACTTTAACACCCCCCTGACTGAAATGGACAGATCATCTAAGCAAAAGATCAACAAGGAAATAAAGACTTTGAATGAAACACTGGACCAAATGGACTTCACAGACATGTTCAGAACATTCCATGCCAGAGCAACGGAATACACATTTCTCTCTAGTGCCCATGGAACATTCTCCAGAATGCATCACGTCCTAGGTCACAAATCAAGTCTCAACCGCTACCAAAAGTTTGGGATAATTCCCTGCAGATTTTCAGACCAACAATGCTTTGAAACTAGAACTCAATCACAAGAGGAAAGTCGGAGAGAACACAAATACATGGAGGCTAAAGAGCATCCTACTAAAGAACGAATGGGTCAACCAGGAAATTAAAGAAGAATTAAAAAATTCATGGAAACCAATGAAAAAGAAAACACAACTGTTCAAAATCTTTGGGATACAGCAAAGGCAGTCCTGAGAGGGAAGTATATAGCAATACAAGCCTTTCTCAAGAAACAAGAAAGGTCTTAAACACACAACCTAACCCTACACCTAAAGGAGCAAGACAAAAAGAGCAAATAAAGCCTAAACCCAGCAGAGGAAGAGAAATAATCAAGATCAGAGCAGAAATCAATGAAACAGAAACCAAAAGAACAGTAGAACAGATCAACGAAATTAGGAGCTCGTTCCTTAAAAGAATTAACAAGACTGAGAAACCCCTGGCCAGACTTATCAAAAAGAAAAGAGAAATGACCCACATCAACAAAATCATGAATGAAAGAGGAGAGATCACAACCAACACCAAAGACATACAAACAATTATAAGAACATATTATGAGCAACTCTATGCCAGCAAATTAGATAACCTGGAAGAAATGGGTGCATTCCTAGAGATGTATCAACTACCAAAACTGAACCAGGAAGATATAGAAAACTTGAACAGACCTATAACCACTAAGGAAATTGAAGCAGTCATCAAAAATCTCCCAACAAACAAAAGCCCAGGGCCAGATAGCTTCCCAGGGGAATTCTACCAAGCATTTAAGAAGAATTAATACCTATTCTCCTGAAACTGTTCCAAAAAATAGAAATGGAAGGAAAACTTCCAAAGTCGTTTTATGAGGCCACCATTACCTTGATCCCAAAACCAGACAAAGACCCCATCCAAAAGGAGAATTACAGACCAGTATCCTTGATGAACATGGATGCAAAAATTCTCACCAAAATACTAGCCAATAGAATCCAACAGTACATAAAAAGGATTATTCACCTCGACCAAGTGGGATTTATCCCTGGGCTGCAAGGTTGGTTCACCATCTACAAATCAATCAACCTGATACAATACATTAACAAAAGAAAGAACAAGAATCATATGATCCTCTCAATAGATGCAGAAAAAGCATTTGGCAAAGTACAGCATCCTTTCTTGATCAAAACTCTTCAGAGTAGAGGGATAGAGGGTACATACCTCAATATCATAAAAGCCATCTATGAAAAACCTACAGCGAATATCATTTTCAATGGGGAAAAGCTGAGAGTTTTTACCCTAAGGTCAGGAACGCGGCAGGGATGTCCACTATCAACACTGCTATTCAACATAGTATTGGAAGTCCTAGCCACAGCAATCAGACAACAAAAAGAAATCAAAGGCATCCAAATCGGCAAAGAGGAAGTCAAACTCTCACTCTTTGCAGATGATATGATACTGTATGTGGAAAACCCAAAAGACTCCACCCCAAAACTGCTAGAACTCATACAGGAATTCAGTAAAGTAGCAGGATATAAAATCAATGCACAAAAATCAGTGGCATTCCTATACACCAAGAACAAACAGAAGAGAGACAAATCAAGGAGTCGATCCCATTTACAATTGCACCCAAAACCATAAGATACCTAGGAATAAATTTAACCAAAGAGGCAAAGGATCTGTACTCAGAAAACTATAAAATACTCATGAAAGAAATTGAAGAAGACACAAAGAAATGGAAAAACGTTCCATGCTCATGGATTGGAAGAACCAACATTGTGAAGATGTCAATGCTACCTAGAGCAATCTACACATTCAATGCAACCCCCATCAAAATACCATCCACTTTTTCAAAGAAATGGAACAAATAATCCTAAAATTTGTATGGAAGCAGAAGAGACCCCGAATAGCCAGAAGACTGTTGAAAAAGAAAACCAAAGCTGGCAGCATCACAATTCCGGATTTCCAGCTCTATTACAAAGCTGTCATCATCAAGACAGTATGGTATTGGCACAAAAACAGACACATAGATCAATGGAACAGAATAGAGAGCCCAGATATGGACCCTCAACTCTATGGTCAACTCATCTTCGACAAAGCAGGAAAGAATGTCCAATGGAAAAAAAAGACAGCCTCTTCAACAAATGGCATTGGGAAAATTGGACAGCCACATGCAGAAGAATGAAACTGGACTATTTCCTTACACCACACACAAAAATAGACTCAAACTGGTTGAAAGACCTAAATGTGAGACAGGAGTCCATCAAAATCCTAAAGGAGAACACAGGCGGCAACCTCTTCGACCTCAGCTGCAGCAACTTCTTAGAAACATCGCCAAAGGCAAGGGAAGCCAGGGCAAAAATGAACTATTGGGATTTCATCAAGATAAAAAGTTTTTGCACAGCAAAAGAAACAGTTCACAAAACCAAAAGACAACGAATAGAATGGGAGAAAATAGTTGCAAATGACATATCAGATAAAGGGCTAGTATCCAGGGCACCTGGGTGGCTCAGTTGGTTAAGCGACTGCCTTTGGCTCAGGTCATGATCCCGGAGTCCTGGGATTGAGTTCCACATCAGGCTCCCCCTTCTCTGTGGGGAACCTGCTTCTCCCTCTGCCTCTGCCTGCCACTCCCCCTGCTTGTGCTCACTTTGTCTCTGTCTCTCTATGTCAAATAAATAAAATCTTAAAAAAAAAAGGGCTAGTATCCAAAATCTATAAAGAACTTATCAAACTCAACACCCAAAGAACAAATGATCCAATCAAGAAATGGGCAGACGACATGAACAGACAGTTTTCCAAAGAAGACATCCAAATGGCCAACAGGCACATGAAAAAGTGCTCACCATTGCTCGGCATCAGGGAAATTCAAATCAAAGCCTCAATGAGATACCACCTCACACCAGTCAGATGGCTAAAATTAACAAGTCAGGAAACGACAGATGTTGGTGGCGATGCAGAGAAAGGGGAACCCTCCTACACTGTTGGTGGGAATGCAAGCTGGTGAAACCCCTCTGGAAAACAGTATGGAGGTTCCTCAAACAGTTGAAAATATAGCTATCATACGATCCAGCAATTGCACTACTGGGTATTTACCCCAAAGATACCAATGTAGGGATCTGAAGGGGTATGTGTACCCCTATTTTTATAGCAGCAATGTCCACAATAGCCAAACTGTGGAAAGAGCCAAGAAGTCCATCGACAGATGAATGGCTAAAGAAGTAGTGGTATATATACACAATGGAATATTATGCAGCCATCAAAAGGAATGAAATCTTGCCATTTGCAATGACATGGATGGAACTGGAGTGTGTTATGCTGAGTGAAATAAGTCCATCGGAGAAAGACATGTATCTTATGACCTCACTGATATGAGGAATTCTTAATCTCAGGAAACAAACTGAGGGTTGCTGTAGTGGTGGGGGATGGGAAAGATGGGGTGGCTGGGTGATAGACATTGGCGAGGGTATTGTGAGCTCTGTAAATTGTGCAAGACTGTTGAATCACAGATCTGTACCTCTTAAACAAATAATGAAATATATGTTAAGAAAAAAAAGAAGAAGAAGATAGCAGGAGGGGAAGAATGAAGGGGGGTAAATCGGAGGGGGAGATGAACCATGACTGAGGATGGACTCTGAAAAACAAAATGAGGGCTCTAGAGGGGAGGGAGTTGGGGGGATGGGTTAGCCTGGTGATGGGTATTAAAGAGGACACGTTCTGCGTAGAGCACTGTGTTTTATGCACAAACAATTAATCATGGAACACTACATCAAAAACTAATGATGTAACTTATGGTGGTTAACATAACAGTAAAAAATTTAAAGAAAAGAAAGTATAATATGCTGAAAATCAGTTTCCTAAGTATCCAAACCCCAGAACCTGAAGGAAAAAACGTGAACCCCAAGAAAATGAAGGAAAGGAAAACATAAAAACCCAATGTGAAGAAATTAATGGAAATTAATTTTATTAATAAAGAAACAGAAAACCTAGAAGCAGTTCTTAGAGAAGACTGATCAAATTAACAGTATTCTAGGAAATGACCAAAAAAAGAAGAAATGAGAGAAACCCCCAATATCAGACATTAAAAATGAAGATATCACTAGAGATGTTTCAGATATTAATAGATAATAAAAGGAGACTTCATGTGAATAGTCGAGAATTTCAAATTGACACATTTCTAGAAATCCCCTATCAAAACTGAGAGAAGTAAAAGATAAAAATAATCCCATATATATTAAATAAATTGAATCTAAAATTTAAATGCATTCCACTGTATGATCTCAAGACCTAGGTGTCTTTACCAGCGAATTCTTCCTAACTTTTAAGGAAGAAGTAACATTAGTTTCTCACACTCTTTTCCAGCAATTAAGGGGGAAATGTTTGGTAGTGGGAGTGGGTGGGAAAATTTTCACCTCAATTTAGGAGGTCAGCCTAACTTGACAAGTGTATTATGAAAAAGAGACTTTAAAAGCCATTACTTCTAATGAACATAGGTGCAAAAATCTTTATCTAAATATTAGCAATTTGAATTCAGTGATATATAAAATGATAATATAACCAACTGGCTGTTTACCCCAAGAATGCAAGTGTACCAGTTAATATTTTGCAATGATAACATTGTTTGACAAAACACCCTAAAACTCAATGGCTCAAACAATAACCATTTGTTTGACCTACAAGTCTGCAAGTGGTTCTTTATAGTCCTAGTCATGGCTGGCTTCCTCAAATGTCTCCAAAAACTGCTGGTCGGAATGTATATTGGTAAGAACATTGAAAAACTCTTGGAATTATGTACCAATGCTGAACACATGCATTTTCTATGAACTAACAATTCCACAGTTAAGTATATACCAGAAGGAAATGCATATATATGTTCTCAAAAAAATGTACAAGATTGATCATAGCCATACTATCTGTAATAGCTACAACATGGAAATTATCAAAATACCCATCAAAAGTAGGATGAACATATAAATTATGGCATATTCGTACAAGAGAATTCTATTTAATAATAAAATAATCACTATAAGCAACTATACCTATGGTTGAACAAAGGGGGCCAGACTTCCTTCCTCCCCCCACAAAACAGGAGAAAAGAAAAAGTATCATTTCATTTATACTAATTTCAAAAACATGAAAAATTACTCCCTGGATTTAGAAGTCAGGTTAGTGGTTACCCTTTAGAATGCTGTGACTGGAAAGAGGATTGTGACTTACTTAAAATATTCTGTTTCTTCATCTGGGGACTTATTACATGGATGTGTTCAGTATGTGCAAATTTGAGATGTATACTTACATGTGATTTTCTGCATATGTGTTATGCTTTATTTTTAAAAGGCAATTTTATATGGCTCAAAACATACAGGAAAAATAGAATATAGAAACATATTATGCAGAAAACATAGAAAAGTCATATAGAGGAAAAAAGATGCCATTACAGATTAAGATGGCAAAGCACCAAGTGAGGGAAGACATTTTATATATATAAGATATACACAACTGTTAAAGGACTTATGTCTAAAATACTTCCCACAAATCAAAAGAAAAACAGAGACAAGTCCTTTCTCAAATGTGCAAAGATTTGAATAGTCCCTTTACAAATGAGGAAACTCAAATTCCAATGAACATAAAAAAGATGTTCAACTTTATTAGTCATCAGGAAAATACATATTAAAACCACCATGGGAGTCTACCACACACATACACCAGAAAGGCTAAAATGAAAACAACTGTCAATACCAAGTGGCAGGAAGGTGGTGAAGCAATAGAAACTCGGGGTCACAGAAAGACCGGGGTGCCTGAGTGCAAGAGAGCTCCCAGGTATCAGATTGGGGAAGCCAACTGCAGAGAAAGAGCCAAGGTGCGGGCTCTCAGCTTGGGGTTGCCATAGCCTGTGATTGGCAAAAAAGTCGGGCCACTGCTCCTCCAGCAGGGACCCAACAAGTGGCAAAGCCAGGGAGACTCCCCTTCCTCCCTCGGGAGGAGTGGCGCAGGAGCGCACCGCAGGGATCTGCTGGGTTTGGAGACGCCACACAGGGTCAGGGGCCAGAGATAGAAACACTCGGTCACAGGACGGGTAAGCACAGAGTGCGGCTGGAGACCGAGGAGACGGGAGTGATTGACTGCTTTTCTCTGGGGGCGCACTGAGGAGTGGGGCACCGAGTTCTCGACTCCTCTGGGCAGAGATTGGGGGGCCATCATTTTCACTCTCATCCTCCAAAGCTCTACCGAGAGCTTGCAGGGAACAAAAGCTCCCGAGAACAAACCCGAGCACATTGCTTAGCCTGGACTCACAACGCGGAGCAATTCCACCTCCAGCAAAGACATTTGGGAACCACAGCAACAGGCCCCTCCCCCAGAAGATCAGCACGAACAGCCAGCAAGCCAAGAACAAGTTTACCGATCAAGGAGAATGGGAAAACTCCAGTGGTAGGGGAATACTGCACATAGAATTCATGGTTTTTTTTAACCATGATTCATTAGTTTTTCAAAGTTAATTTTTTTAACTGTTTTTTTTAAATTTTTCTTTTTCCCTTTTTCAACAAACATCTTATCAATCCCTTTTAAAAAAAATTATTTTTCATTTTTAGAGTCATATTCTATCCCTTCATAGTAGTTACCCTTATTTTTGACATATATATATAAGTTGTTCACTCTTTAAAATTTTGAGAGACAGTTTCTTCTAACAGATCAAAATATACCCTACATCACTAGTGTATGGCTTTGTTCTAGTCTCCTGCCTGATCACATTCTCTCCCTTTTTTCTTTTTTTTTTTTTAATCTTCTTCTTTCTTTTTTAAAAACTTATCAATTCCTTTTATAAAATCTTTTATAATTTTCATCTCTACAGTATTCTTCCATCCCTTCATTGTATCAACCCTTATTTTGTACATATATAAGTCTTTCTTTCTTTACAATTATAGGAGGCACTATCTTCTAACAGACCAAAATAAACCCAAAATCTAGTGTGTGGTACTGATCTATGCACTAGCCTGATCATATTTGATCATATTCTGGTTTTTTTTGTTTTGTTCTGTTTTTGTTTGCTTTTATCTTTTTCTTTTTTTTTCTCTCTTTCTTTTTTCTTTCTTTCCCATACTTTTCTCGTGGTTTCAGGTCTTTTCGGATTTGTTTAGAGTATATTTTCTGGGGACATTGTTAACCTGTTAGCATTTTGTTCTATCATTCATCTATTCTCCTCTGGACAAAATGACAAGATGAAAGAAATCACCTCAGCAAAAAGAACAAGAGGTAGCCCCGTCTGCCAGGGGCTTACTCAATATGGACATTAGTATGATATAGGACCTAGAATTCAGAATCATGACTTTAAAGATACTAGATGGCCTTGAAAAAAGCATGAAAGTTATTAGAGACACCCTTCCTGGAGAAATGAAAGAAATAAAATAGAACCAAGTCGAAATCAAAAAGGCTATTAATGAGGTGCAATCAAAAATGGGGACACTAACTGCTTCGATAAATGAGGCAGAAGAGAGAATCAGTGATGTAGAAGACCAAACAGTGGAAAATAAAGAAGCTGAGATAAAGAGAGATAATCAACTACTGGATCACGAGGGCAGAATTTGAGAGATAAGCGATACCATAAGACTAAACCACATTAGAATAACTGGGATCCCAGAGGAAGAAGAAAGAGAGAGAGGGATAGAAGGTATATTGGAGCAAATAATAGCAGAGAACTTCCCTAATGTGGGGAAGGAAACAGGCATCAAAATCCAGGAGGCACAGAGAACCCCTCTCAAAATCAATAAAAACAGGTCAACACCCCGACATCTAAGAGTAAAACTTACAAGTCTCAGAGACAAAGAGATAATCTTGAAAGCAGCTCAGGAGAAGAGATATGTAACCTATAAAGGTAGAAACATTAGATTGGCAACAGGCCTATCCACAGAGACCTGGCAGGCCAGAAAGGACTGGCATGATATCTTCAGAGCACTAAACGAGAAAAATATGCAGCCAAGAATACTATATCCAGCTAGGCTCTCATTGAAAATTGAAGGAGAAACAAAAAGCTTCCAGGACAAACAAAAACTAAAGGAATTAGGTCTGGTCTCAGGAATTCAGCTGAATAGGGATCAAACCATTCTGAACACCTACGAACTCAACAGGAGATCAAAGAGGAGAGTAGAAACAACTATCTGAACAGAGAAGCAACCACTTATGGGAAGGTAGGACGTGCGGAGAAGTGAATCCGAGGCGATATTTGGGAGGATAGACGGCGGGGGAGGGGCCTCCGTTGGCCGCTTCTGGAAAGTGATAGAGCCGCAGAGCACAAAATCGGAACTGTTAGAAGTCGGCTCCGCTGAGGGACGTCGCTGCACTGGCTAAGCAGGGGGTGGAATCCTCCCGGGACAGTGTGGTCTCAGGACCGTTGGGGTCACAGAAAGACCGGGGGTGCCTGAGTGCGCCAGAGCTCCCAGGTTTCAGAGCGGGAAAGCCGGCTGCAGAGACGGAGCTGAGGCGCGGGCTCTCAGCTTGGGGTTGCCATAAACTGTGATCCGCGGCCCAGTCGGGCCACTGCTCCTCCAGCAGGGACCCAACAGACAGCAGATCCGGGGGGACTCCCCTTCCTTCCCGGGGAGGAGCGGCGCGAGAACGCACCGCAGGGATCTGCTGGGTTTGGAGACTCCACACGGGGTCGGGTGCCAGAGATACAAACGCTCGGTCACAGGCTGGGTGAGCACGGAGAGCGGCCGGAGACCGGGGACAAGGGAGTGACTGCTTTTCTCTGTGGGCGCACTGAGGGGCGGGGCCCCGAGTTCTCAGCCCCTCCGGGTGGAGATTGGGAGGCCACCATTTTTACCCTGGTCCTCCAAGGCTGTACGGAGAGCTTGCAGGGAACAAAAGCTCCTGAGATCAAACCCGAGCAGCTTGCTTAGCCCGGACCAACAAGGGCGGGGCAATTCAGCCTCCGGCAAAGACATTTGGAAACCACAGCAACAGGCCCCTCTCCCAGAAGATCAGCCCGAACAGCCAGCAAGCCAAGACCAAGTTTACCGATCAAGGAGAACGGAGAACTCCAGTGCTAGGGGAATACTGCACATAGAATTCATGGCTTTTTTTTTACCATGATTTATTTGTTCATTAAAGTTAATTTTTGTTAACTGTTTTTTTTTCTTTTTCCCTTTTTCACCTAACATCTTATCAAACACTTTAAAAAAAAAACATTTTTTATTTTTCATTTTTAGAGTCATATTTTATCCCTTCATAGTAGTTACCCTTATTTTTGGCATATATATATAGGTTGTTCTCTCTTTAAAATTTTGAGATACAGTTTCTTCTAACAGATCAAAATATACCCTAAATCAATAGTGTATGGCTCTGTTCTAGTCTCCTGCCTGATCACATTCTCTCCCTTTTTTCTTTTTTTTTTTTAAATCTTCTTTCTTTTTTCAAACAACTTCTTATCTTATCAAGTCCTTTTATAAAATCTTTTATAATTTTCATCTTTACAGTAATCTTCTATCCCTTCATTGTATCAACCCTTATTTTGTACATATATGTCTTTCTTCCTTTAAAATTTTAGGAGGCACTTTTTTCTAACAGACCAAAATACGCCCAAAATCTAGTGTGTGGCACTGATCTATGCACTAGCCTGATCATATTTGATCACATTCTGCCTTTTTTGTATTGTTCTGTTTTTGTTTTTATCTTTTTTTTTTCTCTTTCTTTTTTCTTTCTTTCCCTTTCTTTTCCCCTGGTTTCAGGTCTTTTCTGATTTGTATACAGTATATTTGCTGGGGACATTGTAAACCTGTTAGCACTTTGTTCTCTCATTCATCTATTCTCCTCTGGACAAAATGACAAGACTAAAAAAATCACCTCAGCAAAAAGAACAAGAGGTAGTACCGTCAGCCAGGGACCTACTCAATACGGACATTAGTACGATGTCGGATCTAGAGTTCAGAATCATGACTTTAAAGATACTAGCTGGGTTTGAAAAAAGCACGGAACTTATTAGAGAAACCCTTTCTGGAGAAATAAAAGAACTAAAATCTAACCAAGTCGAAATCAAAAAGGCTATTGATGAGGTGCAATCAAAATGGGGGCACTAACTGCTAGGATAAATGAGGCAGAAGAGAGAATCAGTGATATAGAAGACCAAATGATGGAAAATATGGAGGCTGAGAAAAAGAGAGAGAAACAACTACAGGATCACGAGGGCAGAATTCGAGAGATAAGTAATTCGATAAGACGAAACAACATTAGAATAATTGGGATCCCTGAAGAAGAAGAAAGAGAGAGGGGGGCAGAAGGTATATTGGAGAAAATAATACCAGAGAACTTCCCTAATGTGAGGAAGGAAACAGGCATCAAAATCCAGGAGGCACAGAGAACCCCTCTCAAAATCAATAATAATAGGTCAACACCCCGACATCTAAGAGTAAAACTTACGAGTCTCAGAGACAAAGAGAAAATCCTGAAAGCAGCTCGGGAGAAGAGATATGTAATGTACAATGGTAAAAATATTAGATTGGCAACAGACCTATCCACAGAGACCTGGCAGGCCAGAAAGGACTGGCAAGATATCTTCAGAGCACTAAACGAGAAAAATATGCAGCCAAGAATACTATATCCAGCTAGGCTCTCATGGAAAATAGAAGGAGAGATAAAAAGCTTCCAGAACAAACAAAAACTAAAGGAATTTGCAAACACGAAACCAGCCCTCCAAGAAATATTGAAAGGGGTCCTCTAAGCAAAGAGAGAGCCTAAAAGCAGCAAAGATCAGAAAGGAACACAGACAACATACAGTAACAGTCATCTTACAGGCAATACAATGGCACTAAATTCATATCTTTCAATAGTTACCCTGAATGTAAATGGGCTCAATGCCCCAATCAAAAGACACAGGCTATCAGATTGGATTAAAAAACAAGACCCATCTATATGCTGTCTGCAAGAGACTCATTTTAGACCCAAAGACACCCCCAGATTGAAAGTGAGGGGGTGGAAAACCATTTACCATGCTAATGGACACCAAAAGAAAGCTGGGGTGGCAATCCTTACATCAGACAAACTAGATTTTAAAGCAAAGACTGTAATAAGAGATGAAGAAGGACACTATATCCTACTTAAAGGGTCTATCCACCAAGAATATCTAACAATTGTAAATATCTATGCCCCAAACATGGGAGCAGCCTATTATATAAGGCAATTAATAACAAAAGCAAAGAAACACATTAACAACAATACAATAATAGTGGGGGACTTTAACACCCCCTGACTGAAATGGACAGATCATCTAAGCAAAAGATCAACAGGGATATAAAGACTTTAAATGACACACTGGACCAAATGGACTTCACAGACATATTCAGAACATTCCATCCCAAAGCAACAGAATACACATTCTTCTCTAGTGCCCATGGAACATTCTCCAGAATGGATCACATCCTAGGTCACAAATCAGGTCTCAACCGGTACCAAAAGATTGGGATTATTCCCTGCATATTTTCAGACCACAATGCTTTGAAACTAGAACTCAATCACAAGAGGAAAGTCAGAAAGAACTCAAATACATGGAGGCTAAAGAACATCCTACTAAAGAGTGAATGGGTCAACCAGGAAATTAAAGGAGAATTAAAAAAATTCATGGAAAGCAATGAAAATGAAAACACAACTGTTCAAAATCTTTGGGATACAGCAAAGGCAGTCCTTAGAGGAAAGGATATAGCAATACAAGCCTTTCTCAAGAAACAAGAAAGGTCTCAAATACACAACCTAACCCTACACCTAAAGGAGCTAGAGAAAAAACAGCAAATAAAGCCTAAACCCAGCAGGAGAAGAGAAATCATAAATATCAGAGCAGAAATCAATGAAGTAGAAACCAAAAGAACAGTAGTACAGATCGACAAAACTAGGAGCTGGTTCTTTGAAGGAATTAACAAGATTGATAATCCCCTGGCCACACTTTCAAAAAGAAAAGAGAAATGACCCAAATCAACAAAATCATGAATGAAAGAGGAGAGATCACAACCAACACCAAAGAAATACAAACAATTATAAGAACATATTATGAGCAACTCTATGCCAGCAAATTAGATAACCTGGAAGAAATGGATGCCTTCCTAGAGATGTATGAACTACGAAAACTGACCAAGAAGAAAGAGAAAACCTGAACAGACCTATAACCACTAAGGAAATTGAAGCAGTCATCAAAAATCTCCCAAGAAACAAAAGCCCAGGGCCAGATGGCTTCCCAGGGGAATTCTACCAAACATTTAAAGTAGAATTAATACCTATTCTCCTCAAACTGTTCCAAAAAATAAAAATGGAATGAAAACTTCCAAACTCATTTTATGAGGCCAGCATTACCTTGATCCCAAAACCAGACAAAGACCCCATCAAAAAAGAGAATTACAGACCAATATCCTTGATGAACATGGATGCAAAAATTGTCACCAAAATACTAGCCAATAGGATCCGACAGTACATTACAAGGATTATTCACCATGACCAAGTGGGATTTATCCCTGGGCTGCAAGTTTGGTTCAGCACCTGCAAATCAATCAACGTGATACAATACATTAACAAAAGAAAACAAGAATCATATGATCCTCTCAATAGATGCAGAAAAAGCATTTGACAAAGTACAGCATCCTTTCTTGATCAAAACTCTTCAGATTAGAGGGATAGAGGGTATATACCTCAATATCATAAAAGCCATCTATGAAAAACCTACAGCCAATATCATTCTCAATGGGGAAAAGCTGAGAGCTTTCCCCCTAAGGTCAGGAACGCAGCAGGGATGTCCATCCACTATCACCACTGCTATTCAACATAGTATTAGAAATCCTAGCCACAGCAATCAGACAACGAAAAGAAATCAAAGGCAAAAAAAAGAAGAAGAAGAAGAAGATAGTAGGAGGGGAAGAATGAAGGGGAGTAAGTCGGAAGGGGAGACGAACCATTAGAGACGATGGACTCTGAAAAACAAACTGAGGGTTCTAGAGGGAGGGGGTGGGGGATGGGTTAGCCTGGTGATGAGTAGTAAAGAGGCATATTCTACGTGAAGCACTGGGCGTTATGCACAAACAATGAATCATGGAACACTACATCAAAAACTAATGATGTAATGTATGGTGATTAACATAAAAATAAAAAATTAAGGAAAAAAAAACAAGAAATCAAAGGCATCCAAATCGGCAAAGAGGAAGTCAAACTCTCACTCTTTGCAGATGATATGATACTGTATGTGGAAAACCCAAAAGACTCCACCCCAAAGCTGCTAGAACTCATACAGGAATTCAGTGAAGTAGCAGGATATAAAATCAATGAAACAGAAATCAGTGGCATTCCTATACACCAACAACAAGACAGAAGAGAGACAAATTAAGGAGTCGATCCCATTTACAATTCCCCCAAAACCATAAGATACCTAGGAATAAATTTAACCAAAGAGGCAAAGGATCTGTACTCAGAAAACTATAAAACACTCAATGAAAGAAATTGTGGAAGACAAAGAAATGGAAAAATGTTCCATGCTCATGGATTGGAAGAACAAACAGTGTGAAGATGTCAATGCTACTAGAGCAATCTACACATTCAATGCAATCCCCATCAAAATACCATCCACTTTTTTCAAAGAAATGGAACAAATAATCCTAAAATTTGTAGGAAGCAGAAGAGACCCCGAATAGCCAGTGGAATATTGAAAAAGAAAAGAAAAGAAAAGCTGGCGGCATCACAATTCCAGACTTCCAGCTCTATTACAAAGCTGTCATCCTCAAGACAGGATGGTACTGGCACAAAAACAGACACATAGATCAATGGAACAGAATCAAGAGGCCAGAAATGGACCCTCAACTCTATGGTCAACTAATCTTCGACAAAGCAGGGAAGAATGTCCAATGGAAAAAAGACAGTCTCTTCAACAAATTGTGTTGGGAAAATTGGACAGCCACATGCAGAAGAATGAAACTGGACCATTTCCTTACACCACACACAAAAATAGACTCCAAATGGTTGAAAGACCTAAACGTGAGACAGGAGTCCATCCAAATCCTAAAGGAGAACACAGGCAGCAACCTCTTCGATCTCAGGCGCAGCAACTTCTTCCTAGAAACATCGCCAAAGGCAAGGGAAGCCAGGGCAAAAATGAACTATTGGGATTTCATCAAGATAAAAAGCTTTTGCACAGCAAAAGAAACAGTCCACAAAACCAAAAGACAACCGACAGAATGGGAGAAAATGGTTGCAAATGACATATCAGATAAAGGGCTAGTATCCAAAATCTATAAAGAACTTATCAAAGTCAACACCCAAAGAATAAATGATCCAATCAAGAAATGGGCAGACGACATGAACAGACATTTTTCCAAAGAAGACATCCAAATGGCCAACAGACACATGAAAAAGTGCTCACCATCCCTCGGCATCAGGGAAATCCAAATCAAAACCTCAATGAGATACCACCTCACACCAGTCAGAATGGCTAAAATTAACAAGTCAGGAAACGACAGATGTTGGCGGGGATGCGGAGAAACGGGAACCCTCCTACACTGTTGGTGGAAATGCAAGCTGGTGCAACCACTCTGGAAAACAGTATGGAGGTTCCTCAAACAGTTGAAAATAGAGCTACCGTACAATCCAGCAATTGCACTACTGGGTGTTTACCCCAAAGATACAAATGTAGGGATTCGAAGGGGTACGTGCACCGCAATGTTTATAGCAGCAATGTCCACAATAGCCAAACTGTGGAAAGAGCCAAGAAGTCCATCGACAGATGAATGGCTAAAGAAGTAGTGGTATATATACACAATGGAATATTATGCAGCCATCAAAAGGAATGAGACCTTGCCACTTGCAACGACGTGGATGGAACTGGAGGGTGTTATGCTGAGTGAAATAAGTCAATCAGAGAAAGACATGGATCATATGACCTCACTGATATGAGGAATTCTTAATCTCAGGAAGCAAACTGATGGTTGCTGGAGTGGTGGGGGTGTGGGAGGGATGGGTGGCTGGGTGATGGACATTGGGGAGGGTATTAGGTATGGTGAGCGCTGTGAATTGTGTAAGACTGATAAATCACAGACCTGTTACCTCTGAAACAAATAATACATTATATGTTAAAAAAAAAAAGAAGAAGAAGATCGCAGGAGGGGAAGAATGAAGGGCAGGAATCGGATGGGGAGATGAACCATGTGAGACTATGGACTCTGAGAAACAAACTGAGGGTTCTAGAGGGGAGGGGGGTGGGGGGATGGGTTTGCCTGGTGATGGGTATTAAAGGGGGCACGTTCTGCGTGGAGCACTGTGTTTTATACACAAACAATGAATCATGGAACACTACATCAAAAACTAATGATGTAATGTATGGTGATTAACATAACAATAAAAAATTTAAAAAAAAAGAAAAAGAGGGGCTAAGTACTAAAATGGGGCTAAGTTCAAGGAAAGCAGAGGAAGGGACTGGTTTTCAGGGAGGGTTTTAGGCAAAGTTGACAATAAACCTGAGTAGGGGTATAGGCATTCCAGGCCAGGAGAAAAGCAGGAGCAATGGTCAGGAGAAGAGGGACTAAAAGGCAAGTGCTTGAGGCCCGTAAGCCTCTCAGGATGGATGAAGCCAAGTTCAGAAGGGACATCACAGGAGGGGAGTCTGGGGAGATGGGCAGAGACTGGAACATGAAGGGTCTTGCATGTCTTGCTGGAGTTTGGGACTTTGTCCTGAGAGACCGTGGCAAGGTAGTAGAGTAATTTAAAATGGGTAGCAAAGGGGTAAGATGGAAAAATTAAGCAGTGGTTCCCAAAGTGTGGTCCACAATGTTCTGCAGGGTGGGGCTCTTAAGACCTCAAGAGGTCTGTGAGGTCAAAACATTTTCATAATAATAATAAGATAGCGTTTACCTTTTTCACTCTCATCTCTGAAGAATATACAGTGGAGTTTTCACTGGTCTGATGGCTCTCAGAATAAATGCTGGTGTTAGTCTTGTGTCTTTAAAAAAAAAGTGTGAATAGTAGTTACATTTCAGGAAAGGTTATGACTGAGAGAGAGCAGGATAAGGCCATCATGCTGTGCACAATTTCCTGCACACAGACTGTGTTTCAACAAGTTTTTCTGAAACGTAAATACTTGCATAGGAAAAAAAAACAAACAAACCAACCCTTAAAGTTAAAAGACAAGCCCTGAACTGAGAGATATATTAACACATATAATTGACCACAGTTTAACATCCACAGCATACGAAGAATTCTTACAAACCAATAAGAAAACGACAGCTACTCCTCTAAAAACATGCCAAATAGGTAAACAGCTAATTCACAGCAGGTAATAGAAGGGGCCAAAAACAATAAAAAATATTCAATCTCCTGTTATCAGGGAAACATAAATTAATACAGTATTAGATATCCTTTTATATTCATCAGATTGCCAAACAATCTGATAATGCCAAGTGAATGCTGAATGAAAACATGGGGCAATGAAGGGTTTCATAAACTGCCATAAATGTTCATCCCGTAACAGCTGGTTGAAGAATAAATTGATACAACTGCTTAGAAGAGCAATTTAGCAATATCTAGCAAGTCTGAAGATGTACAGACCTGTTTATTCCCCCCCACCCCTGGCAATTCTATTCTTAGATGAATACTCTAGAGAAATACTCACACATGGGTAAAAGAAAACCTAAAAAGATGTTAAGTACACCAGGCATGAGTAATTGGAAATAACGAAAATGTTCATCAGTATGAGAACAGGTAAGTTAACTGTGGTATAGTAAAATCTCTCTATGAACACAGTAAATGGGGTCCAAACATATACCCAGGTGAAATGAGGAGCTGAGCTCTGAGGTCTTGTAATTCCCAAGATCCACTGTCTAGTTTGGCAATTCCTGGGGGAGTTGTCTAATCCAGTTTAAACATCAATGAGAGTGATTCTAGGTCCTATGTTTGGAGAGGAATTACAGGAGAGCTCAGAATACTGAGATTTTCCCAGTTAGCTGTCACCTTTATGAGGGCCATGTTCAAGGAAATGAGGCTGGAAGCTACTGGGGATAAGAGGACACATCCTGGTCTTATTCTCCAAAGATAAACCTCATTCTATCTAAATTTCACACTCCAAGGTTTCAGTGTATATTAATTCAACAGCGTCCTAATGAACTAGAGCTATAGAAGTCAACACTGAAATATCGCAAAAACAGGAGGTTCAGTGAAAATATAAATTGCAAAATAATAGGTAGGGTTTGATACAGTTCAACTCAAATTCCCAAATGGACAGACAATGTATTTTGTTCACTGATAACATATGTAACAAAGCATAAAACAATAATGGAAAGACAGACACCAGCTTCTGATTGTGGTTACTTTTCAAAGGGAGGGAAATGAAATCAGGGTAGTGTCTAAAGGAATTTTTAATTGTAGTTTACTGCATGTTACTTCTTTTAAAAAATCAGAAGCTGATATGACAAAATGTTAAAGTTTGTTTCTGCAGGGGCGCCTGGGTGGCTCAGTCAGTTGGGCATCTGCCTTCAGCTCAGGTCGTGATCCCAGGGTCCTGGGATTGAGCCCTGTGTCAGGCTCCCTGCTCTATGGGGAGCCTGCTTCTCCCTCTCCCTCTGCTTGCTGCTTCCCCTGCTTGTGCTCTCTCTGTCAAATAAATATTTTTTAAAAAATAAAGTTTGTTGATGCAGATGGCAAATATATGTGGGTTCATTATAACATTTTGTATGGTTATTTTGCAATTAAAAACATAAGTGGAAAGGAAACCCATTTCTTTGATCCAACACTCCCTCTTTGTTTCATCCTGAAGGAAACTGAGAACCAAGGAAGTACGGAGTTTTCCCATAACTTGTACTTTATCTTTTGTCATTCTTTGAGGAGGGAAGTATCCAATATCATTTGTGAGCTGAGTAACTAAAATTTGGACATATATGTTATGTCCTCATATTTAAAAAAAGGGGGGCAGAAGAACTCAGTGGAATAAACATTTCAGTGTGAATGAACTTCCAGTATCAAGATCCAAGGTAACCAACTAAGAGCTTGAGTGGGTCATCTAATAGATGACCTGTGTGATCAATTTAAGCTAATCTGAAAGCTGTTTTAGAAAAATTCTAAAAGATCCTTATTTAACTTTGAAGTCATATGTGAAATGTTCTGAATATCCTGGAGAAAGGGTTAATCTATAGCACTGATAAGATTCTCAAAGATGTCTACAGCACAGTAACAATTAAGATCCTATACCAAACAAACATTTATCACTCCACACATAATCAGATTTTTAAGAAAAAAGAAAAAAAAATGGTGTCAAGAGCTCATTTAGCATAAGATGTTCAGAGCTCCTTCCCCAATCCCTAGGCCATTTTCATAAAACAGCAAAGCTTTTTCACATCAGCAGTGTTTTGGACAGTTGAGAAGACATTGGTTTCCTAATCTGGTCAATCACTGGAATCACCTGGAGAGCTTTTACAAATAACTTCTCTATGTAATTCTGAATCAGCAGGGTCAGTGACCCTGCATTAAAAGAGCATGTATTAAAAAACAACAACCCTTCACTATTCTAGACAGGTTTTAGAATGACTAAATTAGAATATGATGCTAATCGGGCCAGCTAATGTTTTTGATCCACTACGGTCAATGAATTTCATACGGAGACAAACCTCTGATCAATGGTAACAAATTATATCCTTAAAAGCTTTTCTGCCAATAAATGCTTTTTCTATGCAGGAGAAAAATAAAGGACTATGTATGAAGTGAAATCGTGTGAGTATAATTCATTACTCCCATTGGAAAAGCACCTTAGACCTACATCCCACGAATGATATATGACAGGATCACCATCCATAAGAAGCCCACAGAACTTACCTCTCTCAGGTCTTTGCCTACATGCTAGAATAGGAATGAGCATGCAAAATATAACTGCAGTTCTTAAATCTTTATTTCAGGGGTTCTCATGCAAACTTTGTGAAATGGGTAAAGAATCTTCAAAGATACACAATGTCTTAGAATATAAAGGTCCCTAACCAATTTAACTGATAAATAAAAAACAGAACAGAGTATTTAAGAAAAGTATACAGCACGTTAAATGTATGTATTTAAAATCAGCTACCATTTATTGGGTGTTCACTATACAATAGGCAGTTTGATAAACACTGATATCCATGATTGTAATCTTCCAAAAAGCCACACTCTATGAGACAAATACTATTTCTATCTCCTATTTTATAGATGAGAAAACAGACTGAAATATTAAAGTGATATAATTTGACCGAGATTACCAACTAATTATGATCTGTATCATAGAGCAGGGTTGCATTATGACTAAGCCCTAGGTACTTTTGCCTTTTTGGGCCCTTTCCTCAATAAAACATTAAAGGTTATGTTTTATGACTGCACTGTTATAAAGATGAATATAAGGTAGGCTAGATAATATTCTTTTTTTTTCTTGTAATACATCTCTAGCCAAACTGAGTAAATAACAATAGAGAATATATAAATTATAAATACTAGGAAGAAAAGAGGGATATTACTACAGAATTTACAGAAATTACAAAATAATAAAGGAATACAACACATAAGCCTATGCCAATAAACTCAACAATATGTATTATCAAGTGGCCCAACTCCATGAAATACCCAAACTACTGAAAATCACTCAAGAATAAAGAGATAAGGGCGCCTGGGTGGCTCAGTTGGTTAAGTGGCTGCCTTCGGCTCAGGTCATGATCCTGGAGTCCCGGGATCAAGTCCCACATCGGGCTCCCTGCTCAGCAGGGAGTCTGCTTCTCCCTCTGACCCTCTTCCCTCTCGTGCTCTCTATCTCTCATTCTCTCTCTCAAATAAATAAATAAAATCTTTATAAAAAAATAAAGAGATAACTTGTACAGCCCTGTCAAGAAATTTTAATTTATAGTTAAAAGCCCTCTAACGAAGAAAGCTCTAGCCCCATGAGATTTTAAAGGCTCATTCTATCAAACATTTAAGGAAGAAATCATACAGCTTCTATAAAATCTATTCCAGAAAATAGAAGGGAAGTCTCCAAACTCTTTTAATGAGGCCAGAATTACCCTGATACCCTGAGACACAAGAAGAACTACAGATCATCATTCCTCACGAAAATGGACATGATTCTCAGCAAAATAGTAGTAAGTCATATCACATAAAAATATTATCCTTCTATGGTATAAGCCTCATATGCTTATTGGTTTTTTTTAAAAGATTTATTTATTTCAGAGGAGGGGAGAGTACAAGTGCAAGCGGGGCGGGGGTGTTGCAAAGGGAGTAAGAAAATCCTCAAGCCAACTCCTCACTGAGCATGGAGCCAGACAAGGAAATCAGTCCCAGAACCCTGAGATCATGACCTGAGCTAAAATCAAGAGCTAGCTGCTTAACCCAGTGAGCCACCCAGGCACCCCTAGCCTCAAATAGTTATTGTTTTAGACAGTCAAATCTGTTTTAAAGAAACAACAAAAATAAATAAATAGTAGTCTTCTATACTTATTCATTTATTTACCATTTCTAGTACTTTCTAATCCCTCCTTTAGATCCAGGTTTCCAACTTGTTTCTTTTTACCTCTACCTGAAAAACTTTCTTTGGCATATCTAATAGTATATATCCGCTGTTACTAAATTCTCTCAGCTTTTATTGTGAGAAAATGTCTTTATTTCACTTTCATTTTTGAACTATACTTCCACTGAATATTGAATTCTAAATTGACAGGTTTTTTTTTTTGTAGCAATCTGAAGATGTCATTCCATTATATTTTGGCCTGCACTGTTTCTGAGAAGAAGTGGCTATTATCTTATGTTTACCCACATGTAATAATTCTCCCACCCTCAAATCACCTTCCCACCCCCAAATCATTTATAATTTTCTCATTATTTTTCTTTCAGGGTTTTCCTGTTTGTTTTTCAGCAGTTTAAATATTTGTGCATACATGTGGTTTTCAATATATTTATTCTGCTCGGAATTTTCTAGCTTTTAATATTTATGGTTTGCTATTCTTCATTATCATTTTGCTATGGTTAGGAAATGTTATTCTATAATAAATTTTATATGCTATTTTGTTCAGATTTTATTCTGCATCACTTTTTCTGGGACTGTGATTACATGTATATTAAACAGTTTGATATTTTCTCACAGAGCAATGATGTCCTGTTCTATTCGAAGTAGTTCCCTCTGTATGCCATTTTGGACATCCTTTTTTTAATTGAGTTGTCATCAAGTTCACTGATCCTTTATTCTGTACCATTTACTCTGATGTTCACCCATCCAATATATTTTATAGTTTAACATTTTATGTTTTGACTTATGATCTTTTTGACTTAATTTTTGTATAGGATGGAAGTTACTGTCAAGGTTCTTTTTTCTTATCTATGTACAATGGTTTCAACACAACTGTTTCCCCCTCTGAATTCCATCCATAAACACAGTATGTCTCTCCATGTATTTAGGTTTTCTTTTAGTTCATTTAGTATTTTGTAGTTTTTTAGCATAACATGTAAGTATTTTATTTGTTCATGGCTATTGTAAATGCTATTGTGTTTTTAAACTTTTGTTTCATATTGTTAATGCTAGTATATAGAAATTTGCTCATTCTATACACTAACAACAAACTATCTGAAAAAAATTCAGAGAACAGTCCCATTTATAACAGCACCTAAAAGACTAAAACACTTAAGAATAAACTTAACTAAAAAGGTGAAAGATTTGAATATTAATACAAAATATTTTGATGAAAATGAACTAAAGAACGCACAAACAAATGAAAAGATCCCACGTCCATGGATTAGAAAACTTAATATTGTTAAAATGTCCATACTACCCAAAGTGATCTACAGATTCAATGCAATTCCTATCAAAATCCCAATGGCATTTTTACAAAAATAGTAGCATATTCACAATAGCCAAAATATGGAAACAATCTTAATGTCCATCAAGAGATAAAGGGATAAAGAACATGTGATATATACATATAATGGAATACTATTCAGCTTTAAAAAAGAAGGAAATTCTGCAATATACAACAACACGCTTGAAACTTAAGGACATTATACTGAAAGATGGTTATAGAAAGACAAATATTAAATAAGTCCACCTATGAAATCTAAAACAGTCAAAGTCATAGAATCAAAGAGTGGAATGGTGTGCCAGGGAATGAAGGAGGGGGAAATGGGTAGTTAATAATCAGTGGGCATGAAGTTTCAGCTAAGCAAGATGAACAAATTCTAGATAGCTGTTGTGAAACATTTTATCTATCAATACACTATGTGGTACACTTAAAAATTGTTAAGAGGGTAGATCTCAGATTAAGTGTTTTTACCATAATAAAAGTTTTAAGAAGCTAAATTGAGTGGTGCCTGGGTGGCTCAGTTGGTTAAGCATCTGCCTTCAGCTCAGGTCATGATCTCAGGGTTCTGGGATCAAGCCCCACGTCAGGCTCCCTGCTCAGCAGGGAGTCTGCTTCTTCCTCTTCCTCTGCCCCTCCCCCCAGGTGTACGCTCGCTCACTATCGCTCTCTCTGTCTCAAATAAAATCTTTAAAACAAACAGGCAGGGAAGGAAAGATGGTGGAGGAGTAGGGGACCCTATTTCAACTGGTCCCTGGAACGGAGCTGGGTATCTACCAGACCACTCTGAGCACCCATGAAATCAGCATGAGATGTAAGAAGATCTGGATATCTACAAACAGAATATCCCAGGCAGTTGGTTTGGAGGTACCAAGCAGGGAGCTGAGGATAAACAGCAGCGGGAGGGAGCCTGGCCATGGGGATCCTACACCGCCAGTGAGCGACAGCCTCGATCACTGGGGATGGGGCACAGACTCGCAGACAGGCAGTGGCGGGGAAAGGACTTTAGGGCACCCCTGGGGCAGAAACCCAGAGCAGCCGGGTCGCATGTGGGAACTGGGAGTGGCTGGCAGTTTTAGAAGCACAAAGGGCAGAGACGTGCCCGGACCTGGAGACAGGACTGGGAGCGCTGTGGAGGGGCGCACAACCCAGGACGCAGCAGTTTATAGCAGCACAGACAGAAGCAGAGACAGTGTGGCCTGGAGAGCTCACTGAAGAACAGACTGCGATCTCTCTGCTCTGAGGCAGAGTTGGAAACGGTCTCTTCTGCTCCGACTCGCGAAAGAGATGCGGAAAGCCGCCAGGGAAATCAGTCAGAGAACAAAAGGCCCAAAACCTGATTCCCACTGAACCCATCCCCGGCCACAGGTGGGCAGGGCAACTCCGCCCAAACAGGACTGCCTGAGTAACAGGCCCCTCCCCCAGAAGACAAGCTGGGAAAATAGGAGGCCAGCAACCCCGAAGTCCCTAGAAAACAGGTGCATCTTGCTGGGGTTCTGGTCAATAATTTGGACTCATACATTCCCTCAACCACCCATCAACAGAATGACTAGGAGGAGGAACCCCCAAAATAGAAAAGACTCAGAGATTATGACTTATGCTGCAGATTTACAAATGGATGCAGATATAACCAAGATGTCAGAGATGGAATTCAGGATAACAATTGTGAAGACAATAGCTAGAATGGAGAAATCAATTAGTGGCAACATAGAGTCTCTAAGGGCAGAAATGAAAGCTGAATTGGCAGAACTTAAAAATGCTATCAATGAGATCCAATCCAATCTAGATAATCTAACAGCTAGGGTAAGTGAGGCAGGAGAGGGAATAAGCGACCTGGAAGACAATATAATAGACAAAAAGGGAAAAGAGGAGGTCAGGGAAAAACAACTCAGAATCCATGAAAATAGAATCCGAGAAGTAAGTGACACCATGAAGCGTTCCAATGTCAGAATAATTGGAATCCCGGAGGGAGTGGAGAGAGAGAGAGGACTAGAAGATGTATTTGAGCAAATCGTAGCTGAGAACTTCCCTAATCTGGGGAATGAAATAAACATTCACGTCCTAGAGGCAGAGAGGACCCCTCCCAAGATAAAGGAAAACAGGCCAACACCCCGGCATGTAATAGTAAACCTCGCAAATCTTAGAACCAAGGAAACCATCTTAAGGGCAGTTAGGGGGAAGAGATTCCTTACGTACAGAGGGAGGAACATCAGAATAACGTCAGACCTATCCACAGAGACCTAGCAAGCCAGAAAGGCCTGGCAAGACATATTCAGAGTACTAAATGAGAAGAACATGCAGTCAAGATTACTTTATCTGGCAAGGCTGTCATTTAGATTGGATGGAGAGATGCAGAGCTGCCACGACCGGCAGAAACTGAAAGAATATGTGACCACTAAGCCGGTCCTGCAAGAAATATTAAGGGGGGTTCTATAAAAGAATAAAGACCCCAAGAGTGATATACAACAGAAATTTACAGGGACAATCTATAAAAACAAGGTCTTCACAGGCAACATGATGACAATAAATTGGTATCTTTCAATAATCACTCTCAACGTAAATGGCCTAAATGCTCCCATAAAACGGCACAGGGTTGCAGATTGGATAGAAAGACAAGACCCATCCATATGCTGCCTACAAGAGACTCATTTGGAACCTAAAGATACATCCAGACTGAAAGTGAAGGGATGGAGAGCCATCTTCTATGCCAATGGACCTCAAAAGAAAGCTGGGGTAGCAATTCTTATATCAGACAAATTAGATTTTAAACTAAAGACTATAATTAGAGACACAGAAGGACACTATGTCGTTCTTAAAGGGTCTATCCAACAAGAAGATCTAACAATTGTAAATATCTATGCCCCCAACATGGGAGCAGCCATCTACATAAGCCAACTGTTAACCAAAAAAAGAGTCATATTGATAATAATACATTAATTGTAGGAGACCTCAATACTCCACTCTCACCAATAGACAGATCATCTAAGCAGAGAATCAACAAAGAAACAAGAGCTTTGAATGATAAATGGACCAGATGGACCTCATAGATATATACAGAATATTCCACCCTAAAACAACAGAATACTCATTCTTCTCGAGTGCACATGGAACTTTCTCCAGAACAGACCACATACTGGGTCACAAATCAGGTCTCAAGTGATACCAAAAGCCGGAGATTATTTCCTGCATATTCTCAGACCACAATGCTTTAAAACTGGAACTCAATCACAAGAAAAAATTTGGCAGAAATTCAAACACTTGGAAGCTAAAGACCACTCTGCTCAAGAATGTTTGGGTCAACCAGGAACTCAAAGAAGAACTTAAGCAATTCAAGGAAACCAATGAGAATGAAAACACATCAGTCCAAAACCTATGGGATACTGCAAAGGCAGTCCTAAGGGGGAAATATATAGCCATCCAAGCCTCACTCAAAAAAACAGAAAAATCCCGAATTCACCAATTAACTCTACACCTTAAAGAACTAGAGAAAAAGCAACAAACGATGCCTAAGCCACGCATTAGAAGAGAAATAATTAAAATTAGAGCAGAGAACAATGAATTGGAAATGAGAAACACAGTAGATCAGATCAACGAAACTAGAAGTTGGTTCTTTGAAAGAATTAATAAGATCGATAAACCACTAGCCAGACTTATCCAAAAGAAAAGAGAAAGGACCCAAATTAATAAAATTATGAATGAAAGGGGAGAGATCACGACTAACATCAAGGAAATAGAAACAATAGAAATCATTATCAACAACTATATGCCAATAAACTGAGCAATCTGGATGAAATGGTGGCCTTCCTGGAAACCTATAAGCTGCCAAGACTGAAACAGGAAGAAATTGACAACCTGAATAGACCAATAACCAGTAACAAGATTGAAGCAGTGATCAAAAACCTGCCAAAAAACAAGAGTCCAGGGCCTGATGGATTCCCTCGGGAATTCTACCAAACATTCAAAGAAGAAATAATACTATTCTACTGGAGCTGTTTCAAAAAATAGAAACAAAAGGAAAACTTCCAAATTCGTTCTATGAGGCCAGCATTACCTTAATCCCCAAACCAGGCAAAGACCCCATCAAAAAGGAGAATTTCAGACTGATATCCCTGATGAATATGGATTCTAAAATCCTCAACAAAATGCTAGCTAATAGGATCCAACAATGCATTAAAAGGATCATCCACCACGACCAAGTGGGATTTATCCCCGGGATGCAAGGGTGGTTCAACATTCCAAATCAATCAGTGTGATAGAACACATTAATAAGAGGGGGGAGAACCATATAGTCCTCTCAGTTGATGCAGAAAAAGCGTTTGACAAAATACAACATCCTTTCCTGATTAAAACTCTTCAGAGTATAGGGATAGAGGGAATATTCCTCAAGTTCATAAAATCCATCTATGAAAAACCCACAGCAAATATCATCCTCAATGGGGAAAAGCTGAGAGCCTTCCCTTAAGATCAGGAAAATGACAAGGATGCCCACTCTCGCCACTATTGTTCAACATAGTACTAGAAGGCCTAGCAACAGCAGTCAGACAACAAAAAGAAATAAAAGGTATTCAAATTGGCAAAGAAGAAGTCAAACTCTCTCTCTTCACAGACGACATGATACTTTATGTGGAAAACCCAAAAGATTCCACCCCCAAATTACTAGAACTCATACAGCAATTCAGTAATGTGGTAGGATACAAAATCAATGCACAGAAATCAGTTGCTTTCTTATACACTAACAATGCAACTGTAGAAAGAGAAATTAGGAAACAATTCCATTTACAATAGAACCAAAAACCATAAGATACCTCGGAATAAACCTAACCAAAGAGGTAAAGGATCTATACTCTAGGAACTACAGAACACTCATGAAAGAAATTGAAGAAGACACAAAAAGATGGAAAAATATTCCATGCTCATGGATCAAAAGAATAAACATTGTTAAAATGTCTATGCTACCCAAGGCAATCTATACCTTCAATGCCATCCCGATCAAAATTTCAGTGACATTTTTCAAAGGGCCAGAACAAACAATCCTAAAATATGTATGGAATCAGATAAGACCCCAAATCACCAAGGAAATGTTGAAAAAGAAAAACAAAGCTGGGGGCATCACGTTGCCTGATTTCAAGCTATATTACAAAGTTGTGATCACCAAGCCAGCATGGTACTGGCACAAAAACAGACGTATAGACCAATGGAACAGAATAGAGAGCCCAGATATGGACCCTCAACTCTATGGTCAAATAATCTTTGACAAAGCAGGAAAAAACATGCAATGGAAAAAAGACAGTCTCTTCAATAAATGGTGCTGGGAAAAATGGACAGCCACATGCCGAAGAATGAAACTCGACCATTCTCTAACACCATACACAAAGATAAACTCAAAATGGATGAAAGACCTCAATGTGAGACAGGAATCCATCAAAATCCTGGAGGAGAACATAGGCAGTAACCTCTTTGACATCAGCCACAGCAACTTCTTTCAAGATACATCTCCAAAAGCTAGTGAAACAAAAACAAAAATGAACTTTTGGGACTTCATCAAGATAAAGAGCTTCTGCACAGCAAAGGAAACAGTCAACAAAACAAAGAGGCAACCCACAGAATGGGAGAAGATATTTGCAAATGGCACTACAGATAAAGGGCTGGTATCCAAGATCTATAAAGAACTTCTCAAACTCAACACCCAAAAAACAAATAATCAAGTCAAAAAATGGGCAGAATATATGAAAAGACACTTCTCTGAAGATGACATACAAATGGCTAACAGACACATGAAAAAATGTTCATCATCATTAGCCATCAGGGAAATTCAAATCAAAACCACATTGAGATACCACCTTACACCAGTTAGAATGGCAAAAATGGACAGGGAAAGAAACAACAAGTGTTGGAGAGGTTGTGGAGAAGGGGGAACCCTCTTACACTGTTGGTTGGCATGCAAGTTGGTACAGCCACTTTGGAAAACAGTGTGGAGGTGCCTCAAAAAATAAAAAAATAGAGCTACCCTATGACCCAGCAATTGTACTCCTGGGTATTTACCCCAAAGACACAGATGTAGTGAAAAGAAGGGCCACATGCACCCCAATGTTCATAGCAGCAATGTCCACAATAGCCAAACTGTGGAAAGAGCCGAGATGCCCTTCAACAGATGAATGGATAAAGAAGATGTGGTCCATATATACAATGGAATATTACTCAGCCATCAGAAAGGATGAATACCCAACTTTTGCATCAACATGGATGGGACTGGAGGAGATTATGCTAAGTGAAATAAGTCAAGCAGAGAAAGTCAATTATCATATGGTTTCACTTATTTGTGGAACATAAGGAAGAGCATGGAGGACATTAGGAGAAGGAAGGGAAAAATGAAGGGAGAGAAATCGGAGGGAGAGATGAACCATGAGAGACTATGGACTCTGAGAAACAAACAGGTTTTAGAGGGGAGGGGGGAGGGGAGTTGGTTAGCCCAGTGATGGGTATTAAGGAGGGCATGTACGCATGGAGCACTGGGTGTTATAAAACAATGGATCGTGGATCACCACATCAAAAACTAATGATGTATTGTATGGTGACTAACATAACATAATAAAATTTTAAAAAATAAATAAAAATAAAACAAACAAAAGCTAAACTGAGAATAAATAATCTATGTATTGTCATTGTAGAGTGGAATTCTATGATGAATTTTATTGAAAGGCAAGTTGAAACAAGAAAAAAAAAGACATTTGATATTTGTATTGATGTTCTTTCCTGTTAAACTTACTTACTAGTTCTGTGACTAGACCTTTTTTGTAGATTCCTTGGGATTTTTTTACGTAGACAATCATGTCACCTTTAAATAGGGACAGTTTTCTTTTTTTCTTTTCCAATTGGCTTGCCTTTTATTTCCTTTTCTTGCCTTATTGTACTGGCTAAGGCTTCCAGTAGCATGCTGAATATAAATGGGGAGTACAGACAACCTTTCCTTTTTCCCAATTTTGTGGGGAATTTAGTCTTTTACCACTAAAGATGACATTAACTATAGCTTTTTTTGTAGATGTCCTTTAACAGTTTGAGGAAGTTCCCTTTTACTCCTAGCTTGCTGAGAGTTCTTAAACATGAATGGGTGCTAAAATTTTGTTGAAAGGTTGTTTTGGGGAGGGGGGGTTGTTGTTGTTTTTTGCATCAACTGATCTAATCATGTGGTCATTCTTAAACCTTAATACTTATAAACTAATAAACTGTATTTAGTATAAACTAAAATCTAACTATAATATGTTAGGTTATATAGGTTTTTAAAAATTTCTGATAGATTTTTTAAAAAATTCTGAACTAGCCTTGCATTCCTGGAATAAACTCTTCCTGGTTATGGTGTATTTTTTATTGATAGATTTAATTTATTAATTTTTTAAAAATAATTTTGTATTGAGTATAATGAGGAATATTGGTCTGTGTCTTATTTTTGTTTTTTGTTTTGGTACTGTCTATGTTTGGCTTTAGTGTTAGAGTAATGCTGACTTCATAAATGCTTTGGGTTTTCCCTCCCATTGTCTGGAGATTATGCAGAAATAATGTTATTTCTTCTTTAAATATTTGGTAGAATCTGTCAGTAAAATCATCTAGAGACTTCCTTTTTACCCAGCCACCTAATGTGTGTTTTCTAAAATTCTAGCTACTGTATTTTCCAGCTCTAGAGTTTCTATTTTGGCTCCTTTTTATAGTTCACAAATCTTTCCTAAGATTCTTTGCTTATTCATTTTCTTTCTTCATCTTTTCCTATACATTCTCAAATATGATTCCAATAATGCATAAAATTTTTGTCTGCTTATTGCAATATCTGGTTCATCTGTACCTCTGTTTCCTTTGAATTTTTTGATGATGGATGTTTTTACATGTCTCGTACTATTTTATTGTATAAAATTGCATAGCACATAGAATTAAGTGGAGACTGAATTATAGTCCTATTTTGTTTGGTTTATCCTGGAGAATGTGAACTCTTTCCTATGTGTGACAGTTAAAGTTGAGAAGGTGATTGTTTACCTTCTACCATGTGATAAGCTGATCTGGGCTTGATCCCCAGCAGTTAGAAACTGAATATATTTCTTGTTAGCTCAATTCCCAACTTCCAGCTCTGCTGCTGTACACACTGCTTATTAAGGGTTAGTGTCTTATCAGTGTTTGATCCTAAAGCCAGGAGGGGGTTGGGCTGCAGTATCACCTTTGGATTGAACTGTTTCAAGCAGACTTCAAAGTTCCAAAGAATGCTTGAGAGTATACAAGTTCTTTCTGGTTTTTGGCTTTGTCATCACCCTCACTGCCACTTTTGCAGCAAAACTGGGGGGTGATTATTAGAGAGAATCATTTCAAGCAAATTATCAGTGCATGAAAGATGAAGGGTTAAAGGAGGAAACACACCTAGTTAAAAACATAGAGAAATGCGAGGCAGTTGACAATAGAAGAAAGTAGATTCATTTTTGGTCTAATTACCATGGCCAGTTGCATTCTAATTAGTGATCAAAACTGACAGTTTCAAAGCCACATCTATGAGGATGTTTAAAAGAGAAGAAGCAGAGAATGAGAACTATTTTCAAACAATTATAAGATTGTCCTTATATGAGATACTTGATTTGTTCTTTGTTGTCTGGAGACCAGAAGTTGGGTCAGTAAGCAAAAATTTAGGGAAGCCTATTTTAACCTCAATTAATTCATTCAACAAATTTGCTTAGAGAAGCTACTATATGGCAGGCACTGTTATTGACACTTAAGATCTATCAATGAACAACTGAGGGTTCTAGAGAGGAGGGGGGTAGGGGGATGGGTTAGCCTGGTGATGGGTATTGAGGAGGGCACGTTCTGCATGGAGCACTGGGTGTTATGAACAAACAATGAATCATGGAACACTGCACCAAAAACTAATGATGTAATATATGGTGATTAACATAACAATAAAAAAATAAAAAAAAAAGATCTATCAATGAACAAGACAAAATTTCTGCCCTCACAGAATGTACAGTCTAGCAAAGGAAATCTAAGTAAGGGGAAATCAAAGAAATCAATAAGAGAAGAAAGTTGAACTCTCAAAAGTGGGAAAAGTGACTGAATTAAGTGACTGAATCCCCTGGCAGAATATTGATAATTGTTTAGCATATTTCTGAGGCAATTCCTAAATAAGAAGAGAGCTGAATCAGATGACCTCTGAAGTTTCTTCTCACTATAGAATGTTATGAATTTTTAACAATTTAAATTATGCCCAATCAGTATCATGGAATTTGCTACTAGCATTCACTGAGAATTAGAATGGGTTAATTTCTTCCTTGGATGTCAAAAGATAGGATTATAGTTCCCATTTATGACCAGCCATTCTATGTCAATAATTTGGTTTGAACCTCGAGTTCACAAAGTTACACATGGCATGCCACTTCTACATCTCCCCTATGTCTCAGCTAATAAAAATCACCTCCTCATTCCCTGGGCCCTAAATCTATATTAGTATAAATTCTAAATGTATACTTTATCTTCTTTACCCTTTGTTTTTCCTGCATGGTACTCCTCTCAATTTGTAATTACACTCTCTCTCTATGTGATTATTTGATTAGTACCCATATCTCCACTAATCTGCAAGCTTCATGAGAGTAGGGACTGTGTATGTTTTCTTCACCATTTTATACAAAGGACTTATTCAGTCCCTGATACATGATAAGGTGCAAGAAAAGTTTATTTGGTGGTGAACATGAGTTAATGGCATAAGATACCTGGAGAACAGAAATTGTTCACCTTCAAGTTATCAGGAGTGCTGACTGACTGATTCAGTTGGGAGAAGCCACAAAGAAAGGAGGAATGTCCCAAGGGCTGGATCTTTTCATAGATTTCTCTATATTTTGAATACCTAGAACTCTGGAGTGCCAGAGCTGGGAACTTACCTAGTGCTTAATTTGACAGAGAAAAAACCTTGACCCAAACCTAGAGGAACAGGCTATAAATATGCATGAATCCATGGATACACAGGGGCATTTTTAAGAGCTACTTTCAGAAATATTTTGGAAAACACACACACGAACAAAAATAACCCCCTCAAACTATCCAACTCAAGTTTGAAATTCATGCTCAGCTGTTGATCCAAAGTGCATGAAGATGGGAGGAGGTATGTGTGAGGAGGGGAGTGTGGAGCCAGTGGTGTAGGGGGCCCAGCCCCCCACGTACACAGTATCCACCACACCCTGGGCACAAGGCCCCCCACACGTGCATAGAGTCCCTGGGGGCCAGGGTGCTGAAGGAGCCTGCCAGGCCTGCCTGCACAGAACTAAAATGCTGACAGCCCTCTGATTGCAACGGTCACCACAGTAACTTTCCGAAACCTCCCACGGTGGGGGTGGGGGAAGGGAAACCAAAAATCCCAAATATAATTTAATTTCCCGAGTAAACACTTACATGTAAAAAATGGCCAAGGCTTTCCTCGAGGCGAGGCTGCTTTCTTCGGCATTACCACACTGCCCCCTTGAGCATTCTACAGAAACCCTCCACAGAGCTGGCTCCAACTACAGCAAATGTCAGAAGAAACTGTCCGCAGAGCCAGGGATACAGATGGAGAATTATGATCTGGAAGCACAAATGAGAGGGAAGAAGCTAAAGGGGCTCCTCTCTCAAAAGTGGGCTGAGTGCAAATAACCAAAACATTGTTAGGAATGTACAATTTATCCTGAAAGACCTACGAGAAAAGTGCACTCAAAGTGGTCAAAATCAGGGATACCCACTGGCAGATCTAAGAAAAAGGTATCCTGTTCCAAACACCCGCCCTAGGATTCTTCCCTGAGGTCCCAGCCTGGAATCGTGGTGGTAAAACTGTCCAGCATTTGTTAAGTGTTTACTACATGTCAGGCACTGTGCTCAGTCCATTATGTATATTTTCTTATTTGGTACTTGTAACAGCACTGTCAGGTGGAAGCTACCATGTTCCGGATTTTATATAAAACAAGATGGAGTACTTTTCCATAAACATGTGATCAGTAAATGGCTCAGCAGGGATTGAGACAAGGTCTGAGGAACTATGCCGTCATGCCAGGTAGAATCCAGATGATGTCTCTGCCTCGGTCAGCTCTACAATTTGGGGCTGGCTACCTCCTGTCCCTATACTTTCAATTTCTCTTCTGCACAATTAAGGGACTGTGTTAGATCACTTCTAAGGATTAAAACTCTAAACTTATATGAAGCTATGGCATTGACAACAAGAATTAGTTCAATAAAGGTTAGCAAGTCAGTTAAAAGCACTGAAAGGGGACACAAGGCAGGGAGGTTCTGATCAATAGTGGTGCAGAGACAAAGATCAGCTTTGCCCAGGGCATAATAAGGGGAAATCCCAGAGCCTGGGAAAATCAGCTGTGGGATGGAAGCCTAGAGAGAAGAGCCAGGTCCAGTTGTGTATCCTATAATCACAGATTCCATTTGCTTTTTAATTTGGATACAAAGTGGCTTGCACAGAGTCATTAGCTGGTCCATCTTAGATCAATGGTAAAATATTCTACCATGTTCCAATGTGATCAATTCCATTTATGGAACAATATCCATCCCAGTTAGAATTCATTTGAAGACAGTAGGGATGGAACGTTTAAAAACTATGCAAGTGGGCACCTGGGTGGCTCAGTCATTAAGCGTCTGCCTTCAGCTCAGGTCATGATCCCAGGGTCCTGGGATCGAGTCCCACATTGGGCTCCCTGCTCAGCGGGAAGCCTGCTTCTCCCTCTCCCACTCCCCTGCTTGTGTTCCTGCTCTCGCTGTGTCTCTCTGTCAAATAAATAAATAAAATCTTTAAAAAAAAAGAAAAGAAAAGAAAAGAAAAGAAAAGAAAAATGATGCAAATAAATGAAACTGGAAAGCCATTTATCCCTCCCCATTCAAATTTAACTGTCCTCTGCAGGGTTATGGGGAAGTAATACCCATTAACTTCAGTAGTACCCATTAACTTCTCATACTGAACTGCTGAACTTGGAAATTTCTAAAAATAATAACAACAACAACAACTTACTGAGCCCCACCTTTGTCACTAACATCAGTTTAATGATTGCCAGGAAATTGCCAGGTTTTCATTTCTTGCCTTATGGATACTGCAGTATTTGAGACCTTCAATACTTCAATTTCACACACATACACACACACCCTATGTATGCTGGGCACTATGGTCCTATTCTAGAAGCTGAGGTAAGAATTCATCTCAATGTGCCCTCCAATTCTTAGTCTGTGGTATAAGAAAACAAAACGAGCAACTATTATATTCCAAGCTTATAAGGGCCATGAGAGAGGTATGCCTGGGGTGCTAGGAGTCTCACAACCCAACTCAGCCTGAAATAAAAAGAAAGGCTGGGGAAACTATCAAGGGGAAATGACAAATCAAGCCAAATTGGTGAGAGTGAGGAGGATATTCTAGGCAGAGAAAACTGTAGTGAGCCAAGATACTGCTACACATAACGGTGTGATTTATTCAGGAAATTACATAAAGTTGTTCTGACAGCTGGCCAGGAGGATGCCTGTGGGAGAGCAACAGAAGATAAGTTGGAGAGGTAGGCAGCGAACAGATCAAAGGACTTCATCATATCTTATATGCCACTTATTTAAAATTTTATCCTAAAGGAATTTGGGATGACTTTGAAGGATTTCATACAATGCAATCATCCTTAAATAAAATCAGAAAACATTTAAAAGCCCTCAGTGCCCAAGACCTGAAAGAAACATGACTGAGACTAAAATAATAGAAGAAGAAGAAGAAGAGAGGAGGAGGAGGAGGAGGAGGAGGAGGAGGAGGAGGTGGAGGAGGCGGAGGTGGAGGAGGAGGAGGTGGAGGAGGAGGAGGAGGTGGAGGAGAAGGAGGTGGAGGAGGTGGAAGAGGAGGAGGAGGTGGAGGTGGAGGAGGAGGAGGTGGAGGAGGAAGAGGTGGAGGAGGAGGAGGTGGAGGAGGAGGAGGTGGTGGAGGAGGAGGTGGAGGAGGAGGAGGAGGTGGAGGAGGAGGAGGTGGAGGAGGAGGAGGTGGAGGAGGAGGAGGAGGTGGAGGTGGAGGAGGAGGAGGTGGAGGTGGAAGAAGAGGAGGTGGAGGAGGAGGAGGAGGAGCAGGAGGAGGAGGTGGAGGAGGTGGAGGAGGAGGAGGACAATGACAATGAGAATTACTACAATGAGTAATCAGAATTTTTTTAGGCTGTAGACAACTCTAGGTTTTATCATTGTAGGATGGTATATGTAATGGAATCTGTACTTGATTTTTAATGTGTTTACAGGGTGATGATAGCATCTATGAATCAGCTTGTTGGGTTTGTAACAGTCTTACAAAGAGTAAATAATTTCACCTCCCTTGTATGTATCTCCCCCACTCTGGAAGGATGCGGTGACCCCACATGCGCATTCCAGGGCCCCCTTATTTACGTCGTTTCCCCTCTTTGCAGGGAGCTGGTCTATAACTGGAACAATTCTTCCCAGATTTGTAGATCAGTTGAGCCCTCCTTTCACCCACCCTATCAACAAAATTCCACTATTATTCTCTGGATTTTGTTTATAAAGAAAAACCACTAAAGAGCATCTTTGAAGAGTTTGAACTGAAAATAGAACTGAAAAACTTATTTGTTCTTTCCCTGCAGCTCTTAATGCAGACCAGGAATTGTGATGCAACCTCACTGGCTGACCATAAATTGTCCAATTTCTTCACGCCTCCAAGCCGACGCCAACCTGCCATCAGGATCTGGTCTTGATCTTTCCAGTCTGGTTCTTCACTTTTTAAACTGAAGCCTGGTTCTTTACAGTCTCTTTCTGATTAACTTCGGATCTGGCTTTCCTCAAACTTCTACCCATTCAAGAATTGATCTAACAATACAGGGTTTCCTTGGACTTCCAACATCTCAACGAAAATCAGGCATTGGAAAAAATATGTAACTTAAACCAGACAGTTCCCATTTGCTCAGAGATTTAGGAGCCACTCCTGGATAATATACACTTATACTTATTCAAGTGTCACATCACTGAGGATTTTCCTGATCATCTTATTTAAAATTACAACCTGTCCCACCTCCCCATTCCACTTGTTCCACCCTAATTCTTAGGTCTGTTTTATTGTAACTTATCTACTTTAGTTATTGCTTATTGTCTGTACCCCCCATATATGGTTATGTGTGTATAAAAGGAGATGTTTAAAAGATGTATAAATTGGGGCACCTGGGTGGCTCAGTAGGTTAAGCATCTGCCTTTGGCTCGGGTCATGATCCCAGGGTCCTGGGATCAAGTCCCACATCGGGCTCCCTGCTCAGTGGGGAGCTTGCTTCTCCCTCTGCCTGCCACTCCCTCTGCTTGTGCTCCCTCTCTCTCTCCGCTCCCCCAACAAACAAATAAATATTTTTTAAAAAGATGTATAAATGTACACTCACATCTATATTTCAATAAAGAAAACTAGCTAGATGGATAAACAGAAACGAAGACACAGCTAGATAGGTAGGGGGGCAGGTAGTACGTAGAGATATGGGTGTGTTTATATGGGTGTGTAGGATAGAAAACATTAGAACAGTCAGCCAGAGTGAGAATTACCATGTATATGCTTCTAGACACAATGATTTCTGTACAAATAATAAGGATATCCAATCTAACAATTACTTTTGGAATCACAGAAGAGTTTGGTATTGGGACTCTTCCAAGAAATCCAGGTTAGTCGCTTGTGCTCATTATTTAGACTTCATCCAAAGTATAGTGTCCTGGGGCACCTGGGTGGCTCAGATGGTTAAGCATCTGCCTTTGGCTCAGGTCATGATCTCCAGGTCCTGGGATCGAGCCCCACACTGGGCTCCCAGCTGAGCGGGGAGCCTGTTTCTCCCTCTCCCTCTGCTCCTTCCCCCCTGCTTGTGCTCTCTCTCTCTCTCTCTCAAAATGAATAAACAAAATCTTAAAAAAACAAAAAACCAAAAAAAGTATGGTATCCCCTCCTCATCTGAGATATCAGGCTAACTTTGCAAACCACCTACCCTTAGAGCAGCATCCAAAACCACAGACCTCATCATCAGTCTTACTTGGAGATGTAAAATAGAAAACTGGAGAACTCTTCTCAGTGGCAGTACAAAGGGGTGTTTTTGGGGAGTCTTGCCACACCCCCATCTCTAAGACTAATCCAGTAGAAATATAATCTAAGTGAAACCCACAATGAGACTTCAAATATTCTGGGATGTCTCCATGGTTACTCAGCTTCATCACAACCTTCTTAGCAGATGGCTACCCTAAGCCTCTCCTCTATGAAAATTCTAGAACCATAATGCTCTTCTTCATTCCCTGACTAATAATCCACAACATACAATATAGTGTTTTAATAATCAGTGTACTTTGGAAGCTTTAATACTGAAAAGAGCCCACTATTTAAGTGGATCTCTCTCTAGAAATCTCCATATACTATGATTTCTCTCTCTCTCTGTCTTGCACACGCACACGCACACGCACACACACACACACACCATTTATTGGTTATCTTTTTATGGTGCCTCAGTGAGCACATCATTCACTTCTGGTGGTTATGGATTCATTTGGAATAATTATTTACATGGATGCAGAGCCCTATTTATGCAACTGTGGGCTGGAGTTACACAAGCTTTTTTTTTTTCTTTTTCAAGTAAAGGTACACAAAGGTGCAGTTTATTCCATTTTCCCCCTAGGGAATCTACATATTCATGTTGTGTGCAATGTGTGTGTTGCTATGGTAATGATTATGGCTTTATATTAAGAGACAAGAAAATCAGCATCAAGAAAACTGGTTTTATTTACCATTCAGTCATGCCCCTTCCCTCCCTTTGCAGTCCCTATACACAGAAGTTTGACAGAATTCCTTGCTACAAATATTATTTAGCTATGACCCTGATCTGGATGGCCACATCTGGCAACTCTTGGTGGTGCAAAATAAAATGTCTGTTAAGTCACTGCTCCCACTCTTTATTCAAAAGGTTAAAATGACATATGATGACAGAACAAGCACAATCAAGAGAGGTTTAGTTTGTCTGTGCTCTGTTGTTGATGCTATATGTGAATTTGCATGTTTTTATTTTTCTTAACCTTGAGCCTTAGCTTCCTTCCCAGCAGGATAAACAAAATGTTTTCCAGATCCCCTCCAGCCTCAACATTCTGTATCCTATAGTTGAAATAGCACAACCTGCACAAACATACAGACCTGGATTTTAATCCTGGATACATACCATTTATAAGCTTTGTCATCTCTAGTAAATTTCTTTCTCTGGGCTGATGTTTTACCTATCTTTAAAATAAAAGAAAAATTACTAGTTGTATTAAGGTTGTGATAAGGTCTAGAATAATGTGTGTAAAGTGCCCGGTCCACATTTAGATACTCCACAAAAACAACTCATTTGATATGTGCTTAGTTAGTCACTTTTCAATTCAACAAATACCACTGAGGGTCTGTGAGGCTCTGGGCTACAATGGTAAGCAAAACACCAGTGCTAAGCCCTCCCCTCCTAGAGCTTGCAATCTAGTGAGATAAAGAGAAAAGAATGAACTGAGACAAATGCAAAATTGCAACTGTGACAAACACTAATAAGGAGCTATGAGAAGTGACAGGAGGATTCACCTGACCAGAGAAGTCAGAAGAGGCTCCCTGAGGAAGTGACCCTTGAAGAGGGAGATAAAGTAGGAATATAAATTAAGTGAGGGGAATAGGGCAGAGTGTTCTAAGCAGAGGAGACAGCAGGACAAATCCTTATGGCAGGAGGGAATTTGATGCAGTCAATAGACTCAGATAATTCCCTGTGACTGGAATGGAGAGGAATGAGGCTGAGGAATGGTTAAAGGTCAGACCCTGAAGGGGCTGGAGACCATGTTAACAAATTCTGCCTGGATCTTTAAAGCAAAGAAAGCTATTACTAGATGTTAAGAAGGAAGGTGCTATGGACCAAATCTGCATTTTGAAAAAAATCACTCTGGTGTGAAGATCAGATTGGAGGGGAATGGGCAGAGTAAGGGCAAATAGATGAGTGGAGAGGCAGTAGTACTCCTGGAAAGAAGTGATGATGGCTTGGGCAGATGATGGTGACAGAGATGGAGAGATATGATGGATTGGAGGGATAGTTCAGGGGTAAAATAGGCATCTTTGGTGAAAAATTTGGAATAGGAGGTGAGGGAAAGAAAGAGAGAGGAAGAAATCCATACAATCTGGATTGCAAAATCAAATGGATTTTGGTGCTATTTGCCAAGACATGCAACTCAGGTTTGCGGTTGTGTTGGGGACGGGGAAGGGGGGAGTAGCACTGAAGAGCCTCATGAGTTCTTCATAGTCAGAAAAAAATATGGAGTTTTTTTAAGATTCTATTTATTTATTTGACACAGAGAGAGAGATAGGAAGAGAGGGAACACAAGCAGGGGGAGTGGGAGAGGGAGAAGCAGGCCTCCCGCCGAGCAGGGAGACAGATGCGGGGCTCGATCCCAGCACCCTGCGATCATGACCTGAGCTGAAGGCAGACACTTAACAACTAAGCCACCCAGGCGCCCCTAGACATATTGAGTTTTAAGGCTCTAAGACATCCAAGGAGCACATTTTACCAAAGATAAATACCATTAAAGAGATCCAACAAGGGTAGGTGCCCCCTGATGAGACAGCGCCACATGAATACACTCTGGGTATTCTGCACCATTCTTGCCTCTCCACAATCCATTATGCACACTGAAGCCAGAATAGCCTTTACTAATGAAAATCTATTTGGCTTGTTATTTGTTCAAAATCTTGCTATTGCCACCCACTGCTTGTAGTATCATGTCTAAAGTCATAAAGGTTAGCTCTTAGTGGCACTTGGAGCATGGGGCAGGTGTCAGTTCAATAAGCATGAAAGGGCTACAGAATGCAGTGTTAATTTCTTAGGGCTGCCATAACAAAGTACTGCACACAGGTGGCTTAAAACAATAGAAATATAATGTCTCAGATTTCTGGAGGCTAGAAGTCCGAGATTAAGGTGTCAGCAGGGCCATGCTTCCTTTGAAGTCTCTAGGGAAGAAGCTTCCTTGTCTCTTCCAGCTTCTGGTAGCTCCCAACATTCCTTAGCTTGTGGCAGCATAACTAGAATCTCTGCCTCCAACTTCATGTGGTTGTCTTCCCTCAGTGTCTGTTGTTTATGTCCAAATTTCCCTCTTATAAAGACGCCAATCATCCTGGCTTAAGGACTGACCCTACCCCCGTATGATCTCATCTTACCTTAACTTATGACATCTGAAATGATCTCATTCCCAAATAAAGAGTCCCAAAAATTGGGATTTCCACATATCTTTTGGGAGGGACACAATTCAACTCATAGCAAATACTGACCCTTAGAATTATGATTTGGGAAACTGACACTTTGCATCCTCCTGTCCCCTTTCTCTTTTCCATTTCCCCTCTACCCTTCAAGAGAACTCCTTCTGATTTCCTTCCAGTCCAGGGTCCTCAAACTCTTATCAGGTTGACTTCCTAGCCCTCCCCTCTTCTTAGAAAACTCTCCATCCACTGTCCACACCATAACAGGGGCTTCCAAATTCCATGTTCCTACACCTCTAACACACAGATGATTGATGTCAGGTCAAGAGCTAATCCTATCTGGGCTGAAATCCCCATTATGAAACTTGGAATTGAGACCAGGAGAGATATTGAGACCAGGCTCTTTCCTGGTGGCTGGACCCATTCTATTTGAGAGCTGTACTAGCTGTTTTCTCCCATTCAGACTGAGAAGCAAAGAAAGCCAGCGTTCAGCAAGAAGAGAGAATAAAACAGGCTCCTGGAGCAGAGCAGAGACAAGGGGCAAGCAGGCTGCTGTGGACATTCCAGTGCCTGCTTCAAGTCAGCTCCTGAGACCTACTGCCTTTCTGTCTTTGTGTTCCATGGGACACCCCTATTCCGTTATACTGGATTCTCCTCCTTTTTTTAACCACTAACTTCAACAGGTTTCTGTCATAAATAAGCTATAAGTACATTATAGATACACTCCATCAAAATCTAATCTTAAATAATTTTTGATACAGTTGTTCATACTGATATGTGAAGGATTTGAAGGTTCAAAAATTTTATACTCCAGGATAACCTATATCTAGAAGTCTTAATCCAATGATATAAATCTAAAGAGTGGAAGTTCCAGGCAACAGCAGGCAAGAGGCAGGGTCTTTTAAAGGATGGAGAATATTTTCAAGGCTTCTAAAATCACCTTGCATAAGGAGAGTCCAAAATTGTTCAGTGGTTCTCAAACTTAAGTGTACATTAGAGTCACCTGGAAGGCTTGTAAAAATACAGAGAGCTGGGACCACCTCTAAGTTTATGACTTGGTAGGTCGGGGTGGTGTGCAAGAGTTTGCTTTTTTAACACTATCCCAGGTGATGTTGATGCTGCTGGTCAAGGAACCACACTTTGAGAACTACTAATTTTGAAGTCTGGCATTACTTAAGGCAAAGTGCCAGGTGGTGTATCAGAGTGGGGGGTCCTCGGGCAACCCAAAGAGTTTTTCTCAGTACAGAAAGATACTTCCCCTATGTGGATCAGCACTGGAGATCAATTGTTTATTTTTTAAGAGCATTTGGAAAAATTTAGAGGAGGTATGTAGAAGGCACAATTTAAGTTCCTTCTCTTATTGTTCTTATAGAAAGAAAACTTCCAGAGTCTCCTTGTGGTATTCAAAAAAGAGTACTCGTTTCCAAGTTTAAATGTGTATCTTTGGGTCTCAAGTTTCTTAGCTATCAAATAAAGGTGTTGAATTATTTTATCTCCTAGGTCCCTCTTGGCTCTAACATTCTCAGACCATGATTTTGCTTAGTTTTTGCTCCTGAAACTCTCATGAGTGATTTTTCCTTTTTTTTTTTTTTTTTGGAATTTTTTTCTTTTTATTTTATTGTTATGTTAATCACCATATATTACATAATTTGTTTTGGTGTACTGTTCCATGATTCATTGTTTGTTCATAACACCCAGTGCTCCATGCAGAATGTGCCCTCCTCAATACCCATCACCAGGCTAACCCATCCCCCCACCCTCCTCCCCTCTAGAACCCTCAGTTTGTTTTTCAGAGTCCATCATCTCTCCTGGTTCGTCTCCCCCTCTGACTTACTCCCCTTCATTCTTCCTCTCCTGCTATCTTCTTCTTTTTCTTTTTTCTTAAAATATGTTGCGTTATTTGTTTCAGAAGTACAGATCTGTGATTTAACAGTCTTACACAATTCACAGTGCTCACTGTAGCACATATCTTCCCCAATGTCCATCACCCAGCCACCCCATCCCTCCCACCCCCGACCACTCCAGCAACCCTCAGTTTGTTCCTGAGATTAAGAATTCCTCATATCAGTGAGGTCATATGATACATGTCTTTCTCTGTGAGTGATTTTTCCTAAGAGAACATATTCACAACTATCTTGAACTGCCTCAGCTCCCACCCTGCTGAGGGGCAGAATGGCAATCAGCATGAAGCATGCAGTACTGTGTGGTGGTCCCTGGGGAGCACATGACAGAAGAGTAGAACAAGAGGAAATACTCCTGGAGGGGAACAATTGGTCTCTTCCAACTCCTAAACCACTTATACTGCCATGGGATAAAGCTGTTATAGCCATTTAAAGCCCCCAGAGTGCTCAACTTAGCAGTTGGCCCTGGTCAAAACATGTGGGCTATTATAAATCATACTCCAATGGCCCAAGCCTAGCAGAACACAGCAATAACTGATATATAGCAAAACTTTGTTAGCCCACCAAACATATCAATTGATGGAATGAATATCCCCCTGTGCCCAGGCAGCTCAGACAAGACACATTTGACAGCAGCATGAATAAGCCATAGCCTCAGCAATTATACACAGCAATCCTCACAGGCCTAGGAGCATAATGCATTTATAAATTTAGACACACACTCAGATTGAGTCCACAATCATTCAGCCAGGTGGTCTTGCCTTTGGAGGAACTGCAGGCAAAGAGACAAATCATATGTACTTGCATGCAAGAGACTTAAGAACTGGGTTTGGGGCAGAGAGAACAACTTGCTATTGGTGTTCTTCATTCCAAGTCTTCTAGATTAGAAGTTTCTGTTCCTCTTTCCCTCTTCAAATGTCCTGAGGCAGTAACTATTTTAGAAGAGTAATGGATGTTAAAAAAATTTTTTTTTAATGAATAGTAATAGTGTACTAGGCAGTATCCTAAACACTAGGGAATCACAGATGATTAAGACACAATCCTTGCCCTCAAGGATCTCATACTGTTATCTGAGAGAGACATTTAAAACTATAACTCCAGTAGTATAAGGACAGAACTACTGCAGAGTCTGAGAGAGGAGAGAGCAACCCAACCCCATTGGGGTGTTACTGATTCGATAGCAAATGTCTGATTAAAAAGAGTTAAAATATTCCTTTTGGAACCAAGGGCATCCTGCTGGCTGCTGCAGACAGAGGGACTGCTGAGGTAGTTGGTCTCAAGATGAAGTTTCGTGTCCCTGGGGGAGGGTTTCTAGGAAGACTGCCCTGTGCATGCACTGGATGTTTCATTTCAAGGCTGTGCAGTCACTCTGAGAGATGACCATGTATCAGCTGCAGCAGAATCACCTGGGGTATCTGCCAATAACTTACAGTCTTGGACCTCTCCTTCCATCCAAAGAATCAAAATGTCTAGGAGAATGAATCCTTACAAAGATGTGAAAGGAGGAAGGGGGAGCAGAAGGATCATGAACCATCAACCCCTAAACTTATCTCCATCAATCTCTTAACTGCACAATCTATATCAAGAAGGCTGCATGCAAAGAGGGGATCAGAATTTGTAATTTTTTAAAAGATAAAAATTTTCCTCTTCTTTACCCTCTCAAAGATAATAAAGAAAAAATACATACTGCTAGACTACAAAGAAAAATATACTGCTTCCCATTCTGAATTTTAATATCATGAATGTTTGTGTATGAACTGTACAGAAATAGCCAACATAAGATATAAACCCTGGTATGCACTAAAGTCATTATACCTGAAGCATGCTGGGTAAAATAAGTTTTTTTATTGCCAGAAATCTCAGAACATTTAACAGGTTTATGTGTATTGTGAATACCCAAGAGACTGTGTATCAGTCAAATTTAGCTGCAGATAACAAAATCACTCTTGTCATTTTAATTAGCAAGGGATTTGAAACAAGTAGTTGGGAGCTTACAGAATTGCTGGAAGGCTAGCAAAGCTAGCTCCATGCTGGGCTTGCGGGAGTAACTTTCAGAACCACAGCAGAGAACCAGCTTGCTAAGGGAGCCCAGCCACAAAGAGGAAGCCAGGCATTCAGGAAGTTGTCACAGAAACCATACCACGCCAGTTAAATGCATGCCTCCCTGTCCGTTTCCCTCAGTTCCAGATTCACATCTTGCCTAAGTAACATCTGGAACTCTAGTGCAAAGGATTTTGGAAAATACGGTGTTTGGGTAGTAAACCAGATTCTGTGGGAACAGGTGCTAAGTGAGGCAGGTCTGGTGCACAGCATCTTTGAAATTACTTGATGCCACAGAGCCAATTTCTTAAGAAGCATCTTGAGAGAAAGTGTTCCAGGAAACATGCTTTTGGAAATGCTGACCCAGTTCTGCCTTGTCATTGATGAGGAAGGAAACTGATGCCCAGAGAAGCTGGCTGCTAGGCTGACATCACTAATGAATTAACAGCGAAGCAGGGATGGGGCCAGGTCTCCCAGTTACCCAGTTGCCTAGCCTTGCTGCTTGCACCACTCTCTGCAGCCCTTCTTGCCATCCCAAAAGTTCCTGTCAAAATGGACCCCTTGGAAAATGGTCCTTTGGGATGAAAAGCAAAGAAAGGGCTCTTAAGGAAGCTTGAACTGAATGCCTGAATTATGCAACAATAGAGCAAACTAATAAGCTCTCCTGAACCTCCAATTAAGTACAAGGATAATTACACCCTGGAATTAGGACAGCATCTAAGACCAGAATATTACAGGAACTATCAGTAACAGAGTTGCTTTTTAAATCTGGTGTTTCATCCTGGCTTCTTCTGGGGAGAAGGCAGAGAAGAAGAAAGCCATTTGGTCTCAGCACTCTTTGGACAGCCTTTAGTAGATTAAATGCACTCTTCTCCTGTTTTGGCTGAAGGGCAGAAGACTGCTGCCCCTGCCTACAAACTGGATTCTTAGAGAAGGCGCTCACAGATCACAAGAAGGTTTTCTGTTAAGAACACATCTGCCTTTGTACCTTCAGTTTTTTGGGGGTTTTTTGTTTTTTTTTTTTTCTAATTAGAGTTTTTTTTTTATTATGTTAATCACCATGTATTACATCATTTGTTTTGGTGTAGTGTTCCATGATTCATTGTTTGTTCATAACACCCAGTGCTCCATGCAGAATGTGCCCTCTTTAATACCCATCACCAGGCTAACCCATCCCCCTACCCTCCTCCCCTCTAGAACCCTCAGTTTGTTTTTCAGAGTCCATCATCTCTCCTGGTTCATCTCTGACTTATTCCCTCTGACTTATTCCCCTTCATTCTTCCTCTCCTGCTATCTTCTTCTTTTTCTTTTTTCTTAAAATATGTTGCGTTATTTGTTTCAGAAGTACAGATCTGTGATTCAACAGTCTTGCACAATTCACAGCGCTCACCGTAGCACATACCCTCCCCAATGTGTACCTTCAGTTTTGACTTCAAGTTTCTAGCCCCTCCTTCCCAAAGTCTGACTTTTCTTCTACAGGGCATTTCCACAGCTGCCTCATGGCTGCCAACCCTGAGCAGGCACATCCATTCCTAAGCATGCTTAAACCCTCTCCCAGAAACCTTTCATCACTGGCAGCATGCATCTAATCTACCCACTACATTCCCCCACCCCGAATTATTGATGTTCCTGGCCTTTCTCTGCTCAGCACTTGCAAATGTTTTGCATGGCTTCATTTATTCTGATTTAATAATATCATGTGTTATCTTACAGTGCAATTGTGGCCTTCCTGAGATACCTCAGATTATTAAAAAAATAAAAGCAATTGTTTCACTGGAAGAGTGGAAACCATTATTCAGATTCACAATCATGACGTTATTTTTCCTGAGACAGTTTGGAGTCTCATCAACCAAGCTTCATTTTTTAAAGATGACAGGTGCAATTTCATGTGCAAGTTGAAAATGATTAATTAGTTGATCAAAACTGACAAAAAGAAAACTAAAAAAAAATCATTAGCCAGAAAATCAAACCCTAATCAACATGTTTCTAGTCCACCAACAAAACTTGCTCTGCAGGTAACAACTATCAGAGGCAAACAAACAAGGAAAGAGGTAACAGGGAAGCAGTCAACCATTCAGGCTCTGCAGTTGGGCTTTCTACCCTACTGCTCTCAACCCAACATCCACTGCACCAATGAATTCCTGGGAGCTTTGAAAAACCCTGATGCCTGGGCTGAAGCCCACAGCCATTAAATGGGATGGCTGGGGGTGGGACCTAGACATCAGTATTTTTAAAGCTTTCCAGAAGTATCCCACATCCAGGGCGGGTTGTTGATCACAATTTTTTATCAGTAACAGTTCAAATGATGTTAATTCTTACACTTAATCCAACACATAACATCTATTAGGTATTATAAAAACACAAAGAGTAGGAGATATGTCTGAAATACTTTACAGGTATAAAACACTTTACAAAACAAAAAGCAATTTCACATCTCATTTCACCAGCTCATTAGCCCCATTACTCATGGCCCTGTTTTACAGAGAAAGCTGAGGCTCAGAAAAGCTGAGTGCCTTGTGTGATATAATACAAGCAAGACGTGGAAAACAGGATGCCAGATGTGGATTGTGTCTTCTATAATAGTACCCCAAAACTTAGAAAGTTCTTTTGCAGTCTTGCAGAGGGTATGTGTGGGTTAAATTATCAGCCAAACTGTATAGATGGGGCAACTAAAACTCAGAGGTGGTGTAAGATTTGCCCAAGGTCAAGGTTTAGACTTGAACTCTTACAACTCCTACAGTGAACTGACTTACTAGGTAAAACATATTTTCCCCCATTTACTGTCCTTAAAGCCCCTTTCCCTACCCCTTGCTCATTGTGAACCAAGAGTCCACACACTGGTTTCCTTAGGGTGCATCTGTGCATGCTTCAAGAGGCTCTGACCTGCAGCAGGACCTCTGCCCACTGCTCACTTCAGCTCCTACACTTGTCATAAATCTCCACAGCTCTTACCATTGGGTTCCCTTCCTCAGCTGCGGACCCACTTAAACACTGTTTTGGGTCGAATTGTGTGCCCCCAACCCCAAAGTCCTAAACCTCCTACTCAGAAACATAACCTTTAGAAATAAGGTATTTACAAATGTAATCAAGTTACAATGAAGTCATTAGGGTGGGTCCTAATCCAATCACTGGCGTCCTTAGAAAGGGAATTTGGAAACAGACACAAAGAGAGAACACCGTAAGAAGACACAGAAGGAAGACGGCCATGTGAAGATGAGAGTCAGAACTGGGAGACATGCTGCCACAAGCCAAAGACTATCTGGGGCTACCAGAAGATGGGACAGGCTAGGAAGGATGCTTCCCTAGAAGCTTCAGAGGGGGCATAGCTTTTCTGACATCTTGATTTTGGACGGCTAGTCTCCAGAAGTATGAGACAATGAAAGTCTATTTGTTTCAGGCCATCTAGTTTGGGTAAGTTGTTAAAGAAGTTCTAGGAAACTAAGACAGTGTACTGGCAAAATGGTTCAAGTCCAGCTACCTATTCCCTTCTCCATAGAAAACCAATACCTCTTTGACTCCCTAATTAGTTGTGTAGAAAACTAATATACTAGGTTTCTGCGACTGCCTACAATCACAGACTGCTCTAAAAAATCTCCTGCCTTCAGAATTTTCCAAGTGAGAAATAAACACAAAGATGCATATTCACTTCCATCCTCAAATTTCCTGACATAAAAATCAGCCTCTATCAAAAATGACCCCATTGTGCTTAGCTCTCTTGGTAGCAAGGGAGTGGTCCTATGAGATCTGCAGTTAACAAACATCTAGCCAGAGAGTGGGATGCTAAGCTTCATTTCCTAAGTCTTATCTTATATCCTGCCCACCAAATTCAGTGTTCTTCCTCTATACACCAAAGGGATGGATAATGCTATGCTTAGATCTTTTTTTTTTCTTGCCATTTTAATCCTTTGCAGATGGTTGGTTACCTTCATCTTCATGAGACATTCAATTCACTGGGGAGGGGGGGTGGAAGGAAATGAAATAAGTTACCCAGAGTCACTGTTTCTGGAAGATCTGCTCTAGCTGTGGGCTTGTTTGTGCATCTACAACTGCCAGCCCTTTACACACACGTGCATCTGTGCCTTCCTGGCATCTGTCCACGTGCCAGAGGAAGCCCAGTGAAGCTATACTTGGACTCATTCCCTTCTTGAGAAGAGAGCACCTTCCACCTACTCCACACCCAGGGATCCCTCCCCACACAGTTATCTCTGTGCTTACCAAGCCACAAAAAGCTCCTTAGACGATGAGTAGAGAAACACTGGGTTCAAACTCCACCTCTGCTGTGTGCAGCCAACTGTGTGACTTCTGGCCAGTTGCCTCTAACCTTTCTGAAGCTCAATTTCCTCCTCTTTCACACTGGCATGATCCCACCTTATGGGGTTCTAGTGAGGGCTACCATGATTGTAAAGCACCTAGTCCAAGGTAAGAAATCACTTATGGTCTTTCTCTTCTTTCTTCCTCACCTCCATCCTGGTACCCTGTGAGTACAGCAGAGGGAGGAGGACCATGCCTGGAATTAGACAGAGCTTTATTAAGTGATGCTCTGTGAAGAGACAAGGCTTGTGGGCAGACACAGGGAGAAGTGCTGTAACACGTGGTCTCTGAGACCACATGTAAACATGTGTTACAGAAGGTGGTGTCATATATTTTTAAAAGCCCATTTTCATTGTTCCAATGAAGTGTTATACACAAAAGCAGAAATATTATAGACACAGAGGTTTAGAATCTAACATGAGGAGATGCATTGTTTTCACAGCTGTAAAGAGTGGACTTTTTTTTTAAAGATTTTATTTATTTATGTGACAGAGAGAGACACAGCGAGAGAGGGAGCACGAGTAGGGGGAGTGGGAGAGGGAGAAGCAGGCTTCCCGCCGAGCAGGGAGCCCGATGTGGGGCTCAATCCCAGGACCCTGGAATCATGACCCGAGCTGAAGGCAGACGCTTAACGACTGAGCCACCCAGGCGCCATTGGACTTTTTTTTTAGACCATACTACCTCCCTCGGGTAATTCAGAAGCTTGCCCTGTTACCTCCATTCCAGAGATTGCCAGGTTATGTTGTAGCACAAAGATGAGTCTTTACCTTCCCCTGGCAGCCAGGTGTTAAGTCATCACTGGGGGGCAGTAACATCTAACACTGAATTCGCTATGACCTCATCAAACCATTTCACCTTTGCTTTTTCCTACTGCTTCTCTACATCAAGCATGCATTTCCTCAGTACAAAACAGAAGCAGCCTTAAGTCTGTCTCATCCTTATTTTGCACTGACTTGGAGAATCACAGAATTTGTAAAAGAAGGGAATGGCCATTTCTCAAGCTCTAACCAAGAGGCTTCTCAATGGGCTCTGAGAGCTCAAGTTCAACCTGGCCCTGGCATGGATGAAAACGTAAGCATCTAATACCCTTTGTACTTAACTAAGAGTCATGTACTTGGACCAATTTATGTTTTTCTTAAACAAGGAAAAAAAGGACAGTAAAAAAATGTATGCACTTGTGAGGATATAGCCAACTTTCCCTAGGTAAGCACCATCTGGTTCTCTAAACAAGCTTTTTCTTCATTCCGCTTTCACTTTCTCTCCCAGATGCCTCCCTCCCACTTCCATATTCAACTGTACACCCAATGTGGGATTTTTTTTCAAGGAACCATTAGAAAAGGAATGAAAGGAAGATGCAGAAATACTGGAAGGGGCTGGCAATAATAGGAAATCTATGTCATGCTCCGGGTACAATAAGGAATCTACAGCTGTGGATCTCACGATGTTCCCAGAGGGAACTTAATGGAGCTGTAGGTAGGTCCCAGAGAACTTCCAGGTCATTCCTGGCTCCACAGGCTTGACTATCTTCAGGGAACTGGGTTAAATACAAAACCCAGATCTGCCTATCTCTACAATCAGCAACCAAGTGACACAGAGAATGTCTAACAGCTAATAAATGTTGACACCAAAAGCTTCCCTCTTTACCATGAAGTAGCTCTGATTACAGATTATTGCCACTTGAGACTTGGACCTTAGAAACTTTGTACTGCAGTATTGTCAGGTGAGCTGGGAATGGAGCAGGAGATGAAACAAGGGACCAGAGTTGCTGGAGGTCCCATGATGTCCAGTGTCCATGGGGCTGTACTTGTCTCCATCTTCATTTTGGAAAGGGCTGTACCAGCAAGTCGCATCCAGTCAGTGAAGGCCAGAAATAGCCTGATGGATACGACCACTCTAACAGCTCAGGTGGGCACACTCTCGAGGGTCTTATTCAAAGCAAGAAAACCAGGTCAATAAATGGGTCACTAGAGCTAGGGTCTTCAGAATCTGGACTAGTGAACTAGACAAGTGAACTGGCTGGACTAAGGAAAGGGCATCAAAGCTGTAGTTCTAGTCTGTGCCTTGAGTGAATACAGGGAAAGGCGTTAGTGAAGGGGGCTATGCTCCAAACTTAACCTGATTCCTTGTGGTCATTAATTCTGCCAGTAGTTCTCAGATGTAATTAGTAGCAAGCAGTGTGGGAGCCCCTCAGTCATCAGGAGTCATTGAATCTTGGGTCTGAGCATAACATAATACCAGCCTGGGATGGGAGTCATGCTGCATTATCCATTTCCATCAAGAATAGCTCAGGGAGCTGAGCCTGCAGCTGGGGAGCATCAGCAGAACCAGCTGTGACCAGCTGGGAACCCAGAAGAAGTGAAAGCAAGTCTAAGGCTAATGCAGCACTGAACAAGCTGTATCTTTTCAGATGCCCACAATAGTTACCATACAGGAGCTCCCTCGATAACTGCCAGAATTGGAATCCACTAAAAATAACAGTTCCTGGGGCACCTGGGAAGCTCAGTTATTAAGCATCTGCCTTCGGCTCAGGTCATGATCCCAGGGTCCTGGGATCGAGTCCCGCGTCGGGCTCCCTGCTCCGCGGGAAGCCTGTTTCTCCCTCTCCCACTCCCCCTGCTTGTGTTCCCTGTCTTGCTGTGTCTCTCTCTGTCAAATAAATAAATAAAATCCTTAAAAAAATAACAATTCCTACCACAGGGAATTAATATATGACACCAATGTGCAGAAATGAAGCAAGGGGAGACTGGAAACCATCCTTTCACCTTGAAGCAAAAATCCAAAGCTACTGGTTATTTCCTTCCTAAGCTTCTAATTTATATCTTTACTTTCAAATTTTGCTTCCTCGGTGAGTAAAAAATATGCGATCATGAGACAGCAAGGAGAAAAAAAGACGTATTTATGGAGAAACCTTTAGCTCCATATTGTTGTAAGTATTTCCCAATCTCAAAGTTTTAGTTATGGGGGGCAGTGGATATTACAGGATGAGTTTTATTGCTTCTCCTTTTTTTAAATTTTAATTATGTTAATCACCATACATTACATCATTAGTTTTTGATGTAGTGTTCCATGATTCATTGTTTGTGCATAACATCCAGTGCTCCACGCAGAATGTGCCCTCTTTAATACCCATCACCAGGCTAACCCATCTCCCCACCCCCCTTCCCCTCTAGGACCCTCAGTTTGTTTCTCAGAGTCCATCATCTCCCATGGTTCGTCTCCCCCTCCGACTCACTCCCCTTCATTCTTCCCCTCTTGCTATCTTCTTCTTCTTTTTCTTTTTTCTTAACATATGTTGCATTATTTGTTTCAGAGGTACAGATCTGTGATTCAACAGTTTGTACAATTCTTAGCGCTCACCATAGCACATACCCTCCTCAGTGCCTATCACCCAGCCACCCCATCGCTACCACACCACCACCACTCCAGTAACCCTCAGTTTGATTCCTCGGATTAAGAATTCCTCATATCAGTGAGGTCATATGATCCATGTCTTTCTCTGATTGACTTATTTCACTCAGCATAACACCCTCCAGTTCCATCCACGTCGTTGCAAATGGCAAGATCTCATTCCTTTTGGTGGCTACATAATATTCCATTGTGTATATATACCACCTCTTCTTTAGCCATTCATCTGTCAATGGACATCTTGGCTCTTTCCACAGTTTGGCTATTGTGGACATTACTGCTATAAACATCGGGGTGCACGGACCCCTTCGGATCCCTACATTTGTATCTTTGTGGTAAATACCCAGTAGTGCAATTGCTGGATCATACAGTAGCTCTATTTTCAACTGTTTGAGGAACCTCCATACTGTTCTCCAGAGGGGTTGCACCAGCTTGCATTCCCACCAACAGTGTAGGAGGGTTCCCCTTTCTCCACATCCCCGCCAACATCTGTCGTTCCCTGACTTGTTAATTTTAGCCATTCTGACGGGTGTGAGGTGGTATCTCATTGAGGATTTGATTTGGATTTCCCTGATGCCGAGCGATGGTGAGCACTTTTTCATGTGTCTGTTGGCCATTTGGATGTCTTCTTTGGAAAAATGTCTGTTCATGTCGTCTGTCCATTTCTTGATTGGATTATTTGTTCTCTGGATGTTGAGTTTGATAAGTTCTTTATAGATTTTGGACACTAGCCCTTTATCTGATAGGTCATTTGCAACTATTTTCTCCCATTCTGTCGGCTGTCTTTTGGTTTTGTGGACTGTTTTATCCAAAGGCATCCAAATCGGCAAAGAGGAAGTCAAACTCTCACTCTGTGCAGATGAAATGATACTGTATGTGGAAAACCCAAAAGACTCCATTAACAAAAGAAAGAACAAGAATTTTTATCTTGATGTGCAAAAGCTTTTTATCTTGATGAAATCCCAATAGTTCATTTTTGCCCTTGCTTCCCCTGCCTTTGGTGATGTGTCTAGGAAGAAGTTGTTGCTGCTGAGGTCAAAGAGGTTGCTCCCTGTGTTCTCCGTTAGGATTTGGATGGACTCCTGTCTCACGTTTAGGTCTTTCAACCATTTGGAGTCTATTTTTGTGTGTGGTGTAAGGAAATGGTCCAGTTTCATTCTTCTGCATGTGGCTGTCCAATTTTCCCAACACCATTTGTTGAAGAGACTGTCTTTTTGCCATTGGATATTCTTTCCTGCTTGTCAAAGATGCGTTGACCATAGAGTTGAGGGTCCATTTCTGGGCTCTCAATTCTGTTCCATTGATCTATGTGTCTGTTTTTGTGCCAGTACCATACTGTCTTGATGATGACAGCTTTGTATACAGCTGGAAGTCCAGAATTGTGATGCCGCCAGCTTTGCTTTTCTTTTTCAACATTCCTCTGGCTATTCGGGGTCTCTTCTGGTTCCATACAAACTTTAGGATTATTTGTTCCACTTCTTTGACAAAGGTGGATGGTATTTTGATGGGGATTGCATTGAATGTGTAGGTTGCTCTAGGTAGCATTGACATCTTCACAATGCTTGTTCTTCCAATTCATGAGCATGGAACGTTTTTCCATTTCTTTGTGGCTTCTTCAATTTCTTTCCTGAGTATTTTATAGTTTTCTGAGACAGATCCTTTGCCTCTTTGGTTAAATTTATTCCTAGGTCTCTTATGGTTTTGGGTGCCATTGTAAATGGGATCGACTCCTTGATTTGTCTCTCTTCTGTCTTGTTGTTGGTGTATAGGAATGCCACTGATTTCTGTGCCTTGATTTTATATCTTGCTACTTTACTGAATTCCTGTTTGAGTTCTAGCAGTTTTGGGGTGGAGTCTTTTGGGTTTTCCACATAAAGTATCATATCATTTGCAAAGAGTGAGAGCTGGACTTCCTCTTTGCCGATTTGGATGCCTTTGATTTCTTTTGTTGTCTGATTGCTGTGGCTAGGACTTCTAATACTATGTTGAACAGCAGTGGTGAGAGTGGACATCCCTGCCGCGTTCCTGACCTTAGGGGAAAGGCTCTCAGCTTTTCCCCATTGAGAATGATATTCGCTGTAGGTTTTTCATAGATGGCTTTTATGATGTTGAGGTATGTACCCTCTATCCCTCTACTCTGAAGAGTTTTGATCAAGAAAGGATGCTGTACTTTGTCAAATGCTTTTTCTGCATCTATTGAGAGGATCATATGATTCTTGTTCTTTCTTCTGTTAATGTATTGTATCATGCTGATTGATTTCCGGATGTTGAACCAACCTTGCAGCCCAGGGATAAATCCCACTTGGTCATGGTGAATAATCCTTTTAATGTACTGTTGTATCTTCTTGGCTAGTATTTTGGTGAGAATTTTTGCATCCATGTTCATCAAGGATATTGGTCTGTAATTCTCCTTTTGGATGGGGTCTTTGTCTGGTTTTGGGATCAAGGTTATGGTGGCCTCATAAAATGAGTTTGGAAGTTTTCCCTCCATTTCAATTTTTTGGAACAGTTTCAGAAGAGTAGGTATTAATTCCTCTTTAAATGCTTGGTAGAATTTCCCTGGGAAGCCATCTGACCCTGGGAGATTTTTGATGACTGCTTCAATTTCCTTAATGGTTATAGGTCTGTTCAGGTTCCCTATTTCTTCCTGGTTCAATTTTGGTAGTTGATACTTCTCTAGGAATGCACCTATTTGTTCTGTTTTATCTAATTTGCTGGCATAGAGTTGCTCATAATATGTTCTTATGATTGTTTGTATTTCTTTGGTGTTGGTTGTGATCTCTCCTCTTTCTTTCATGATTTTGTTGATGTGGGTCATTTCTCTTTTCTTTTTGATAAGTCTGGCCAGGGGTTTATCAATCTTGTGAATTCTTTCAAAGAACCAGCTCCTAGTTTTGTTGATCTGTTCTACTGTTCTTTTGGTTTCTAGTTCATTGATTTCTGCTCTGATCTTCATTATTTCTCTTCTCCTGCTGGGTTTTAGGCTTTATTTGCTGTTCTTTCTCCGGCTCCTTTAGGTGTAGGGTTAGGTTTTGTATTTGAGACTTTCTTGTTTCTTGAGAAAGGCTTTTATTGCTATATACTTTCCTCTTAGGACTGCCTTTGCTGCATTCCAAAGATTTTGAACAGTTGTGTTTTCATTTTCATTGGTTTCCATGAATTTTTTAATTCTTCTTTAATTCCCTGTTGACCCATTCAGTCTTTAGTAGGATGCTCTTTAGCCTCCATGTATTTGAGTTCTTTCCAACTTTCCTCTTGTGATTGAGGTCTAGTTTCAAAGCACTGTGGTCTGAAAATATGCAGGGAATAATCCCCATCTTTTGGTAGTGGTTGAGACCTGATTTGTGACCTAGGATGTGATCTATTCTGGAGAATGTTCCATGGGCACTTGAGAGGAATGTGTATTCCGTTGCTTTGGGATGGAATGTTCTGAATATGTCTGTGAAGTCCATTTGGTCCAGTGTGTCAATTAAAGTCTTTATTTCCTTGTTGATCTTTTCCTTAGATGATCTGTCCATTTCAGTCATGGGGGTGTTAAAGTTCCCCACTATTATTGTATTGTTGTCAATGTGTTTCTTTGCTTTTGTTATTGCCTTATATAATTGGCTGCTCCCATGTTAGGGGCATAGATATTTATAATTGTTAGATCTTCTTGGTGGATAGACCCTTTAAGTAGGATATAGTGTCCTTCTTCATCTCTTATTACAGTCTTTGTTTTAAAATCTAATTTGTCTGATCTAAGGATTGCCACCCCAGCTTTCTTTTGGTGTCCATTAGCATGGTAAATGGTTTTCCACCCCCTCACTTTCAATGTGGGGGTGTCTTTGGGTCTAAAATGAGTCTCTTGCAGACAGCATACTGATGGGTCTCGTTTTTTAATCCAATCTGATAGCCTGTGTCATTTGATTGGGGCATTTAGCCCATTTACATTCAGGGTAACTATTGAAAGATAGGAATTTAGTGCCATTGTATTGCCTGTAAGGTGACTGTTACTGTATATTGTCTGTGTTCCTTTTTTTTTTTAAGATTTATTTATTATTTATTTTGAGAGAGTGAAAATGAGAGAGAGAACACGAGAGGAGGGAGGGTCAGAGGGAGAAGCAGACTCCCCGCTGAGTAGGAAGCCCGATGCGGGACTCGATCCCAGGACTCCAGCATCATGACCTGAGCCGAAGGCAGTCGCTCAACCAACTGAGCCACCCAGGCGCCCCGTCTGTGTTCCTTTCTGATCTATGCTGTTTTTAGGCTCTCTTTGCTTAGAGGAGCCCTTTCAATATTTCTTGGAGGGCTGGTTTTGTGTTTGCAAATTCCTTTAGTTTTTGTTTGTCCTGGAAGCTTTTTAATCTCTCCTTCAATTTTCAATGAGAGCCTAGCTGGATATAGTATTCTTGGCTGCATATTTTTCTCGTTTAATGCTCTGAAGATTTCCTGCCTGTCCTTTCTGGCCTGCCAGGTCTCTGTGGATAGGTCTGTTGCCAATCTAATGTTTCTACCATTGTAGGTTACATATCTCTTCTCCCGAGCTGCTTTCAGGATTTTCTCGTCTCTGAGACTCGTAAGTTTTACTATTAGATGTCAGGGTGTTGACCTATTTTTATGGATTTTGAGAGGGGTTCTCTGTGCCTCCTGGATTTTGATGCCTGTTTCCTTCCCCATATTAGGGAAGTTCTCTGCTATTATTTGCTCTAATATACCTTCTGCCCCTCTCTCTCTTTCTTCTTCTTCTGGGATCCCAATTATTCTAATGTTGTTTCGTCTTATCGTATCCCTTATCTCTCGAATTCTGCCCTCGTGATCCTGTAGTTGTTTCTCTTTTTCTCAGCCTCTTTATTTTCCATCATTTGGTCTTCTATATCGCTGATTCTCTCTTCTGCCTCCTTTATCCTAGCAATTAGTGTCCCCATTTTTTATTGCACCTCATCAATAGCCTTTTTGATTTCGACTTGGTTAGATTTTAGTTGTTTTACTTCTCCCAAAAGGGTGTCTCTAATAACTTCCACACTTTTTTCAAGCCCAGCTAGTTATCTTTAAAGTCATGATTCTGAACTCTAGGTCCGACATCGTACTAATGTCCGTATTGAGTAGGTCCCTGGCTGACGGTACTACCTCTTGTTCTTTTTGCTGAGGTGATTTTTTTTGTCTTGTCATTTTGTCCAGAGGAGAATAGATGAATGAGAGAACAAAATGCTAACAGGTTAACAACGTCTCCAGCAAATATACTGTAAACAAATCAGAAAAGACCTGAAACCAGGGGAAAAGAAAGGGAAAGAAAGAAAAAAGAAAGAGAAAAAAAAAAAGAAAAAGATAAAAACAAACAAAAACAGCACAAAACAAAAAAGCAGAATATGCTCAAATATGATCAAGCTAGTGTATAGATCAGTGCCACACACTAGATTTTGGGCGTATTTTGGTCTGTTAGCAGAAAGTGCCTCTTAATATTTTAAACGAAGAAAGACTTATATATGTACAAAATAAGGGCTGATACAATGAAGGGATGGAAGATGACTGTAAAGATGAAAATTATAAAAGATTTTATAAAAGGAATTGATAAGATAAGAAGTTGTGCTTAAAAAGAAAGAAGATTAAAAAACAAAGAAGAAAAGAAAAAAAAAGGGAGAGAATATGATCAGGCAGGAGCATAGAACAAAGCCATACACTAGTGATTTAGGGTATATTTTGATCTGTTAGAAGAAACTGTATCTCAAAATTTTAAAGAGAGAACAACTTATATATACATGCCAAAAATAAGGGTAACTACAATGAAGGGATAAAATATGACTCTAAAAAATGAAAAATATTTTTTTTTTTAAAAAGGGATTGAAAAGATGTTGGGTGAAAAAGGGAAAAAGAAAAATTCAAAAAAAGAAAAATACAATTAAAAAAATCAACTTTGAAAAACTAATGAATCATGGTAAAAAAAGCCATGAATTCTATGTGCAGTATTCCCCTAGCGCTGGAGCTCTCCCGTTCTCCTTGATCGTTAAACTTGGTCTTGGGTTGCTGGCTGATCGTGGTGATCTTCTGGGGGAGGGGCCTGTTGCCATGGTTCCCAAACTTCGTTGCTGGAGGTGGAATTGCCCCGCCCTTGTCAGTCCAGGCTAAGCAAGCTGCTCGGGTTTGCTCTCAGGAGCTTTTGTTCCCTCCAAGCTCTCGGTACAGCTTTGGAGGACCAGAGTGAAAATGGTGGCCTCCCAATCTCCACCCTGGAGGAGCTGAGAACTCGGGGCCCCGCTCCTCAGTGCGCCCCCAGAGAAAAGCAGTCAATCAGTCCCGTCTCCTCAGTCTCCCTCCGCACTCCGTGCTCACCCGGCCTGTGACCGTGTGTTTCTATCTCTGGCACCCGACCCCGTGTGGAGTCTCCAAACCCAGCAGATCCCTGCGGTGCGCTCCCGCGCCGCTCCTCCCGGGGGAGGAAGGGGAATCTCCCTGGCTCTGCCGCTTGTTGGGTTCCTGCTGGAGGAGCAGTGGCCCGACTGGGCCGCAGATCACAGTCTATGGCAACCCCAAGCTGAGAGCCCACGCCTCGGCTCTGTCTCTGCAGCCGGCTTCCCCGCTCCAATACCTGGGAGCTCTGCCGCACTCAGGCACCCCTGGTCTTTCTGTGACCCCGAGGGTCCTGAGACCACACTGTCCCGTGAGGGTTCCACCCCCCGCTTAGCCACTGGAGCGACGTCCCTCAGCAGAACCGAATTCTAAAAGTTCCGATTTTGTGCTCCGCGGCTCTATCACTTGCCAGAAGCGGCCGACGGAGGGCCCCTCCCCCTCCGTCTATCCTCCCGAATATCGCCTCGGATTCACTTCTCTGCACGTCCTACCTTCCAGTAAGTGGTCGCTTTTCTGTTCAGAGAGCTGTTGCTATTCTTCTCTTCGATCTCCTGTTATGTTCGTAGTGTTCAGAATGGTTTGATCCCTATGTCAGCTGAATTCCTGAAACCAGAAGAAACCCAGGTCTCCTACTCCTCCGCCATCTTGCTCCACCCCTCTGTTGCTTCTCCTTCTTAGAAAATTTAACTTTCATCACGTTAATTGTAAAGACAACAGAGTCTATCTGAGTAAGAATGAAAGTCAATGTTAAAATTTATCAGGAAAACAGAATAAATATCTGTAGTACTAGGGTAAAAATTCCAACAGGGTATTGTAGCTACTTGTAGGAAGGAAAATTAAATTCTATCCCTTCTTGACCAACTCCACAACTGACCTTTACGAGCTTTAGTAATTTAACATCATATTTCCCAAATACAATGGTATTTTATCCATTAGAATATGAAATCCAGGAGGGCCGGGAATTTGGTCTGTTTTATTTACTGTTGTCTTTCTAGTGCATAGAGCATAGTAAGTACTCAGTAAATATGGTGAATCAATGAGTTAATTCAGGAAGTATTAGAGAAATTAATACCCATTTAGGTGTTTCAACAAGGGCTCAGCTTGTTACCAGGACTTCATCATCACCTTCTTCTTCCTTCCACTCTATCATGGGGGCTCTGGGTTTACTGAAAACCAGAGAAGGGCTCTCTGTGCCCATTCTACAGATGAGAGTGAGGCCACAATATTCCTGGGAATACTTCAGAATGCACAAAATCAGGAGCTGTGGATAGTCACAGGGCACAATTCCCCTTCCAGCTTCTGCCCTTGATCACAAACAGCAGAATGAAAGGATATGCTGCTTCCCTTTAGGACCTCAGTTGTTACTTCAATTGATTTTTACCCTCTTTCTAAAAACCGTGTTATCATAACCATGCTCATGGTTAATACCATCCCTGAACTATTTCTGTTGACAAGGAGGGCCACTGTGCTACTTTCCATACAAGGGTAATCATGCCCGTGACTTCTTTTGGACTTGGATTCTTGCAGGTTTTTCAGTCACTTTTGTCCAAGAAGAAAGGGCATAGTCAAGGTGTTGATTCTGCCAAACTCAAACATCCTGAAATGTTTGCCAACATTTGGAATTTGACAAGATTCCCAAGGACATTTGGCTTTGGTTCCCCTTTTCCCCTTAACTGCTGAGCCCAAACAGAAAATGTAATCCATCTACTTCACAGTCATTTTCCCAAAACTCATCCAAATTCTCCCTGGTAAGCCTATTAGATGTCTTTGTCTTCGTGGGCCTAACACCTTCCTTCTCACGTTTTATTTCTTGGAACTAGGAAGCAGACAGAGCCAAGAGTAACAGGACTCCGTTTCAAACACAAGACACAATCTGCAAAATCAGGTGCTGGGGGTGGAGGGTTAACAGTCTCACTCCCAGAATTACAGCTGTGACACATCTGAGGGGGAATTAAGAGAGTCTCTAGAACAAATGTACCCTTGGAAGGCCAGAGAACACAACTAAGGATAGATCCTCTCCAATCCATATCCAGCAGCAACTGGGGGCCAACACCTTACCACAGCTCATGGTGAGAAAGCTGGAAGCAGAGATTCCACTAACTCCTGTTGTTTGGTGGTGGTCATATTCTGAACACTGGACTTGGAACACAAGAAGGCCTACAAGATCCACCTAAGACCTTTTTTTTAAATTTAATTTTATTACATTAGTCACCACACATTACATCATTAGTTTTTTATGTAGCGTCCCATGATTTATTGTTTGCATATAACACCCAGCGCTCCATTAAATACATGCCCTCCTTAATATCCATCACCGGGCCAACCCTTCCCCCAACCCCCTCCCCTCTAAAACCCTCAGTTTGTTCCTCAGAGTCCATAGTCTCTCATGGTTTGTCTCCCCCTCTGATTTCCCCCCTTCATTTGTTCCTTCCTACTATCTTCTTTTTTTTAATTAACATATAATGTATTATTTGTTTCAGAGGTACAGGTCTGTGATTCATCAGTCTTACCCCATTCACAGCGCTCACCATAGCACATACCCTCCCCTATGTCCATCACCCAGCCACCCCCTCCCTCCCACCCCCACCATTCCAGCAACCCTCAGTTTGTTTCCTGAGATTAAATATTCCTCGCATCAATGAGATTATATGATACTTGTCTTTCTCTGATTGCCTTATTTCGCTTAGCATAATACCTTCTAGTTCCATCCACATCGTTGCAAATGGCAAGATTTCGGGGGTTTTTTGATGACTGCATAATATTCCATCATATATACACCACATCTTCTTTATGCATTCATCTGTTGACGGACATCTTGGCTCTTTCCATAGTTTGGCTATTGTGGACATTGCTGCTATAAACATTGGGGCACACGTACCCCTTCGGATCCCTACATTTGTATCTTTGGGGTAAATACCTAGTAGTGAAATTGCTGGGTCGTAGGGTAGCTCTATTTTCAACTTTTTGAGGAACTTCCATACTGTTTTCCAGAGTGGCTGCACCAGCTTGCATTCCCACCAACAGTGTAGGGGGGTTCCCCTTTCTCCGCATTCTCACCAACATCTGTCCTTTCCTGACTCGTTAATTTTAGCCATTCTATGGCTCTGAATCTAAAAGTAAAATAAAAATGGGTCAAAGTCCTAACTCCTAACTAATACAGCACCTACTAATTTTGTGACCTTGGGCAAGTTCCCTAATATGTCTCAACTTATGTTTTTCTGTTGTAAAGAAAGATAATAAAACCTTCCTGGCATATTTATTATAACACTTAGGTAAGACTATAAAGCTTAGTACCTGGCATTTGAAAAATACTCAATGACAGCTATTTGTTTTATTAATGTTGATTTTTTATAGTAGCTTTATGGAGATATAATTCACATACCATACAATTTATGCATTAAAAGCATACGCTTCAATGGCTTTTGATCTATTCACAGACTTACCCAACCATCATAATCATCAATTTTGGAATATTTTAGCATAACAAAAATAAACTCCACACCCATGAGAAGTCATTCCCCATTTCCCCCCAATCATAGGCAACCATGTATCTTCTCTTTTTTTCTACGGATTTTCCTGTTCTGAGTATTTCATACACATGGAATGATGCAATACATGATTCCTTGTGACTGACTTCTGTCACTTAACAATGTTTTCAGGGTTCATCTGTGTTGTAGCAAGTATCAGTTCATTTCTTTTTATTAATGAATATTATTCCATTGTGTGGATATACCATATTTTACTCATTCATTCATCAGTGATCAAAAATTTGGATTGTTTCCATTATTTGGCTATTATGAATAATTCTGCAATCAACATTCATGTACAAGTTTATGTGTGGAACTGTTTTCGTATCTCTCTGGTAGATCTTCCGGTGATGTAAACTTTATCCTTTAAAAAAAAAAAAAGATTTTATTATTTATTTAAGAAAGAGAGAGAGAATGAACACTAGCAGGGGGGAAGAGACAGAAGGAGAGAGAGAGAAGCAGGCTCCCCACTGAGAGGGAGCCCGTTGCTGGGCTCCCTCCCAGGACCCTGAGATCATGAACTGAATCAAAGGCAGACCCTTAACCAACTGAGCCACCTAGGCGCCCCTATGTTTATCCTTTTGAGGAGCTGCAGATGTTTTCCAAAGTGCCTACACCATTTTAAACTCCCTTGGCAGTATAGGAAAACTCCCAACTTCTCCCCATCCTTACCAACACCTGTATTGTCTTTTTCATTACAGCCATTCTAAGTGGGCATGAAGTGGTACTTCACTGTGGCTTCGATTGGCATTTTCCTGATGGCTAATGATGTTGAGCTTCTTTTACATGCTTATTGGCCATTTGTAGATCTTCTTGGGCTAAAGGCCTCTTCAGATCCTTTCCTATTTTTTAACTGGTTTTTTGTCCCTTTGTTATTGAGTTGTAGATGTTCTTTACATATTTTAGATACAAGCCCCTTACCAGATATCTATAATTTGCAAACACTTTCTCCCATCCTGTGGGTTGTCTTTTCACTTTCTGGATGATATCCTTTGAAGTAGAAAATTTATTATTTTGATGAAGTCCAATTTATCTACTTTTCCTTTTGCTGCTTATGCTTTCAGTGTCAAACCCAATGTCACGAAGATTTTCCCCTATGTTTTCTTCTAAGCATTTTATAGCTTTAGCTCTTACATTTAAGTCTTGGATCCATTTTGAGATAATTTTTGTATATGGTGTGAGGTTTGAGTTCAACTTCATTCTTTTGCATGTGGATAGCCAGTTGTCCCAGCACCATTTTTTGAAAAGATTATACTTCTCCCTTCGAATTTTTTGGTACCCCTGTGGAACATCAGTTGATCATAAATGAGAAGTCTTATTTCTAACTCTCAATTCTAATCCATTGATGTACATGTTTATCCTCATGCCAGTACCACACTGCCTTGATTAATGTCAATTTGTAATAAGTTCTGAAATCAGAAACTATGAATCTTCCAACTTTTTTCTTCTTTTCAAGGTTGTTTTTCTATAAACAAGATCATATCACCTGCAAATAAAGACAGTTTTACATCTTCCTTTCCAATCTAGATGTCCTTTATTTCTTTTTCTTACCTAATTGCCCTGGTAAGAACCTCCAGTACAATTTCTGAACAGAAGTGGCAAGAGCAGACAACCTTGTCTTGCTCTTGATCTTAGAGGAAAAGCTTTTAGCCTTTCATCATTAAGAATGATGTTCGCTGTGGGATGTTCCTGGATGTTCTCTATCAGGCTGAGGAAATCTCCTTCTATTCCTAGTTTGTTGAGTGTTTTTATCATGAAAGGGTGTTACTGTTAATATATAAAACTGCCGCTGTTCTCTTTTTTCCTTTTTCCTCTCTTCTTTCCCTTTTTTGATTTCTTTCCAGAGCCTGGTAGGACACCAGGATGACATCAGGAAAGAGGAAACCACGGGCTGCCGTGCACCCATTCCCCGAAGTGCTCTAGGAGCAAGCACCTGCCACCTCCTTCCTCCCATCTGTACTCCTGAGCTAGTGGTGCCCTTGTTGCTCTGGCACGAGTCACATCCCTTCCACTTCAATCTGCTTTGCTGGCCTACTGTTTACTGGTTCTGGGTCCCTGGCTTCCTGTCACTCTTCTTCAGGGTTCAGATCCCTTTTCTACCTCTTTCCAGGAGCCCTAGACTACTTTGGCAGCCACTGGTGTTTGGAAAGCTAATGGCTGTTTTCCAGGCAGTAGAATTTCCTTTTTATTCCTGCACCAGTTTGATTCCACAAATATTTCATGAGAACGTTTTAATGCCACACAATTGTGCTTGCTTGATCCTGATAATATTCACAATAACCCCATTGTATTGTTCTTAGTTTGGTCCCATTTTACAGAACAGAAAACAGAGGCTCCATGTGGCCAATTTGTCTGAGGTTACATACATAGTAAGTGGCAGAGCCGGAATTTGATTACAGTCTGTCTGGAGCAAAAGAGAGGAACATGCATATAGTTGTAATTACGAAGACTGAACTCAGGGCATTAGTTGCCATATTGAAATAGCTAGGGAGAACTAGGAAAGTGGTACATCTCTTTACAAATACAAGGCTTCTGTTGCTCTGGCTTTTGCCAACTTGTCCAGACCTATCTCGCAAAAACACAGGCCCACCCATCCAACACATGCTGAACCACATCATGCTATCTCTCTATTGCTGTACCTTTGGATATGCTGTTATCTCTGCCTCAAAAACACTCTCTTCTACCCAGCTGCCAACTTCTAGATGCCTGACCAATTCCTATTCCTACTTTAAGACCCAATACAAGAATCACTTTCCCTGGGAAGTCCTTCGGATGCACGCTAGGCTGTGCCCTGTTATATCCCATATATACCTAGCCACAGCACTTACCACGTTTCTGTTCTCCTCCCTCTCCCCATCAAAAACCAATAAACCATGAGTGCCTTCAAGGTGGGGCCATGGTTCACTCTAACCTGCCTCCCAGGATAGTTCCTGGCCCAATTTCTTTTTTAACTTATTGAATCTTTAGGATGATCCCCTATAAATAGATGCTGTCTCTGGTAGAAGGTTTAAACCATCTCTCTACTGAAATAAATTAACAGTTGGGGCTTTTGTTCCCTTCCATTCTGGAGAATCTGAATCTTAAACCAAGGGGCTCAGGCCTATGAAATTTGAACTTAAAACAGTAAAACCACCTTTCCACAAGCACAACTCACAGTCATCAGGTCACCATGAGGAAGACCTCAGGAAAGAGGATAATCCAAAGGAGGAAACAAATGGTCTCACTTTAAATACAGAGCAAGAGCACCCTCATGTTCTTAGGTACTTCTCAACACCTAGGGATCCACTGTCAGTGCCAGAGACCACTTTTAGATTAAATAGTACAACCATCTCTTTCTTCAGCTACTAAACAAAATGATAATTTTACTTCTAACTCAAAGCCAACTCAGTGAAAAGACACCACCTACAAGGTGTTTTTTGAGGCTCTTTGTGGCAACTGAGAGAGCAAAATTTTAATGCAGCCCCTTCTGCTTTCTCCTCCAAGAGAAAGCTGTGAGGTCAGGCCCAGGATGACAATGTCTAACAGCTCCCAAAAGGTTCTTGGTCTTAATCCTTGCCAATTTCCCTCCAAGCCCTGGCACATCTTGGGCTGAAGGCACACATGTTATTTTCATTTAGGCATGAATGCTGAACCACTGGGTATTTTTCCCCCCCTGGGCTTTCTGTTAACTGTCTACAAAATGTGGTTTTAAGATATATTACCCCTGGTCATTTATCTAACAGACCATACTGCGATCTGTAAGCTCCATCCTTCTTGCAGCTTTCACATTCTATTAAAATGGGATCTCTTACCAGGAAATTTACTCAGACAGGAGAGTTCATTTGAGGTTGAAACTGTAAAGTGGCCAATTATCTCTCAGCCATTGGGTACATTCGATCTTTACCCCAAGCTTTGGAAATAAAGACAACATTTAGCAAACGTTCTGCTCCAAAGCTAATGTTTTGGAAAGAATAACAGCATGTTGGGAATAAATTACATGGTCTTTAGTGCATTTTAGTGTTATTGCCTGTTAACACGCAGTGTGGTGTGCCAACTCATGAGAGAACTCCACTCTTCTAAGAAATCGATTTCTGAATTGTTGAGTTTATGGCGTCCGTGTTATATCGTTGAACAGACTGGGAGTACAGGAGACTGTGTCTGTGGAATCTGACCTAGGGGAAGCTATGAATCATAGGTTGTCCTTCCATTCTGATAATATCCACACCATTAGCACACTCCGGGTAATGACATTTGAGGCTTTTCATCTAGGACTATCCAGTTTCCTACTTTGTGGGTTATACTGATCCTAAGACCAGGTAATCTAATATACCTAATACAAGTAACAGTTTAACCTTACTCAAAGTCCTATTAGGTACAAGGTCTTTTGCCAGGCTCTTTTGAAGGACAGTAGGATGCTTAAATAGATCTCTGATTCCATTTCTGTGAAACATCCTGAATAGGCAAATCCAAGAGACAAAAAGTACTTTCCCAGTTTCCTTGAGCTGGGAGGATGGGGCATTGGGAATGCTGGCTTAAAGGATGTGGGGTATCTTTTTTGGGGTACTAAAAATGTTCTAAAATTGATTGTGGTAAGGGTTGCCCAAATCTGTGAATATACTAAAAACCCTTGAACTGGAACTTTAAATGGACAAATTGTATGGTATGTGAATGACACCTCAATAAAGCTGTTTAAAAAAAAACAAACTTTCCCTCACAAAAAGGAGGGAATGTTAATAATAATAATAATAAAAGGAAAGATGTTAATAATGAAAACACAGAAAACTAAAGACAGGTACCACAGAATGCTAAGGAAGATCCAAAAACTCTCTCCCAGCTTTGGAGGATTTTCTTTTTCCTGGGACCATCGCAATCTCTTTGGTGCATGTTTAGGTTCAGGGGATAGGAGAGAAGGCCTTACAGGAGAAGAGAGCTTCTGATAACTGAACAGAACTGAAACCCATGGGAACACAGCAAAAGATGTTCTGGCAACAGAATACCAGACTGGGGCCCCTCAGTGAAGTCCCTGTGCAAGTCGGTACCTCCCTTACAGCTGATCACAAGCAAGGTATTTTATTTCAAGGGGAAAGGAGGGAAGGGTGATTCTACATCAGGCTGAGAGGCAGCTCCTGTTACTGAGGCCTCTCTATTCTAAAGAGAACTTTACCAGAAGAACACTATCCCCAAACCCATTCAGCCTCCCATGTTCCCAGGCAAAGAGCCCTGGCATCAGGGCTGTGCACAAAGTAGATCAACCAGAACCAGCCCTGTAGCAACTTGTAAGCTAAAATACTACTCCATGAACAGATGACACAAACCTATTTTCAGGCCACACAAGCTGTCATATAATTTCTTCTTCTGTCTGAAGAATTTCTATTTCATGCCTACATGATTTATCTTTTACTGGAGTAAGCTTATTTTATTTAAAAAGGTCCATCACCACCTTCACCTTCCCCGAAGTGGCAGGCCCCTCTCTGCCACCATTTTTTATTCCCCCGATTTCCAATATTTACTAAAAATCAAATTGATCAGGTATATTTAACATGCAAAATTCCAAATATTTTTAAATGTGATACTTTTTAAACTTTTAAACTAACATTTAAACAATTTAATATTTAAACAACATTTAAATGACAAATTGCTTTCATAGGTCACAATAAAGTGTCAAGTAATGTCACACATTTTTTTAAGATTTTATTTATTTGTATATAGAGAGAGAACGAGTGGTGGGGAGGGGCAAAGGGAGGGAGGGAGGGGGGGAGAGAGAGAGAAAGCCGAACACCCACCGAGCAGAAAGCCAGACTCAGGGTTCAATCCTAGGACCCTGGGATCATGACCTGAACTGAAGGCAGACGCCCAACCAGCTGAGCCACCCAGACGCCCCACATGCAACTATTTTAAAGAAAATTTCATCAAGAGATTTTTCTACAGTAGTATGGATATGTATTCCAGGTTTGGTTTCCTCACTAACTGGGACCGCTGCTTCCTCACTCTGACAATCAAGACTTGCCACCATTTTTTCTGTTCTTGGTTTCTACATTTACTAAGCTCAGGGTTGAGTTAAAGAGATGTTGCACCACGGGCAGAGAGCTCAATCTTTCCTCTCCTCCTGGAAAGGGCCTGTAACTGGGTGATAGTTCTGCTAGTTCCATACTGGAGTTCTTCAAAGTTTGTGGGTCAAACTCAGCTGAGTGATGTATTGCCACCCTCACTCCTCTGATTCCCATTTCCCTGGAAGAACCAAGGAGAAAGAGCTCTCTTGTCCAGTGCTTGCCACCATCTGCCTTACATGACAATGGAAGCATTGGCTTTGGGAAGCTGCCAAGTTTCTGGTGTGGGACTTGAACCCTTGGCCTCCCATGCAAAAGTAATGCTGCTACCAGCTGAGTGATACAGGCCTATTTCCTGAGTCAATGAGTGAACAGATCCAAAGGTATGCAAGGAATTTCTCTCCCCTCCAGCCTCACCCAGCCTTGGCATGGCTGCTGGCATCACCAGAGGTGTCCACTCTTGGGAGCAGTTACTGGGCCATTGCCAAGCTTCCACAGCGCAGAGCTGTTTGTCAGCTCATTAGTGCATTTCTTCACCTTCGGTTTTCCTAACCAGACAATAACTAGAAGAAAAACTCACTTTAATGAACAATTTGACCCTTTTTTCCTTCCTCCCTCTTCTCCCATATGATAGCTGTTTTATTTTTTTTTTAAGATTTTATTTATTTATTTGACAGAGAGACAGCGAGAGAGGGAACACAAGCAGGGCGAGAGGAAGAAGCAGGCCTCCCACCGAGCAGGGAGCTGGACACGGGGCTTGATCCCAGGACCCTAGGATCAAGACCTAAGCTGAAGGCAGATGCTTAACAACTGAGCCACCCAGGCGCCCCACAGCTGTTTTATTTTTAATGGGAGCCATTTGTAAACAAATTTACATTTCCTTGATTTTTAGGCCTTCACCCTCTAGTATAGTTATGAATAAGCTCACACTCTAGAATGGAGATAAAAATATCAGGATATCAATGAAGAGAGGACAGGAAAAATAGGTTTGTGTCCTCTACACATCGAGTTAGCTTCTGAAGAGATGTTTTTAAGAAATATGGGCCAACATGGAGAAACACTCTCTTTTACAATTACAGTCACATAAAAATGGATGATATATGGGTGGAAAACTAGTAAGGGTTATAAAACCTAAAGTAGAATGTCAATACCCTCTGTTGTTATAATAGTGTTTAAATAATGTCTATTTATTGATTTTATTTTATTTTATTTTTAAGTAGGCACCATGCCCAGCATGGAGCCCAAAGCAGAGCTTGAACTCATGACCCTGAAATCAAGACCTGAGCTGAGATCAAGAGTTGGACACTTAACCAACTGTGCCACCCAGGTGCCCCATGTCTTTTATTTTTAATGAGGAGGAAAGAAAACAGTGTAACAAGTAATACACACACATGAAGTAACCCTGCTCCTTTAGTTTGGTGTGTTAATAACTGGATATAAAACTAATCCTCAATCTGCCATTCCTCTTCTTTTTCCCTTTCTCCCTTGCCAGGCATAACTCTGTTCTCAATCACTCTGGGAGTAGCTGCCACTCCCAGATTCCCTGTGGCTGCCTATTCCCCTCATGCAAAGGAGTGACAACCCTCATGGCCGCAGGGGACTCATGACTGACTCTCTTCCAGAAGAGGTGCCTGAGAACTCTTACTAACAAAAGGTCCTTTTCATATCTCAACGACAGAGGTGTGGATTACCAAAGGCTTGGCTAGGCATCCACATCTCATTCTCAGTTTACTCCTAATAAGATGAAGCGGGAAGAACTTACTGACACAGGTAACTGGCTTGGGCATCTAAAACTCCAGGCCAGGTAAGGTTGCATCTCAATAATTCCCATCATTTGCTTTGCAGTCTGTCTGCAATTTTCCTAAGTCACCCCTAAAACATGGAGGTAAGAGTTGGGAATTCTAACTTTGGTTGAATGGATTCCATTGGCAATGTTGTCAGTCTGACCTTTTTTTTTTTTTTTAAGTGCTCATCTCATACTTTTTCATGAAGATCCAGGGCAGGGGAAGAATGCAATCCACTATTCCTACGTGGTATGTTTATGTGTAGCTATTATAACAAGCTATACTGACAAATGCCTAGGCTCAAATCTTAGTGCTATCATTTTTTAGTCTGGACTAATGCATCATCTTCCTTCTTTGTAATATGGGGGAAATACTGGTGTCTACTTCATATGGTTGGTGTGAGGATGAAATGAAATGATGCTTATGAAGTGTTTTCATGGTGCCTACTCTATAGTGAGGAACCCAATAAATGTTAGTAGTGTTAGTCATTACTATCATCATCTTTATTATACTGTCCCTCCATTCTTTACTTTATCCACCTCAAAGTGAGCTACAAGTAACTGGATGTAGCAGCAAGCACACAGAAACTGGAGATCCACAGAAAATGGATCTCTTCCATTCTACTAGCTGAGTAATGACCTTTGACAAGTTATTTTGCACATCTGAATCTGTGGCCACATCTATAAAATTCAGATAGTGACACTCACCCCCAGAGGGCTACTGGGAAGATCCAATGTAATAAGATACAGGAAAATGCTCGATGCATACTAAGTGCCCAGTAAATAATGGCTGAATCAGGACTTAGGTTTAGGTCACTCACCCCGCTTATCCCTTTTTAGCTTAGGTCTGCAACTAAAGAAGACATCCCACTCTCCTCGATGCCACTTCCAGCAAAGAGCAGGACAGGGAGCCAAAGCATTAGCAAACTTTTGGCAGGCACTGGACAAGGAATGTGATCACAAGACCACCGTGCAGAACTTTGACAACCGAATGTGCAAATTATGCTATTCAAGCTGGAATATCACCCAAGTGTGTTTTGGAACCACAGTGACCACATCCCAGCTGGACTGGGGAAGTGAAGCTGTCCAGCCAAGGGTTTTATTATTTTTATTTAAAAGTGTGAATCATCAGAAAATCAACCCTCTCCAGCCAGGTGCTGTATTCAGATTCCACACAATATCTACTTCTTTGGCAGCTGAGAAAGGGGAAAGTACCTATGAGAATTGTTCTGGGAAGATTTCAGAGGTCAACATCTTAGTGGTTCAACCAAGGTAACTTTGGAAATATCCTCTAAATTCTCTAGGACTCTGTTTCCTCATGTATAAAATAAGATAACAACAGGAAATGCTGTGTAGGTTGTTGTCAGGACTAAATGTGTGAAAAATGCTAAAAAGAGAGCATCATACATAGTTTAAGTGCCGGACGTGTATTTGCTACAATGATAATGATTACTGGACTAAGGCATTTGGGACTTTCCAAAGGCATCACATTTTCACCTCTGCTGTCATAAGCTTATATTCTTTTTGGAGAAAAAACTTTGTATATGACAAATGAAATGATAAATGGAGCTGTCTGAATACATGACAAACTGAACAAGATCCCTATTGTCTGGGTGACTGGGAATAATTCTATGTTGGAGAAAATCTTAGAGCTGAGCCTTGCAGGAAATTTAGGAATCAAAGTCATGGACAGGAGGGAAAGGGCATTATATGAAGGAAGGGTAAATAGCTTCGTAAAAATTGTCCAGCCTTCCCGGATGTCTTCAAAGAACTCTGGCAGCTTGGTTGTAACTTGACCCACAAAAAAGAAAGATCCACCATTTTCAGAATTTGCTTAAACTTCTTGATTTCACCTGCTTCATGCATCAACCCTTGCTTTCACTCTTCTGACCTCTCTGCCACTAACTGTCATGGCCTAGCTACTGTTTTAACCTGTTGTTGACCGTTAGGGCAAAACATGGTTTGGTCATTAAGTTTTTTACTCCAATTTCCCTCCTGACTATGGTTTCCTCTAGGAGACTCTCAGGGAATCATTCCTGCAGATGAATCCATGTCTCTGGAATCCTGTTTCCAAATACGATATCCACAGGGAGCCCCTCTAATGAGCAGATTGTGGGTAAGCTGTCACAGGCCCTGTCATGTTTTAAGGACAACGAATAAACAGATCAAACTCACTCCTGCAATCAAGGCAGTAGAAGGTAATAAAAGCTTGTTAAAGTCATACTCAATGAAGGAACTTCCTAGAAGCCCAGACCATTCAGCACAGAACCCCCCTCCCCCAAATTCTGACAGTGGATGTGAAACCAGGGCTCTGGATTCCACAGATGGATAGATTCTCACGTATTCCCAGAGATCTTCCCTGATGACTCTTATGTAAGTTCTACCACTGGTTTGTACAGTTGTTCCAGCACTCAATTACAATGACTTTGCTTTCTGCTTTGGGTAGTGTATATTTGCCAGCTGGAAGGTAAATTTCAAGGTAGTAATAGCTTCGCTGTTTTTTGTTTTTATGTTTCTAGAAACCTAAATTCTGCACTTGGTATATACAGGGAAAACACACACACATACTCTATAAGAACAACAATAAAAGCAAAACCAAAAACACTTTGAGGTTCTCTGATTTTGAAAAACAACATGAAGTCAGAAGTTTTAGATTCTAGCTCTGACCGTACAGCCTGCTAGCTAAGACATCTAGGTGTATTACCCAATTTTCTAAACTTCCTTCCACAGCTACAAAATAGAGATTATGAGACTAGTCTTGTTTACCCTAAGGAGAATCACAGTGCCAAGAGATAATAGATATAAAATCATATCTAGAGAACCTTTTCAAATAAAGGAAAACTAAAACTGAACTCAATCTCAATTTATAAAAAGTTTTGTTTTATTTGTATGTTTAAGGTAAAAGAAAAAAGACTTTTATGGGAGGAGGAGGAAAACATGGAAAAGATAGCCACTGTTTTGAGGACTAAAAGAGAAGAATTCTAATGTTATGTTTTTCATTTCAGAATTCTATTTTCTTATTTAGAGACAGAGAAGGGAAAAAGGTAGAATATTATTTTGTCTTTTTTTAACCCAAGGTTGGAGGAAACTGATGATGCAGGATTCAGGTTTGGCTGGGTTTCTGCTCATTTTGTATTGCCTAGATGTTTCTTAGACACTGCTGCTCATCAGGTACTGAAGGGAAATATGTTGGAGCGGTTGCCTGATATTGGATTGGCTGCACTCTATTATTTTTAGCTGACCTCTTAGAAACTATACATTAACTGTGCCAAGGGAAAATGTACAATCCTTTGTTCTGATGAAGTATAAGCTTTGGCTCCTTCTAAGACTGACCTACCAGGGTTCTTTGTGTTTCCCTCCTCTTCAGACATCTTCCTTTAGGACATTTTATTCCCCATTAGTGGTAGCAGGATTAAGGTCTAGTGCAATGTTGACGAAAGCTTTGAACAGAGAAAAGATTGCAATTCACTGGCTAACATGAGTGATTTGTGCCAATATCCAAAGTTTGTGAGCCTTGCGTTAATATGACTCTCTAATTATCCCTTGTACTCCTCATAATTAGGATAGGGCATACAGAGTCTAGTGGCCAGTGCAGAAAAATGAACCACAATCTTGTGAATGCCTGCTTCCTGCCAGACTTTTCTAGGCCTTCTAGGTTAAGCCACTTGATTTTTGCAATAGTGCCTGAGCCACATACTGTTACCTCTTTTTTTAGGATGAGTAAACTCATGTTAAATAATTTGCTCAAAACCACATGGCTGATAAGTGGCAGGGAATGCTTCTGAGAGGAGATGAGGTTAACCAAGTTCTGGTAGAGGTGAGATGCATCACCTAAGGAGTAGGAAGGGCATTTTATGTATGAGATTTGGCAGTACATGGGTGAAAGAGCTTGGACCAGAAGACAAAAGATTTAAATCCCAAAATGTGTTCTAATACTTTCTGTGTAACCCTGGACAAATCACTTCGCGATCTAGGTTTTTAGTTCTCTACCACATACTAGAACATAGGAAATTCTAATAAATTGTAGTTACCATCATCATCGTCATCATCAAAACCATTACTCTTACCAATACTAGAATTATCATTGTCACTAATACTTTATTTACTCTTAGCATTTTAGGAGGATATAAGCTAGTGGCTATAAAAATGTCTTGTACCAAAAACAAACTAGAAGCAATTTAAGAGTGTTGCAATTTATTTTAAATCCGAGGGAAATGAAAAATATAATTTTCAAATATAATAAATTAAACGCAGGGTAACTGCTGTGTACTTCAGAACTGTCTTGATTCAAGTCTTAGCCAGAGGTTTAACTCTTTAACGCTGAAAGATTTAACTGAACATATTGATAAAAAAAAGAAAGAAAAAAAAAGGAAACACATTTCACCAACCTCTCCAGGCCATGATATTTGCATTTATAAAGGTCAGCTATATATTTATTGTTCAGTTAATCATTGGCTTCATGTGGAAGCTTTAACAAGTTTAGTCAAATTTCCTAAAGGGCATTCCATCAAAAAGGAGGGGATATTAGTCAGAGATTAAAAAAAAAAAAAAAAACAAAAAAACAGGGTTTTCTTAAATATATGATTAGGGAGAAAAACAATAAAGATCCAAGGATTCTTTCTATGGCCAGAGGAGATAGAAGGGGAAGAAGACAGTCCATCTTCCACCAAAACTGTATATATGGCTCTGACACATATGTTAGCCTTGCCAAGCCCCAAGTGAGAAAGGAATAGATGCTAAGACACCTAGAATGTTGATGACTAGTTCCTGCCAGTAGAAATCTGTGAGTTGTATTAGTTCTATAAACACTTCTGAGAGTTCAAGCATTAATGAACAATTAACAGCTGCTATTAAACTTGGTGGTTTCTAAGTTGCAGTCACAGTGGTGATGCTGACAATAAAAAAATCACCATAACCCATCAGCATGTATTTTATCAATTTAGGATTACACTACTGTTCAAAGCTCATTTTTGTAGACTCCATTATAGCCTAACTCCTATATCAAAGGAAAATTCCGGAAATCAAGAAGAGACCACCACCATCAAAATCACTCTCCCCCTCATAGCTATTTTTCACATGTTCTGATATACTTTGTTTTCCCACAGATGTATATAAATTTCATAGAGTTGATAAACAAATTGTAATCCATTTGTCAGCCCCTCTCTATCCTTCTCTACCAGAAGGTATACAGATAGTATAAATTGTGCCACCAAAGATATACTGATAAGAGAAATATGATTATGTCACTTCTATATTTAAAAACCTGTGGAAGTCTCCCCTTGCTTACAAAATAAAATAATAGCTCACTAGTTGAGTGTATAAGGCCTTTTAAAAATCCAACTCTAATGGAACACACTTATTTCCCATTATTGACACAAATACTCTAATCTCTCATGGCAACACATCTACCACATTCCTGCATTCTGAAGGTCTCTCCTGTTTTGTTTGTTCATGCCATTACTTCTTCCCAAAATTCCCTTCCCCATTTACTATCTGCTTGTTCAACTCCTACTTACTCTTATCCTCTCCTAAACTTCTCTGGGCAGATCAGTTGCTCCTTCCTCTGGATCTCCAAAACGCTTTTAAAATATTTTAACAGAACAAACAGCAGTTTTCATTAATATGCTTTTAATTGTTACACATATGTCTGAGAGATCATTCCAGGCAATAACTGTGTCCTCACGCAATGCATAAAGCTTAGCAGGTGCTTAATTAATACACGTTAAAAGATACAGTGGGGAGACCTGGGCGGAGCAAGATGGCGGAGGAGTAGGAGACCTGGATTTCGTCTGGTCTCAGGAATTCAGCTGAATAGGGATCAAACCATTCTGAACACCTACGAACTCAACAGGAGATCGAAGATAAAAATAGTAACAACACTCCGAACAGAGAAGCAACCACTTACTGGAAGGTAGGGCGTGCGGAGAAGTGAATCCGCGGCGATATTCGGGAGGATAGACGGCAAGGAGGGGGCCTCCCTCGGCCGCTTTTGGCAAGTGATAGAGCCGCGGAGCACAAAATCGGAACTTTTAGAAGTTGGCTCCGCTGAGGGACGTTGCTCCAGTGGCTAAGCGGGGGGTGGAACCCTCGTGGGACAGTGTGGTCTCAGGACCCTCGGGGTCACAGAAAGACCGGGGGTGCCTGAGTGCAGCAGAGCTCCCAAGTATCGGAGCGGGGAAGCCGGCTGCAGAGAGGGAGCCGAGGCGTGGGCTCTGAGCTCGGGGTTGCCATAGACTGTGATCTGCAGCACAGTCAGGCAACTGCTCCTCCAGCAGGGACCCAACAAGCGGCAGATCCGGGGAGATTCCCCTTCCTCCCCCGGGAGGAGCGGCGCGGGAGCACACCGCAGGGATCTGCTGGGTTTGGAGACTCCACACAGGGTCGGGTGCTAGGGATAGAAACACTCGGTCACAGGCCGGGTGAGCACGGAGCGTGGCCGGAGACCGAGGAGACAGGAGTGACTGGCTGCTTTTCTCTGGGGCAGCACTGAGGAGCGAGCCCCGAGTTCTTGCCTCCTCTGGGGCGGAGATTGGGAGGCCGCCATTTTCACTGTCATCCTCCAAAGCCATATAGCAAGCTTGCAGGGAACAAAAGCTTCTGAGAGCAAACCCCAGCAGCTTGCTTAGCCCACACCAACAAGGGCGGGAAAATTCCGCGTCCGGCAAAGACATTTGGGAACCACAGCAACGGGCCCATCCCCCAGAAGATCAGCACGAACAGCCAGAAAGCCAAGACCAAGTTTACCGATCAAGGAGAATGGGAGAACTCCAGTGCTAGGGCAATACTGCATATAGAATTCATGGCTTTTTTTACCATGATTCATTAGTTTTTCAAAGTTAATTGTTTAAGTGTTTTTTTAATTTCTTTCTCCATTTTTCACCCAACATCTTATCAATCTCTTTTTTTGAAAAAACATTTTTTATTTTTCATTTTTAGAGTCATATTTTATCCCTTCATAGTAGTTACCCTTATTTTTGGCATATATATATATATATGTTGTTCTCTCTTTAAAATTTTGAGATACAGTTTCTTCTAACAGATCAAAATATACCCTAAATCACTAGTGTATGGCTTTCTTCTAGTGTCCTGCCTGATCACATTCTCTCCCTTTTTTTTTTAAATCTTCTTCTTTCTTTTTTCAAACAACTTCTTATCTTATCAATTCCTTTTATAAAATCTTTTATAATTTTCATCTTTACAGTCATCTGCCATCCCTTCATTGTATCAACCCTTATTTTGTACATATATAAGTCTTTCTTCCTTTAAAATTTTAGGAGGCACATTTTTCTAACAGACCAAAATACGCCCAAAATCTAGTGTGTGGCACTGATCTATGCACTAGCCTGATCATATTTGATCATATTCAGTTTTTTTGTATTGTTCTGTTTTTGTTTTTAATCTTTTTTTTATTTTTTTCTTTCTTTCTTTCCTCTTTCTTCTTTCTTTCCCTTTCTTTTGCCCTGGTTTCAGGTCTTTTCTGATTTGTATACAGTATATTTGCTGGGGACGTTGTTAACCTGTTAGCATTTTGTTCTCTCATTCATCTATTCTCCTTTGGACAAAATGACAAGATGAAAAAAATCATCTCAGCAAAAAGAACAAGAGGTAATACCGTCAACCAGGGACCTACTCAATACGGACATTAGTACGATGTCGGACCTAGAGTTCAGAATCATGACTTTAAAGATACTAGCTGAGCTTGAAAAAGGCGTGGAAGTTATTAGACAAACCCTTTCTGGAGAAATAAAAGAACTAAAATCTAACCAAGTCGAAATCAAAAAGGCTATTAATGAGGTGCAATCAAAAATGGGGGCACTAACTGCTAGGATAAATGAGGCAGAAGAGAGAATCAGCGATATAGAAGACCAAATGATGGAAAATAAAGAGGCTGAGAAAAAGAGAGAGAAAAAAACTACAGGATCACGAGGGCAGAATTCGAGAGATAAGCGATACGATAAGACGAAACCACATTAGAAAATTGGGATCCCAGAAGAAGAAGAGAGAGAGAGAGGGGCAGAAGGTATATTGGAGCAAATAATAGCAGAGAACTTCCCTAAGGTGGGGAAGGAAACAGGCATCAAAATCCAGGAGGCACAGAGAACCCCTCTCAAAATCCATAAAAATAGGTCAACACCCCGACATCTAAGAGTAAAATTTACGAGTCTCAGAGACAAAGAGAAAACACTGAAAGCAGCTCGGGAGAAGAGATATGTAACCTACAATGGTAGAAACATTAGATTGGCAACAGACCTATCCACAGACACCTGGCAGGCCAGAAAGGACTGGCATGAGATATTCAGAGCACTAAACGAGAAAAATATGCAGCCAAGAATACTATATCCAGCTAGGCTCTCATTGAAAATTGAAAAAGAGATAAAAAGCTTCCAAGACAAACAAAAACTAAAGGAATTTGCAAACAGGAAAACCAGCCCTCCAAGAAATATTGAAAGGGCTCCTCTAAGCAAAGAGAGAGATTAAAGCAGCACAGATCAGAAAGGAGCACAGACAATATACAGTAACAGTCACCTTACAGGCAATACAATGGCACTAAATTCATACCTTTTAATAGTTACCCTGAATGTAAATGGGCTCAATGCCCCAATCAAAAGACACAGGCTATCAGATTGGATTAAAAAACAAGACCCATCCATATGCTGTCTGCAAGAGACTCATTTTAGACCCAAAGACACCCCCACATTGAAAGAGAGGGGGTGGAAAACCATTTACCATGCTAATGGACACCAAAAGAAAGCTGGGGTGGCAATCCTTATATCAGACAAATTAGATTTTAAAACAAAGACTGTAATAAGAGATGAGGAAGGACACTATATCCTACTTAAAGGGTCTATCCAACAAGAAGATCTAACAATTGTAAATATCAATGCCCTGAACATGGGAGCAGCCAATCATATAAGGCAATTAATAACAAAAGCGAAGAAACACATTGACAGCAATACAATAATAGTGGGGGACTTTCACACCCCCCTGACTGAAATGGACAGATCATCTAAGCAAAAGATCAACAAGGAAATAAAGACTTTACATGACACACTGGACCAAATGGACTTCACGACATATTCAGAACATTCCATCCCAAAGCAACGGAATACACATTCTTCTCTAGTGCCCATGGAACATTCTCCAGAATGGATCACATCCTAGGTCACAAATCAGGTCTCAACCGGTACCAAAAGATTGGGACCATTCCCTGCATATTTTCAGACCACAATGCTTTGAAACTAGAACTCAGTCACAAGAGGAAAGTCAGAAAGAACTCAAATACATGGAGGCTAAAGAGCATCCTACTAAGGGATGAATGGGTCAACCAGGAAATTAAAGAAGAATTAAAAACATTCATGGAAACCAATGAAAATGAAAACACAACTGTTCAAAATCTTTGGGATACAGCAAAGGCAGTCCTGAGAGGAAAGTATATAGCAATTCAAGCCTTTCTCAAAAAACTTGAAAGGGCTCAAATACACAACCTAACCCTACACCTAAAGGAGCCAGAGAAAGAACAGCAAATAAAGCCTAAACCCAGCAGGAGAAGAGATATAATCGAGATCAGAGAAGAAATCAATGAACTAGAAACCAAAAGAACAGTAGAACAGATCAACAAAACTAGGAGCGGTTCTTTGAAAGAATTAATAAGATTGTTAAACCCCTGGCCAGACTTATCAAAAAGAAAAGAGAAATGACCCAAATAAACAAAATCATGAATGAAAGAGGAGAGATCACAACCAACAACAAAGAAATACAATTATAAGAACATATTATGAGCAACTCTATGCCAGGAAATTAGATAACCTGGAAGAAATGGGTGCATTCCTAGATGTATCAACTACCAAAATTGAACCAGGAAGAAAGAGAAAACCTGAACAGACCTATAACCATTAAGGAAATTGAAGCAGTCATCAAAAATCTCCCAACAAACAAAAGCCCAGGGCCAGATGGCTTCCCAGGGGAATTCTATCAGACACTTAAAGAAGAATTAATACCTATTCTCCTGAAACTGTTCCAAAAAATAGAAATGGAAGGAAAACTTCCAAACTGATTTTATGAGGCCACCATTACCTTGATCCCAAAACTAAAGACCCCATCCAAAAGGAGAATTACAGACCAATATCCTTGATGAACATGGATGCAAAAATTCTCACCAAAATACTAGCCAATAGGATCCAACAGTACATTAAAAGGATTATTCACCATGACCAAGTGGGATTTATCCCTGGGCTGCAAGGCTGGTTCAACATCCGCAAATCAATCAACGTGATACAATACATTAACAGAAGAAAGAACAAGAATCATATGATCCTCTCAATAGATGCAGAAAAAGCATTTGACAAAGTACAGCATCCTTTCTTGATCAAAACTGTTCAGAGTAGAGGGATAGAGGGTACATACCTCAATATCATAAAAGCCATCTATGAAAAACCTACAGCGAATATCATTCTCAATGGGGAAAAGCTGAGAGCTTTTCCCCTAAGGTCAGGAACGCGGCAGGGATGTCCACTGTCACCACTGTTATTCAACATAGTATTAGAAGTCCTAGCCACAGCAATCAGACAACAAAAGAAATCAAAGGCATCCAAATTGGCAAAGAGGAAGTCAAACTCTCACTCTTTGCAGATGATATGATACTTTATGTGGAAAACCCAAAACTGCTAGAACTCATACAGGAATTCAGTCAAGTAGCAGGATATAAAATCAATGCACAGAAATCAGTGGCATTCCTATACACCAACAAGAAGACAGAAGAGAGACAAATTAAGGAGTCGATCCCATTTACAATTGCACCCAAAACCATAAGATACCTAGGAATAAATTTAATCAAAGAGGCAAAGGATCTGTACTCAGCACACTATAAAATACTCAGGAAAGAAATTGAAGAAGACAGAAAGAAATGGAAAAACGTTCCATGCTCATGGATTGGGAGAACCAACATTGTGAAGATGTCAATGCTACCTAGAGCAATCTACACATTCAATGCAATCCCCATCAAAATACCATCCACTTTTTTCAAAGAAATGGAACAAATAATCCTAAAATTTGTATGGAACCAGAAGAGACCCCGAATAACCAGAGGAATATTGAAAAAGAAAAGCAAACCTGGCCGCATCACAATTCCGGACTTCCAGCTCTATACAAAACTGTCATCATCAAGACAGTATGGTACTGGCACAAAAACAGACACATAGATCAATGGAACAGAATCGAGAGCCCAGAAATGGACCCGCAACTCTATGGTCAACTCATCTTTGACAAGGCAGGAAAGAATGTCCAATGGCAAAAAGACAGTCTCTTCAACAAATGGTGTTGGGAAAATTGGACAGCCACATGCAGAAGAATGAAACTGGACCATTTCCTTACACCACACACAAAAATAGACTCCAAATGGTTGAAAGACCTAAACGTGAGAGGGGGGTCCATCCAAATCCTAAAGGAGAACACAGGTAGCAATCTCTTTGACCTCAGCCGCAGCAACTTCTTCCTAGAAACATCGCCAAAAGCAAGGGAAGCCAGGGCAAAAATGAACAATTGGGATTTCATCAAGATTAAAATTTTTTGCACAGCAAAAGAAACAGTCCACAAAACCAAAAGACAACTGACAGAATGGGAGAAGATAGTTGCAAATGACATATCAGATAAAGGGCTAGTATCCAAAATCTATAAAGAACTTATCAAACTCAACACCCAAAGAACAAATAATCCAATCAAGAAATGGGCAGAAGACATGAACAGACATTTTTCCAAAGAAGACATCCAAATGGCCAACAGGCACATGAAAAATTGCTCACCATCGCTCGGCATCAGGGAAATCCAAATCAAAACCTCAATGAGATACCACCTCACACCTGTCAGAATGGGTAAAATTAACAAGTCAGGAAACGACATATGTTGGCGAGGATGTGGAGAAAGGGGAACCCTCCTACACTGTTGGTGGGAATGCAAGCTGGTGCAACCCCTCTGGAAAACAGTATGGAGGTTCCTCAAACAGTTGAAAATAGAGCTACCATACGATCCAGCAATTGCACTACTGGGTTTTTACCCCAAAGATACATGTGTAGGGATCCCAAGGGGTACGTGCACCCCGATGTTTATAGCAGCAATGTCCACAATAGCCAAATTGTGAAAAGAGCCAAGATGTCCATCAACAGATGAATGGATAAAGAAGAAGTGGTATATATACACAATGGACTATTATGCAGGCATCAAAAGGAATGAGATCTTGCCATTTGCAACGACGTGGATGGAACTGGAGGGTGTTATGCTGAGTGAAATAAGTCAATCAGAGAAAGACATGTATCATATGACCTCATTGATATGAGGAATTCTTAATCTGAGGAAAGAAACTGAGGGTTGCTGAGTGGTGGGGGGTGGAAGGGATGGGGTGGCTGGGTGATAGACATTGGGTAGGGTATGTGCTATGGTGAGTGCTGTGAATTGTGCAACACTGTTGAATCACAGATCTGTAGTTCTGAAACAAATAATGCAATATATGTTAAGAAAAAAGAAAAAGAAGAAGATAGCAGGAGGGGAAGAATGAAGGGGAATAAGTCGGAGGGGGAGACGAACCATGAGAGACGATGGACTCTGAAAAACAAACTGAGGGTTCTAAAGGGGAAGGGGTTGGGGGAATGGGTTAGCCTGGTGATGGGTATTAAGGAGGGCACGTTCTGCGTGGAGCACTGGGTGTTATGCACAAACAATGAATCATGGAACACTACATCAAGAACTAATGATGTAATGTATGGTGATTAACATAACAATAAAAAATTAAAAAAAAAAGATACAGTGGGGAATCTTCCTTTCTTTTTGGAATATATACTTATTTCCCTTTAGTCATTAATTCAACAAATAGGTTTTTAAAAACAGTATCTACTATGTGTTAGTCATTGAGCAACATCCATGACAGAAATCTGCAATTTCTGCCAAAGCATCACACTGAATCTAAAGTAACAGGAACCAAGTGAGACCACTTTAAGTAGCTTTTATGCAAACATTTTAATCTGTCATGCTCCGCTCCATGGGTGAAGGAACTGTAAATGAAGTATTTGGCTCTCAGAGAGTTACAGCACAATTCTTGGCTCACTTTGATAAATATTGATCTTGTATAAATTACTCAGGAGAGGCAGTCGATGGTTCTCTGAGCAACACACACAACCCCCACTCCCCTTTATGCAAAGACATAAATCATTTATGAATAGAGCCCTACATGCTCTATGAATAAGACCCTTGGATTCCAAGATGACTGATACTCAAGTATTTTTCTCATTTGAGTGCAGACCTAATTTAAGCAAGCAGTCAGACTACATGAAGTTACAATGCCCTTTTGTTCACTGTAAGGTGAGAGATGCATAATAGGCTTTCAAGGGTGAACATCGTATGTTTTAAAATAAACACCATTAAATGCGATTGCACATTTGTGCCTTTAATAAAGCTGATTGTGAGGGGATAACTCTTTAGAAAAATCTCATGTCATGTTCATTCAATTTTAAGTTTTAGTCGCTGGTGGAAAGAGGAGGGTTAGCTCATGTATGTGTATGGAATTGTGGAGAATTCATTTTCTTTACTACAGTTGAATCAAGCCCTTGGTTTCATCTGGAAAGTTGTGAATAGCACAATAAGGGGTCTGTGTGTGGTGAGGTGTCATTAAAGTAAAGAACCAAAGGGCCGCAAACACTGGTTTTCAGGGATTCTTGTGGTAAGATTAACAATGAGAGTGTTTACCCTCTAGAGACTTCATCATTGAAGGCACAAGAGGGAGGATAAAGAGACAAACTGACAAATAGGTTCTGGTGTCTTGGCAGGAGCTGGAATTTGTCATCAGAGCTCACACAAAGGGGCAAAATGCTGAAACATCTTGGGAACAGTAAAGGAATGTGATTTATGGTTTTTGGTACCTTTATTTATGGGACTTTCCCCACCTTGAATGATTTTTGCCCTCCAATTCTAGCTTCTGCACATTCTATGCACTGTTGTCAGCTTCATTCACAACTTAAACTGCATATAACCCATGACACAAGAGATCCTATTTTAAAGCAATTGATGCCAAAAAATCTTTAATGAGGACTCAGAGACATATATTCAGGGAAGATTATTGCAGAATTATCTACAAAGGAGAATACGGAAAACCATCTAAGTAAATGCCCACAGTAGAAGATTGGTTAAACAAACTATGAGACATTCCTACAAAAGAATGAAATGCAGTAGTTACAAATGCAGCAGGTGAATATGAATGTACCAAATACCAGGTTGTCCAAGTTGTATTGAAGATAAAAAAAAGGGGGGGGATGCTTAAGAGTATTTACAGTATGATTTCTTTTAAGCAAATAAAACCACCATAGTGTATATATACATACACAGATAGGGTTTATGATGGTTGTATCTTGGGAACATAATTAGAATAAGAAGGGCAGAATTTTCCCTTCTTACATTAAATACATTTGTATTAGTTGAATTCATTAAAATGTATAAGGGTAATTGCTTGGTTTGGTTTTGGTAACTGAACAGAATTTTTTAAAAAATCTTACTTGTCTTTCAAATCCAAACTCAAATACCATCTTATCTAGGGGTGAATTCTCCCATTTCTGCAATGCAGAATTTTGTACCAATTTTGTAATATTTGCTGCACACTGTTGCAGAATTATGGGGAGAGTACCTAATTTGATACCAGAGTTCAAATCCAATTGTGCTACTTTCTAGTGGTAGTGTAATCTTGGGAAATCAAATAACTTCTAAGCATAAATATTTCTTTCTACAAAATGAGAGAAACAATATTATGTCCACAGGATCCTTAGGAGTTGCAAAATAAGAGGCATTAATATACTATGCGTTGTATATTAATACACAATGATAAACATTGTGCACTTATTTTGTGCAGCTTATGTCAATTCCCATGAGAAAAGGGACCACTATATTCATTAATTTACTTATGCACACAGAATGAGAAACTGTTGTGTGTCAAGCACTGTGCTAAGCTCTAGGGATACAACAGTAAACAAGAAAGACAGTATCTCCTCCCACATGAAATTTAGTTAAGTAAAGAAATCACAAAAATAATCAGACAATCACCAACAGTGCAGTAAGTGTTATAATAGGCTATTCAAGAAACTCTGTAGAAAGTAGTATTTTCAACTGAGATCTGGAGGATGAATAAGCTTTAGCAGCCAGAGAAAGTGAAAAGGAATCGAAGAGTATGTCCAGGCGAGATAATAGACAAGTGAAAACATGAAATAAGTCCAGCATGCTGGCACTTAAACAGTGAGGAGAGAGGACACAGAATATGTGGTCTCACACCTCCCTGACATGCCTCCTTTATTCTGGAGAGGCTCACTCTCCAGAATAATCAGTGGGGACTCACAATATCCTAGAATTTAGAATTTAAACATCTTCTAAGCAACTAATTCCACAGACGCTGGAGGATAAAGGGTCTGAGACTCAAAAGAACCAGCATCATCTTAGTACTTATCCAGAAACCCAGAAGGCTCCTCCAGGAGACATGAACCTACTCAACCTTCTTCAGAGCTAGGTCACAGGGCCAAAGAAATTTTCTAAATTGGGTATTCTGGGAGACAGAGCGGATGGGAGGGTGAAGGTGATGGGGAGATGCATGTTTGTTTATTTGGAGTGGGAGATATGTCAGGAACTGGTTAGATACATCAACTCAACATACCTTTGGTGTAATTAAGGGTAAAGACTCAGAGAGAGGGGATGTATAAGCCTCCAAATCCCAGGTGCTTAAAAATCAAGAAGTTTCTGACTATAGAGAAAGCTCTGGCATTAAGACAAATACTTGAAAAAAAAAAAGTATACTGTATGTGAGTAACGTTATACAAAAACAAAGAACCGAAGAATTTCAGGGCTCAAACAGACTTCTGAAGTCACCTGGCTATCTCTCTTGTTTTATGGAAATAAACTGAGACCCAGGGATGATGAATTCTACTCATTCATCCATGCAAGCACCATGAATCATCTCTACTAGGTGCTCCCAGTCCTATATGCAGGGAACTCAAAGATGGAAGAGTTGCTTTTCTCTGGCTACATGATGGCTAGTAGTAAGCTCTTTAAGGTATCTTCAGATATGACACAATACAGTGGAAACAGCAAAAGTCAAAAAGACAGTACTAAACTTGTTCTCAAAGGAAGTATGGGGCTTTCACAGGCTCAAAGGGGGAAGATACTGCAGACAGAGCAATCAAGACACACAGGCAGTAGCATAAGCAGACTAAATGAAGACAGGAAATGACAACAAAGCATTTACAACCACAGCAGCAATTTTAGACCACCTGGTCAGGATATGAATGGCACTTCCTTAACATCAATCCCATACCTGAACAGAAAGGAAACTTGAAGGTGATGGATAAATTCACATCTTCTGATCCCGTATTTGCTAACCCTAAGCATCACTAATACATTATGAATTTGAGTTTCTAGGAATTTTATTTTCCAAAGGTTAAAGGAAGAAAAAGGCATGAATGTGTGTTACCCACTTAATTCAGATTTTTAAGGAAGGAAATAATGGTATCTGCAAGGTAGATAAGTGGAAGGAGTGGTAGTAGAAGTGGGGCAGGATGCATTTTAAATATGCCTGCTTATGTACTTAATTTTATTTAGTTTTCACAATAACTTGGGGTGTGAATATGATTACCCCTATTTCAGGGATGAGAAAAATCGAGGCTCAGAGACATTTAGTGACTTGCCAGGGGCACAAAGCCAATCGGTGCTGGACTCAGTTTGAGTCCTACCTAGTCCATCTCCAATACAAGTGTTCCTTCTGTTACATGATAATTTCTCCCAAGAACCCAGGGGAAAGAGGCTGCAGTATCCTGAATTACATTAAAAGTAAAGCAATATAAACAATTTTAAAAAGGGATATGTACAATTCCATGACTGAAGACTATAAAAGAAATATAGCTTGTGAAGGATAGGTAAGTTTTCCCCTAACATTTTATTATGAAAATTTTCAAACATACAGAAAAGTTGAAAGAATTATATAGTGAACACCCATCAACCCACCACCTAGACTGTACAATTAACACTGTGCCGTTTTTGCTTCATCAAGATTGGTCTTCTTTTAAAAAAGTAAAATTCTGACTATGTAATCACTAACAATTATAAGTATAATAATAAGTCTACAAATGGTTATAAAAAATGTAAATACTAAACCATAAGTTCCATGAGGTCAAGAACCATGTTTGTTCGTTTATCTCTGTATAACCAATGCTCAGCTTGGCTCTTGGCACAGAGTTGGCCCTTGACACAGAGTCGGCCCTTGACAAACCTTTACTGAATGAATGGATAACATAATCCCAGTGAGTAAAAACAGGCTTCACCTAAGAAGCTCCTACAGCATGTCCTCTGATAAATGAATACTAGAGGAGAAAATGTTCTATAGTTGGAAGGAGCCACAATTCATTGGGAATCAATGTATCAGAGGAGTATCAGTTTGGGAAAAGCAAGAATAAACTGAAGCTAGCTTTTCTGCATCTCCCAACACACACTGCACCAGGATGTGGAGGTTAAAACTAACATGGTAAAACTCATGAGAGATTAGTGTGAAGTCATTCATTTCAGTGAAGGATCATTACACAAGTACAGGATGGGGCAACTGTTGCTAGACAGAATTTATATATTAAAATTCGGAAGGAAGGTGGAAAGGGAATTGATTATTATGAGCCAATAGTATAAATATATGGCAAAAAAAAAACTATCTGCCAGACTTGGACAGTATGAGGGAGTGGGGGTGGGGAGGGAGCATAGATTATAAGAAGTAATAGTACCACTGTACTCTCAGTATTCCTCTCAACACAGGGAGCCATAACAGTGCTATTCAATAAACTAATATGTCTACAGGAATAGAGGAGGTGGTTTTGGTGAGAAGGGGTCAGAAAATTATTGTAGTTAGAATCACTAAAGGAACTGGGGATGTAACGTACAGCATGGTATCCATGGTTAATACTGCTGTGTGTTACATAGCGGGTTGTTGAAGGAATGGATCCTGAGGGTTCTCATTCCAAGGAGAAATGGTTTTTTCTTTTCTTTTTATTGTGTCTATGTAGGATGATGGATATTGGCTGAGCCTGTCATGGTGGTCAATTTGCAATCTACGTAAACCGAGCCACCACGCTGCACACCTTAAATGTGTATGGTGATGTATATCCATTGTTTCCCCAAAAAGCTGGGGGGGAAAAGGAACTTGGGATGTTTAGACTAAGGAGGACAGAACAAGGGAGAATATGATAATGATCTTCAAGTATCTGAAGGGCCAACAAAAAAGGAAGTAGAGATAATGGTCTCAGATGGCACCTAAGCTGACTACATATACTCACATTTATGGATATAAAATATACACATAGTCACATTTTATCTTTTTAAAATATGCAATAAAATATACACACATAAATACATTCATCGGGATTCAAACATAAGGGCTGAAACATAAGGACTATTAACACTTCATGGACCAGAAATGAAGAGAACATAGATGAGATAAAATTGCAGAGAAAGCCGCAGGTCAGGACTCATGGGAAGAAAGCATTTGTCAAGGATAGGGACACAACAAGGTAACCCAAGTTCAGAGGTAGGCTACCTCTGATATTTCCCACAAGAGGAGGAGAGCAGCCAGGCAGGTTAACCACCATCTACCCCCCACCCGCTATACTCACACACCCCAGAAATGGAGGAATCTGCCTCCAGATTCCAATGGTGAATGTGGGATCTTGAGACAGACAGACAGGGTGGCTCCTAGGTGCTGCTGCTGCAGGAGACCATGTGATGGCACCAGAGGTCCTGCCACACCCACTGGAAACTGGGTGGAGAAAGGATTATAGCTACAGCTTACACACTGCCTCTCCAGCAAGCAGAAAGATGAACTTGGCAATCTCAACTACAAAGATGAGCACAAAATGAAGAAACACCAAATAGCCAAGACAATTTCTGAGCATGAAAGGAGACAATTCAACAAACAAAACTTATACCTGAAGGAAAAGAGTTCATGGGGCAATCAGAGCAGGGCTTGTGGAAAAAGACTATATAGGTTCTTTATTATTTCTGGGAGTAAAGCTAAGTAAGGCCAGTAGATGAAAGTAGCAGGAAGTTAGACTTAAGCACAGTGTGAAATAAGAACTTCTCAAAAACAATGTTCATTCAACAATGAACTTCAATAAAGCACATACAGCTCTAGCCTTGATTCCATCCTATATGGCATTTTTATCAAATGCTTAAGTAAAGGCACAAAAAGATAAGTTACCAAAACAGAGCAACTTAGCTTAAAGAAAAAAAAATGGTTAGCCAACAGACTAAAATTAACTGGCCCAGATCCCAGGGAACAGGAATAAATAACCTATAATCACTGGGCCTGGCATACAGTAGCCTACAATAAGTATTTGTTGAATAAACTTAAGCACTATCAGGGCAAATACATGTCCATCTTCTTCAAACATGAATAAGTGTTCAATATTCAGACACAGCGAGTGTTGACTGAGTTTTCATTCTAGTAGCAAAGCCGCTAATAAATAAACATATAATATAAATGCAAGTGGTCATAACTGGCACAAATAAAAATTCAGATGGGTAAAGCGATAGAGAATAATGTGCAGTTAGTTTTGAGTCATTTGTTTTGTTTTGCAGCTGAGAGAGACTACTTTAGAGAAGGAGACATCTGAGCAGAGGCCTACACAAAGTGAGGCAGTGTTATTAGTTATCTGCTGCGTGTAACAAATTACCCCAGAACTTACTGGTTTAAAACAAAACCTTTACTATATCTCCATATTTCAGAGTGCCTGCACCGGGGCATGGGTTAGCTGGTTATGGTGTCCCTGGCTCGGCAGCTCCTGCAAGGCTGCCATCAAGATGTCCTCTGGGACTGCAGTAATTGCAAAGCCCGACAGGGAAGGATCTGCTTCCAATCTCACTCTGAAGGTTGTTGCAGGATTCAATTCCTCCCAGGCTGTTGGAAAGTGTCTCAGTTCTGACCAGCTATTGGCCGAGAGCCCACTTTCAGTTCTTTGTCATACCAGGCTCTCCATAGGGTAGCTCACAAATGGCAACTTGCTTCATTGGCAAAAGTGTGCGAGAAGAGCTGGAGAGAATAAGCAAGAATGAAGTGACAGTCTTTTATAACCAAAGGTTTATATGACATCCCATCACTGTTGCTACTCTTCAGAGAAAACCTATTCTATTCTATCCCACTCTTTAGAAGCAAGTCATTAGGTTTAGTTCACATACAGGGCAGGGGGGGAGGATTACACAAAGGTGTGACTACCAGGAGGTAGTGATCATTGGGAGCCATGTCAAAAAGCTGCCAACCATGGGCAGAGCACTGTATACAGATCTGGGGGAACAGCATTCCAGATGTTGGGAATAGCAATGCAAAGACCAAGGCAAATTTGAGGTGGAGAGAGAAGGCTGGAGAGAAATAAGAAAAGGAGGTAGAGCTTGAAAGGCAGGCAGGGGCCAGTTCCTAGGTCACATGGAACTGTTCAGGTCTTGGCAGTCTGGATTCAGCTATGAGCGGTAAAGAAAATTCCTTGGAGAGATTTGAGAAGAGGTTAAACTAACCTTTCTTTTATGAAATCGTGGTGGTAGTAAATGGCACATTCTATTCACTTATTTGTTTGGTTTGATTTACTTTTAACGACCTTTCTGAGGGGAAGCTGGCAATACCATGTCAGTTGGTTTCTATATTAAAAAATTATTTTATTGGTTCCTAACCACCCCGAATCTGACAAACTGGTGATCTATAAGATGATTCAAAATCATAACTTTTCTGGCACGTGAGCTCCTCTTTGCTGCATCTGGGGAAGGAGGATGCATTAATTTATTATTATCATTATTTACTATGATTCTGTGATTATTCACTGCAATGAACTGAGCCTGTCCCACTGCAACTTCAAGCAGAAGTCAGGGAACACAGGGAGTCGGAGGAGGAGCGGTACAGTGGAGGTGATCCGGACTGTGTATGTGGAGCCACGGGGGCAGTCCACCCACGGCCCCTGAGCGTTCAAGGAATGGAGGGTCTACTTCCTCCCAGAGAACGAACACACGTAAATTGCTGATTCCTTCTCCCGAGTCATCTGGGTCAGTTAATCCCAGCACAGGGCTGCCAGCTGAGCTCTTCCCTGGCCAAGCTGCTCCGCTTTGAAATTCTCCCCCAGGCTACCTCGCCCAGTGATGTCAGCCAGGGTGAGCGCCCTGCCAGGCCTCCCCTCTTACAAGATGATGTGCAAGGGGAAATGCACACTGTTTGTGCTCCGGAAACATCTGGTTGATCCGCTAGTCCTCAAGCGGGTCCCTGGCTGTTTTATAAGTTAGGGGAACAGAATAGGATGGGAAGACATGGAGCTTCAGTGATTACCCAACCCCGACAGCGAGTTACAAGCTGAAAGGAGATGTGAGGAAACGGCCTCCCTGGCAGGCCCTCTCCAGGGACCCGGCACCATTGCTGCACAGTCACATTTCCTAGCTTGTAATGGAAAACAAATGCTGTTTACAAGAGCTTAAAGTAGCTGAAATGGGAATGTGAGCCAAGGGGTATATGGAGGGTGAACTTCTACTTGAAAGCTTTCAGCAGTCCAGTAATTATTCAGTACCAGGCCTGAAATACAGGCTCCTGATGAGGACATTATTCTCTTTCCCTTGGAAAATGAAACACCACATTCATTGGTAAGCAGAATCCATGACCACTTAAAAACAGATCCAGCCCCTTGTAAGCTGTCTGACAGAAAACAAAAGTTGCTGTATGTCCTTCACTGAGCTCTATACCGTTTTTGTCCTGCTTGGTATCCAATGGCTTTTTCTCAGTTTATGAACCACTAGAGAAATCAGGTAAAATAGATAGGAGAAAATGGACTTGGTGTGCTGCCCCTTCCCCCCAACCAACCTCCATACCTGTCCCTGGGGGAATACAGTTTTTCTGAACATTCAAGATTCTGGCCTGCAAATGAAAAGCTCCTCTCTTCTCCTTCTGCTTTACCTCCTGCCTCTCCCCCCACCCCCCAGTTCAATCATTAAGACCTTTCCAGTGCGTGGACTTTCAGAGAGTATAAGTCCTTCAAGGGTGTTGAATCCAAATGGGTAGCAAAAGGGATTTTTTTTTTAATTTTAAGTAATAAAGCAAAAAACAAAAATAACCCTGAAAGACAAAACAATTCTAGCTTTAAAAAATTTCTGAAAGTTCATTTTTTCTCAAAGCCCACACTTCGGTGAGAATTAGATGGAACACAGGATTAAGCATAAATTTTTTGGTGCCCTTCTTTCTGGCATAGTGGTCAGACTGAGATCATGGGGCTTTAGGGTTGTTGCTCCACCACGGATTCATTCATTCCTTCAGCAGAGGCTGAGTAATTTTTGCATTCTGTATATTGAGAATATAGTTGGGAGCAAGACAAGGTTCCCTGCTCTCCAGTCTTTATACATGAACAAAGGTGAAATGATCTAATGTATGCAAAGTGCTACGCCTGTGCCTAACATTTCATAAGCGGTCAATAAATGGTAGCCCTTATTAGCTAATACCCCCAATTGCCCATATCTATCTGTTTCTCACTCCCCGGCCTCTGCTTTTGTCTGTGAAGAAAATCCTCACTAAGTTTTGTCAAATTTCTGTCCAAATGCAAGATTTATTGTAAGAAATTGGCTCACATGATAAGGTAGGCTGAGCTGTCCCAAGAAAATTCTGGAAACTAATTTTAAGTAGACATATCATAAAATATAGTTATTGTAGAAAAGCTCACTTATAAACTTTTGTCTTACTTAAATATACTTAATCTACTTGTTCATCACAATTATGTTTAGATTACTCATGAAAATTTCAGGAGACATGAAACAGCTAACCATCTAAAGTTACCTTTCTTGCTGACAAATGCTGTGACAGAATTTGATGTGAATTTAACATGAGCCTATTTGACTCTTAGTAAACTGAGGTGGAATAAAAGTATTATACTTAATACTGATAACTCTGAAGACATTCCTGTTTTAATTAAGCCAATAAACTTAAACTAGCTTTTATTTCCTGAGGGCTGTCCTAGATCATGTGAACTTGCAAAATATTTGAGTTAGTTTCTATATTTCTGAGAGTATATTTATATAACGCCTATTGTCTTTAAACCAATTAAGTTGAACTCTTTACAAATTAAATTTGGCAGGTCAAAAACAGAACTACCCTACAATCCAGCAATTACACCACTAGGTATTTACCCAAAAGGATACATGCACCCCGAGGTTTATAGCAACACTATCTACAATAGCCAAATTATGGAAATAGCCCAAGTGTCCACTGACTGATGAATGCATAAAGAAGATGTAGTATATATACACACGGACTATTACTCGGCTATAAAAAAGAATGAAATTTTCCCATTTGCAATGACATGGATAGGGCTACAGAGTATCAGGCTAAGCGAAATAAGTCAGTCAGAGAAAGACTAATACCATAAGATTTCACTCATACGTGGAATTTAAGAAACAAATGAGCAAGGGGGTAAAAAAGAGAGAGAGAGGCAAACCAAGAAACAAGACTCAACTCGAGATAACACACTGATGGTTACCAGAGGGGAGGGAGGTGGGGGGATGGGGAAGATAGGAGATGGGGATTAAGGAGTGCACTTATGATGAGCATTGGGTTATGTGTGCAAGTGTTGAATCACTATAATGGATGCCTGAAACTAACATCACACTGCATGTTAACTGGAATTTAAATAAAAACTTTTTTAAAAAACTAATTTTGGTGATACCCATCAGAGGTACAAAAAAAAAAAAAAAAAACCTGCCCATGTATCTAGAGCATACATATATAACTAGACATAAATACACAAATAGTTTGAACAGATCCTACAGGTTTCATTTTAAAATTTTAGCCATGAGACAGGTATCAAACGCAAAAGTTTATGAAAGGACACGGTTTATAAAAGGACAGCTGGATCCAAATGGTGTTTCTGGCAGATGGAATAAGCTTACCTGCTCAGCTAGCTTTTTATTTAATATGAAAGAGACTTTTAAGATTTTTCATAGATCTAGCTTTCAAAATAGCCTTTTCTTTTATCCTCTCCTGATAAAAATTGTCTTGGTTCCTGGAAAAAACTGCCTAAAATACTTACATCACAATAGGCACAGAGGAAAAATGCAAGTTCCATCCAGACGGATTCTTGTTCCCTAAGTCCAGATCTTTTACAATATCTGCAAGCCTTTTGAGATGAATACAGGAGGTTTAGGGACTGGTAAAAAAGATAAGTGGATTTTGAATTGTTTTCGGAACCACATTTTTGTTCTGATAAAGACTCATTTGTAAGATAAGCAAAACTCCTTTTAATTCCTCAAAGAACTGAGTTGCATCCTGAATGATATGGAGACTGCTCCACCCATCCAACTACATTATCCTCAATTTGCATCTTTATTTCAGGGAGAAGACTTTCAACGAAGGTGAAAATCAAAAGATCCCTATGTTCTAGATTCAGAGCTGTGTGTCTTTGAAATGTTCTAGTGAGTCCTCACACAAGGTTCCAGAATGTTCTTCATTCTTTCTGGGTCCATAGTTTCATTTACCATAGGGAGAAGGCCTAAAACACATTTCCTGTCAGGCTTTGAATACCAGCTTCCAGTTTGGCCAATGTCTGACCACAGGACTACTTAAAATAGAAGAAAAATGAAAAAGGAATCCCTTTGAAGATCTTGTCAAGTTTTAGCATTGGATAGGCAATAAATTTTCCCAGCACTAATGAACAACCCCATAGGGACAAGAGGCAAGGTACTACCTTCCAAGATCCACAGCCACTCCTGGCGGAGCAAGATGGCGGAGGAGTAGAGACCTGGGTTTCATCTGGTCTCAGGAATTCAGCTGAATAGGGATCAAACCATTCTGAACACCTACGAACTCAACAGGAGATCGAAGATAAGAAGAGTAACAACACTCTGAACAGAAAAGCGACCACTTACTGGAAGGTAGGACGTGCGGACAAGTGAATCCGAGGCGATATTCAGGAGGATAGACGGCGGGGGAGGGGGCCTCCGTCGGCTGCTTCTGGCAAGTGATAGAGCTGCGGAGCACAAAATCGGAAATTTTAGAAGCTGGCTCCACTGAGGAACATCGCTCCAGTGGCTAAGCGGGGGGGTGGAACCCTCGCGGGACAGTGTGGTCTCAGGACCCTTGGGGTCACAGAAAGACCGGGGGTGCCTGAGTGCAGCAGACCTCCCAGGTATTGGAGCGGGGAAGCCGGGTGCAGAGACGGAGCTGAGGTGCGGGCTCTCAGCTGGGGGTCGCCATAAACTGTGATCTGCGGCCGAGTCGGGCTACTGTTCCTCCAGCAGGGACCCAACAAGCAGCAGAGCCAGGGAGACTCCCCTTCCTCGCCCAGGAGGAGTGGCGCAGGAGCACACCGCAGGGATCTGCTGGGTTTGGAGACTCCACACGGGGTCGGGTGCCAGAGATACAAACGCTCGATCACAGGTCGGGTGAGCACGGAGTGCAGCTGGAGACCGGGGAGACGGGAGGGACTGCTTTTCTCTGGGGGCACACTGAGGAACGGGGCCCCGAGTTCTCAGCTCCTCCGGGCGGAGATTGGGAGGCCACCATTTTCACCCTCATCCTCCAAAGCTGAACTGAGAGCTTGCAGGGAACAAAAACTCCTGAGAGCAAACCCGAGCAGATTGCTTAGCCCGCACACAGAAGGGCGGGGCAATTCCGCCTCCGGCAAAGATATTTGGGAACCACGGCAACAGGCCCCTCCCCCAGAAGATCAGCATGAACAGCCAGCAAGCCAAGACCAAGTTTACCGACCAAGGAGAATGGGACAACTCCAGCACTAGCGGAATACTGCACATAGAATTCATGGCTTTTTTACCATAATTCATTGGTTTTTCAAAGTTAATTTTTTTAAATGTTTTTTTTTAATTTTTCTTTTTCCCCTTTTCCAAACAACATCTTATCAATCACTTTTTTAAAAAAATTTTTTTTATTTTTCAATTTTAGAGTCATATTTTTATCCCTTCATAGTAGTTACCCTTATTATTGGCATATATATATATATAAGTTGTTCTCTCTTTAAAATTTTGAGATACAATTTCTTCTAACAGATCAAAATATACCCTAAATCACTAGTGTATGGCTTTGTTCTAGTCTCCTGCCTGATCACATTCTCTCCCTTTTTTTTTCTTTTTTCTTTTTCTTTTTAAATCTTCTTTCCTTTTAAAAACAACTTCTTATCAATTCCTTCTATAAACTCTTTTATAATTTTCATCTTTATACTCATCTGCCATCCCTTCATTGTATCAACCCTTATTTTCTACATATATAAGTCTTTCTTCCTTTAAAATTTTAGCAGGCACTTTCTTCTAACAGACCAAAATATGCCCAATAGCTAGTGTGTGGCACTGCTCTATGCACTAGCCTTATCATATTTGATCATATTCTGTTTTCTTTTTTTGTTTTGTTCTGTTTTTGTTTGTTTTTATCTTTTTCTTTTTCCTTTTTTTTTTCTCTTCTTTCTTTCCCTCTCTTGCCCCTGGTTTCAGGTCTTTTCTGATTTGTATAGAGTATAATTGCTGGAGACGTTGTTAACCTGTTAGCATTCTGTTCTCTCATTCATCTGTTCTCTGGACAAAATGACAAGATGAAAAAAATCACCTCAGCAAAAAGAACAAGAGGTAGTACCGTCTGCCAGGGACCTACTCAATACTGACATTAGTATGATGTGAGACCTAGAGTTCAGAATCATGACTTTAAAGATACTAGCTGGGTGTGAAAAAAGCGTGGAAGTTATTAGAGAAACCCCTTCTGGAGAAATAAAAGAACTAAAAATCTAACCAAGTCAAAATCAAAAAGGCTATTGATGAGGGGCAATCAAAAATGGGGGCACTAACGACTAGGATAAATGAGGAAGAAGAGAGAATCAGCGATATAGAAGACCAAATGATGGAAAATAAAGAGGCTGAGAAAAAGAGAGATAAAGGCTACAGGATCACGAGGGCAGAATTCGAGAGATAAGTGATATGATAAGATGAAACAACATTAGAATAATTGGGATCTCAGAAGAAGAAGAAAGAGAGAGAGGGGCAGAAGGTATATTGGAGCAAATAATAGCAGAGAACTTCCCTAATGTGAGGAAGGACACAGGCATCAAAATCCAGGAGACACAGAGAAACCCTCTCAAAATCCATAAAAATAGGTCAACACCCTGACATCTAATAGTAAAACTTACGAGTCTCAGAGACAAAGAGAAAATCCTGAAAGCAGCTCAGGAGAAGAGATCAGTAACCTACAATGGTAGAAACATTAGATTGGCAACAGACCTATCCACAGACACCTGGCAGGCCAGAAAGGACTGGCATGATATCTTCAGAGCACTAAGTGAGAAAAATATGCAGCCAAGAATACTATATCCAGCTAGGCTGTCATTGAAAATAGACACAGAGATAAAAAGCTTCCAGGACAAACAAAAACTAAAGGAATTTGCAAACACAAAACCAGCCCTAAAAGAAATATTGAAAGAGGTCCTCAAAGCAAAAAGAGAGCCTAAAAGCAGCATAGATCAGAAAGGAGCACAGACACTATACAGTAACAGTCAACTTACAGGCAATACAATGGCACTAAATTCATACCTTTCAATAGTTACCCTGAATGTAAATGGGCTAAATGCCCCAATCAAAAGACAAAGGCTATCAGATTGGATTAAAAAACAAGACCCATCAATATGCTGTCTGTAAGAGACTCATTTTAGACCCAAAGACACCCCCACATTGAAAGTGAGGGGGTGGAAAACCATTTACCATGCTAATGGACACCAAAAGAAAGCTGGGGTGGCAATCCTTAGATCAGACAAATTAGATTTTAAAACAAAGACTGTAATAAGAGATGAGGAAGGACACTATATCCTACTTAAAGGGTCTATCCACCAAGAAGATCTAACAATTGTAAATATCTATGCCCCTAACGTGGGAGCAGCCAATTATATAAGGCAATTAATAACAAAAGCAAAGAAACACATTGACAACAATACAATAATAGTGGGGGACTTTAACACCCCCCTCACTGAAATGGACAGATCATCTAAGCAAAAGATCAACAAGGAAATAAAGACTTTAAATGAAACACTGGACCAAATGGACTTCACAGACATATTCAGAATAGTCCATCCCAAAGCAACAGAATACACATTCTTCTCTAGTGCCCATGGAACATTCTCCAGAATGGATCACATCCTTGGTCACAAATCAGGTCTCAACCGGTACCAAAAGATTCGGATTATTCCCTGCATACTTTCAGACCACAATGCTTTGAAACTAGACCTCAATCACAAGAGGAAAGTCGGAAAGAACTCAAATACATGGAAGCTAAAGAGCATCCTACTAAAGAGTGAATGGGTCAACCAGGAAATTAAAGGAGAATTTAAAAAATTCATGGAAACCAATGAAAATGAAAATACAACTGTTCAAAATCTTTGGGATACAGCAAAGGCAGTCCTGAGAGGAAAGTATATAGCAATACAAGCCTTTCCCAAGAAACAAGAAAGGTCTCAAATACACAACCTAACCCTACACCTAAAGGAGCCGGAGAAAGAACAGCAAATAAAGCCTAAAACCCAGCAGGAGAAGAGATATAATCGAGATCAGAGCAGAAATCAATGAACTAGAAACCAAAAGAACAGTAGAACAGATCAACAAAACTAGGAGCTCGTTCTTTGAAACAATTAACAAGATTGATAAACCCCTGGCCAGACTTATCAAAAAGAAAAGAGAAATGACCCAAATCAACAAAACCATGAAAGAAAGAGGAGAGATCACAACCAACACCAAAGAAATACAAACAATTATAAGAACATATTATGAGCAACTCTATGCCAGCAAATTAGATAACCTGGAAGAAATGGGTGCATTCCTAGAGATGTATCAACTACCAAAGTTGAACCAGGAATAAACAGAAAACCTGAACAGACCTATAACCACTAAGGAAATTGAAGCAGTCATCAAAAATCTCCCAACAAACAAAAGCCCAGGGCCAGATGGCTTCCCAGGGGAATTCTATCAGACACTTAAAGAAGAATTAATACCTATTCTCCTGAAACTGTTCCAAAAAATAGAAATGGAAGGAAAACTTCCAAACTCATTTTATGAGGCCAGCATTACCTTGATCCCAAAACCAGATAAAGACCCCATCCAAAAGGAGAATTACAGACCAATATCCTTGATGAACATGGATGCAAAAATTCTCACCAAAATACTAGCCAATAGGATCCAACAGTACATTAAAAGGCTTATTCACCATGACCAAGTGGGATTTATCCCTGGGCTGCAAGGCTGGTTCAACATCCGCAAATCAATCAACGTGATACAATACATTAACAAAAGAAAGAACAAGAATCATATGATCCTCTCAATACATGCAGAAAAAGCATTTGACAAAGTACAGCGTCCTTTCTTGATCAAAACTCTTCAGAGTAGAGGGATAGAGGGTACATACCTCAATATCATAAAAGCCATCTATGAAAAACCTACAGCAAATATCATTCTCAATAGGGAAAAGCTGAGAGCTTTTTCCCTAAGGTCAGGAACGCGGCAGGGATATCCACTCTCACCACTGCTATTCAACATAGTATTAGAAGTCCTAGCCACAGCAATCAGACAACAAAAAGAAATCAAAGGCATCCAAATCAGCAAAGAGGACGTCCAACTCTCACTCTTTGCAGATGATATGATACTGTATGTGGAAAACCCAAAAGACTCCACCCCAAAACTGCTAGAACTCATACAGGAATTCAGTCAAGTAGCAGGCTATAAAATCAATGCACAGAAATCAGTAGCATTCCTATACACCAACAACAAGAGAGAAGAGAGACAAATCAAGGAGTCGATCCCATTTACAATGGCACCCAAAACCATAAGACACCTAGGAATAAATTTAACCAAAGAGGCAAAGGATCTGTACTCAGAAAACTATAAAATACTCATGAAAGAAATTGAAGAAGCCACAAAGAAATGGAAAAACGTTCCATGCTCATGGATTGGAAGAACAAACATTGTGAAGATGTCAGTGCTACCTAGAGCAATCTACACATTCAATGCAATCCCCATCAAAATACCATCCACCTTTTTCATAGAAATGGAACAAATAATCCTAAAATCTGTATGGAACCAGAAGAGACCCCGAATAGCCAGAGGAATCTTGAAAAAGAAAAGCAAAGCTGGCGGCATCACAATTCCGGACTTCCAGCTCTATACAAAGCTGTCATCATCAAGACAGTATGGTACTGGCACAAAAACAGACACATAGATCAATGGAACAGAATTGAGAGCCCAGAAATGAACCCTCAACTCTATGGTCAACTCATCTTTGACAAGGCAGGAAAGAATATCCAATGGAAAAAAGACAGTCTCTTCAACAAATGGTGTTGGGAAAATTGGACAGCCACATGCAGAAGAATGAAACTGGACCATTTCCTTACACCACACACAAAAATAGACTCCAAATGGTTGAAAGACCTAAACGTGAGACAGGAGTCCATCCAAATCCTAACGGAGAACACAGGCAGCAACCTCTTCCACCTCAACCACAGCAACTTCTTCCTAGAAACATCACCAAAAGCAAGGGAAGCCAGGGCAGAAATGAACTATTGGGATTTCATCAAGATAAAAAGCTTTTGCACAGCAAAAGAAACAGTCCACAAAACCAAAAGACAACCGACAGAATGGGAGAAAATAGTTGCAAATGACACATCAGATAAAGGGCTAGTATCCAAAATCTATAAAGAACTTATCAAACTCAACACCCAAAGAACAAATAATCCAATCAAGAAATGGGCAGAAGACATGAACAGACATTTTTCCAAAGAAGACATCCAAATGGCCAAGAGACACATGAAAAAGTGCTCAACATCGCTCGGCATCAGGGAAATCCAAATCAAAACCTCAATGAGATACCACCTCACACCCGTCAGAATGGCTAAAATTAACAAGTCAGGAAACGACAGATGTTGGCGAGGATGTGGAGAAAGGGGAACCCTCCTACACTGTTGGTGGGAATGCAAGCTGGTGCAACCCCGCTGGAAAACAGTATGGAGGTTCCTCAAACAGTTGAAAATAGAGCTACCATACGATCCAGCAATTGCAGTACTGGGTATTTACCCCAAAGATACAAATGTAGGGATCCGAAGGGGTCCGTGCACCCCAATGTTTATAGCAGCAATGTCCACAATAGCCAAACTGTGGAAAGAGCCAAGATGTCCATCGACAGATGAATGGCTAAAGAAGATGTGGTGTATATATACACAATGGACTATTATGCAGCCATCAAAAGGAGTGAGATCTTGCCATTTGCAACCACGTGGATGGAACTGGAGGGTGTTATGCTGAGTGAAATAAGTCAATCAGAGACAGACATGTATCATATGACCTCACTGATATGAGGAATTCTTAATCTGAGGAAACAAACTGTGGGTTGCTGGAGTGGTGGGGGTTGGGAGGGAGGGGGTGGCTGGGTGATAGACATTGGAGAGGGTATGTGCTATGGTGAGCGCTGTGAATTGTACAAGACTGATGAATCATGGATCTGTACTTCTGAAACAAATAATGCAATATATGTTAAGAAAAAAAAAAGAAGATAGCAGGAGGGGAAGAATGAAGGGGAATAAGTCGGAGGGGGAGACGAACCATGAGAGATGATGGACTCTGAAAAACAAACTGAGGGTTCTAGAGGGGAGGGGGGGTGGGGGGATGGGTTAGCCTGGTGATGGGTATTAAAGAGGGCACATTCTGCGTGGAGAACTGGGTGTTAATCACAAACAATGAATCATGGAACACTACATCAAAAACTAATGATGTAATGTATGGTGATTAACATAACAATAAAAAATTAAAAAAAAAATCCACAGCCACTCCCAAAACAATTGCCCTGAGAGTTGGAAACAGTCGGCAGGATCCCAGCCACAAAGGAAGAACAACCTGCATTTCTGTACAGCCATATTATCCGGGTCCCCAACCTGACTGTCACCAGCCAAGTTCTCAGGACACAAAATGAGACAAACAAGAAGGCAATAGCCGTCCCTGGGAGGGAAGGTTTCGACCACCAATGAGTACCCGAAGTACACGTTAAACAGTCCCAATTTAAAGACCTTACTCTTACAAACTTTTTGCTTGCCAATCTGAATTTAGAAAGGAAGGGACAACGTGAAATGCTGCCTTTTTCTCTCACCCAGACACCACAGACATAGATGGAAATGGGAGGGCTAACTTTGGTCAGAATTCTTACCTTCCACGGGTTTCTGCCAGTTTTCTCCGGATCCCACCTGCAGGCTCTGGAGTGAGTGGGGTGTCTCAGCGTGTCTCATCCTGGCCACCAGAACCGGTGAGTAGGAGTAAAAATAGCTTTCCCTCTGCCCTTTAATGGTGAGTGCCTGCCTCTAGGGCACCTCTTAAGTGGAGAGGCTTATGTAGGTTAAAAGTTCTCCACTGTGGCCACAGTAACTCAAGATTACTTTGGGTAAGACTCGCCCGCTTGTTCAGCCTCAGAACATTTTATTCACCTGAGGCCGCACGAAGGCGCCGGTTCGTGCCCTGACCAATCTGCTTTCTAGGCTGGACCCAGTCCGCTCCCATCCGGTCCGGCTTCTAAAGGGTACCTGGCCGGCCCCCATCCTGTCCTACTTCTAAGCCGACCCGGTCCGTGCCAGCCAGGTCCGGCTTCTGAGTGGGACCCAGTACATTCCCAGTTTCGAGGACAGACCTAGACCACCTCAGGCCTGCTCCGTTTTCTGAGTCCGGCCCAGTCTTCTCAGACTAACTCAAGGTTCTAAGCTGGACCCAGCCTGCCCCCATCCCGTCCGGTTTCTAAGCGGGATCCAGTTGGCCCCCGCCGGGTTTGGTTTCTAAACGGAACCAATCTGCCCACCGGGTCCGGCATCTAAGCTGGAGCCAGTCCTCCCCAGCCCGGTCCGGTTTCTAAGTGGGTCCCAGTGCCTTTCTGGTTTCTAGGACCAATACAGGCCGGCTCAGAGCCGCTCCGTTATACGTCCGGCCCAGTCTTCTCAGACGCAGTGAAGGGTCTAAGTTGGACCTGACTGCAGTCTTTTCTAGTTCCTAAGTCAAACCCAGGTACCTGGTCCAGTTTCTAAATCAGAGCCAGTCTGACTCCAGCCGGTGACTGGACTCAGTCCAGAGGAAGAAATGCTCAAGTCAAGTCTGAAAGCCCCTCATGCAAAAGCTGCAGAGCCAGGATCCAAGAGGAACTTAAACCTCCAGAGGCAGCGGGAAAGCCACAAGCTCAGGGGGCGCAACAAGTAGGTGCGCCTGGTTGCTCCTTGCCCCGGTGGGCTGTGGAGGGTCTCCTTTTGTTTCCTCTTCTAACCAGAGCTGTTGAAAGATAAACTGAGGCATATTAAAACGTTTAAGAGCCTCTTTGAATAAAAATCAATTCAAATTGGGCATCATCCAACCTAACAGAGAGAAAGGAGCTCTGAGGAGCTGTACAAAATAAAAGATAAAGGCAGAAGGGGGGGAGAACAAGGAAGTTATGCTAGACAACAAAGCAGGTTGGTTATTTGTAAGGTCACTTTCCTTTAAGGGATGGCAGGGGATTATCAGGCAGATTACCTAACTAGTGCTGATCAGGTGATTCCTGACTGGACTCGTTTAAGAGTTCATTTCTGGGCAACCGTAACTGTAATCAAGTTAAATCGTCGTTTGGTGAGTGGGGCTTAGCATAAGCAATTCCATTTTGGATCTGTTGTCTTTTTTTTTTATTGTATTTTATTATGTTATGTTAGTCACCATATAATATAGTTTTTGATGTGGCGATCCACGCTTCATTGTTTTCATATAACACCCAGTGCTCCACGCAGTACGTGCCCTCCCTAATACCCATCACCTGGCTAACTCATCCCCCCACTCTCCTCCCCTCTAACACCCTCAGTTTGTTTCTCAGAGTCCATCGTCTCTCATGGTTCATCTCTCCCTCCAATTCCCCCCCTTCATTTTTCCCTTCCTTCTCCTAACGTCTTCCATGCTATTCCTGATGTTCCACAAATAAGTAAAACTATATGATAATTGACTTTCTCTGCTTGACTTATTTCACTTAGCATAGTCTCCTCCATGGTGATGTAAAGGTTGGGTATTCATCCTTTCTGATGGCTGAGTAATATTCCATTCTGTATTTGGACCACATCTCCTTTATCCATTCATCTGTTGAAGGGCATCTTGGCTCTTTCCACAGTTTGACCATTGCAGACATTGCTGCTATGAACATTGGGGTGCATGTGGCCCTTCTTTTCACTACATCTGTGTCTTTGGGGTAAATACCCAGGAGTGCAATTGCTGGGTCATAGGGTAGCTCTATTTTTTATTTTTTGAGGAACCTCCACACTGTTTTCCAAAGTGGCTGTACCAACTTGCATTCCCACCAACAGTGTGAGAGGGTTCCCCTTTCTCCACAACCTCTCCAACATTTGTTGTTTCTTGCCTTGTCAATTTTTGCCATTCTAACTGGTGTAAGGTGGTATCTCAATGTGGTTTTGATTTGAATTTCCCTGATGGCTAATGATGATGAACATTTTTTCATGTGTCTGTTAGCCATTTGTATGTCTTCTTCGGAGAAGTGTCTGTTCATGTCTTCTGCCCATTTTTTGACTTGATTTTTTGTTTTTTGGGCGTTGAGTTTGAGAAGTTTATAGATCTTGGATACCAGCCCTTTATCTGTAGTGTCATTTGCAAATATCTTCTCCCATTCTGTGGGTTGCCTCTTTGTTTTGTTGACTGTTTCCTTTGCTGGGCAGAAGCTCTTTATCTTGATGAAGTCCCAGAAGTTCATTTTTGCTTTTGTTTCACTAGCCTTTGGAAATGAATCTTGAAAGGAGTTGCTGTGGCCGATGTCAAAGAGGTTACTGCTTATGTTCTCCTCCAGGATTTTGATGGATTCCTGTCTCACATTGAGGTGTTTCATCCATTTTGAGTTTATCTTTGTGTATGGTGTTAGAGAATGGTCGAGTTTCATTCTTCTGCATGTGGCTGTCCGATTTTCCCAGCACCATTTATTGAACAGACTGTCTTTTTTCCATTGCATATTTTTTCCTGCTTTGTCAAAGATTATTTGACCATAGAGTGGAGGGTCCATATCTGGGCTCTCTATTCTGTTCCATTGGTCTATACGTCTGTTTTTGTGCCAGCACCATGCTGTCTTGGTGATCAGTGCTTTGTAATAATAGCTTCAAATCGGGGAACGTGATGCCCCCAGCTTTGTTTTTCTTTTTCAACATTTCCTTGGCGATTCGGGGTCTTTTCTGATTCCATACACATTTTAGGATTGTTCCAGCACTTTGAAAAATGTCATTGGAATTTTGATTGGGATGGCATTGAGGGTATAGTTTGCTCTGCGTAGCATAGATATTTTAACAGTGTATATTCCTCTGATCCATGGGCATGGAATGTTTTTCCATCTTTTTGTGTCTTCTTCAATTTCTTTCATGAGTGTTCTGTAGTTCCTAGAATATAGATCCTTTACCACTTTGGTTAGGTTTATTCCGAGGTATCTTATGGGTTTTGGTGCTATTGTAAATGGAATCATTCCTCTAATTTCTCTTTCTACAGTTGTGTTGTTAGTGTATAAGAAAGCAACTGATTTCTGTGCACTGATTTTGTATCCTGCCACATTCCTGAATTGCTGTATGAGTTCTAGTATTTTGGGGGTGGAGTCTTTTGGGTTTTCCACATAAAGTATCATGTCATCTGCAAAGAGAGAGAGTTTGACATATTCTTTGCAAATTTGAATACCTTTTATTTCTTTTTGTTGTCTGATTGCTGTTGCTAGGACTTCTAGTACTATGTTGAACAATAGTGGCGAGAGTGGGCATCCTTGTCATGTTCCTGATCTTAAGGGAAAGGCTCTCAGCTTTTCCCCATTGAGGATGATATTCACTGTGGGTTTTCATAGATGGATTTTATGAACTTGAGGAATGTTCCCTCTATCCCTGTACTCTGAAGAGTTTTAATAAGGAAAGGATGCTGTATTTTGTCAAATGCTTTTTCTGCATCAATTGAGAGGACCATATGGTTCTTCTCTCTCTTATTAATGTGTTCTATCACATTAATTGATTTGGAATGTTGAACCACCCTTGCATCCCAGGGATAAATCCCACTTGGTCGTGGTGGATGATCCTTTTAATGTATTGTTGGATCCTATTAGCTAGGATTTTGTTGAGGATTTTGGAATCCATATTCAACAGGGATATTGGTCTGAAATTCTCCTTTTTGATGGGGTCTTTGCCTGGTTTGGGGATTAAGGTAATGCTGGCCTCATAGAATGAATCTGGAAGCTTTCCTTCTGTTTCTATTTTTTGAAATAGCTTCAGGAGACTAAGTATTATTTCTTCTTTGAATGTTTGATAGAATTCCCCAGGGAATCCATCAGGCCCTGGACTCTTTTGGGAGGTTTTTGATCACTGCTTCAATTTCATTATGGGTTATTGGCCTATTCAGGTTGTCAATTTCTTCCTGTTTCAGTCTAGGTAGATTATAGGTTTCCAGGAAGGCATCCATTTCATCCAGGTTGCTCAATTTATTGGCATATAGTTGTTGATAATAATTTCTAATAATTGTTTCTATTTCCTTGGTGTTAGTCATGATCTCTCCCCTTTCATTCATAATTTTATTAATTTGGGTCCTTTCTCTTTTCTTTTCGTTAAGTCTGGCCAGTGGTTTATCGATCTTAATTCTTACAAAGAACCAGCTTTTAGTTTCGTTGATCTACTGTGTTTCTGGTTTCTGATTCATTGATCTCTGCTCTAATCTTAATTGTTTCTCTTCTAATGCATGACTTAAGCATCGTTTGTTGCTTTTTCTCTAGTTCGTTAGGTGTAAAGTTAGTTGGTGAATTTGGGATTTTTCTATTTTTTTTTTTAGTGAGGCTTGGATGGCTATGTATTTCCCCCTTAGGACCACCTTTGCAGTATCCCATAGGTTTTGGACTGATGTGTTTTTGTTCTCATTGGTTTCCATGAATTGTTTTAAGTTCTTCTCTGATTTCCTGGTTGACCCAAACATTCTTGAGCAGAGTGGTCTTCAGCTTCCAAGTGTTTGAATTTCTTCCAAATTTTTTCTTGTGACTGAGTTCCAGTTTTAAAGGATGATGGTCTGAGAATATGCAGGGAATAATCTCAATCTTTTGGTATCTCTTGAGACCTGATTTGTGACCCAGTATGTGGTCTATTCTGGAGAAAGTTCCATGTGCACTCGAGAAGAATGAGTATTCTGTTGTTTTAGGGTGGAATGTTCTGTATATATCTATGAGGTCCTTCTGGTCCAGTGTGTCATTCAAAGCTCTTGTTTCTTTGTTGATTTTCTGCTTAGATGATCTGTCTATTGGTGAGAGTGGAGTATTGAGGTCTCCTACAGTTAATGTATTGTTATCAATATGACTCTTTTTTTGGTTAACAGTTGGCTTTTGTAGATGGCTGCTCCCATGTTGGGGGCGTAGATACTTGCAATTGTTAGATCTTCTTGTTGGATAGACCCTTTAAGAATGACATCGTGTCCTTCTGTGTCTCTACAGTCTTTAGTTTAAAATCTAATTTGTCTGATATAAGAATTGCTACCCCAGCTTTCTTTTGAGATCCATTGGCATGGAAGATGGATCTCCATCCCTTCACTTTCAGCTTGGATGTATCTTTAGGTTCCAAATGAGTCTCTTGTAGGCAGCATATGGATGGGTCCTGTCTTTTTATCCAATTTGCAACCCTATGCCTTTTTATGGGAGCATTTAGGCTGTTCACATTGAGCGTGATTATTGAAAGATACAAATTTATTGTCATGTTGCCTGTGAAGACCTTGTTTCTATAGATTGTCCCTGTAAATTTCTGTTCTATATCACTCTTGGGGTTCTTCTCCTTGTATAGAACCCTCCCTTAATATTTCTTGCAGGGCCAGCTTAGTGCTCACATACTCTTTCAGTTGCCGGTCTCGGAAGCTCTGCATCTCCATCCATTCTAAATGACAGACTTGCTGGATAAAGTATTCTTGGCTGCATGTTCTTCTCCTTTAGTACCCTGAATTTGTCTTGCCAGGCCTTTCTGGCTTGCCAGGTCTCTGTGGATAGGTCTGATGTTATTCTGATGTTCCTCCCTCTGTACATAAGGAATCTCTTCCCCCTAACCGGTTTCCTTGATTCTAAGATTTGCAAGTTTTACTATTACATGCCAGGGTGTTGGCCTGTTTTCCTTGATCTTGGGAGGGGTCCTCTCTGCCTCTAGGGCATGAATGTTTGTTTCATTCCCCAGATTAGGGAAGTTCTCAGCTACGATTTGCTCAAATATATCTTCTAGTCCCCTCTCTCTCTCCACCCCCTCAGGGATCCCAATAATTCTGACATTGGAACGTTTCATGGTGTCACTTATTTCTCTGATTCTATTTTCATGGATTCCGAGTTGTTTTTGCCTGACCTCCTCTTTTCCCTTTTTGTCTATTAATTGGTCTTCTAAATCACTAATTCATTCTTCTGCCTCGCTTACCCTCGCTGTTAGATTATCCGGATTGGATTGGATCTCATCGATAGCCTTTTTAAGTTCCGCCAATACAGCTTTCATTTCTGCCCTTAGAGACTCTGTGTTGCCATTAATCAATTTCTCCAGTCTGGCTTCCGTCTTCACAGTTGCTACCCTGAATTCCATCTCTGACAACTTGGTTATAGCTGCATCCATTTGTAAATCTGTGGGATAAGTCATAGTCTCTGAGTCTTTCCTATTTTGGGGGTTCCTCCTCCTAGTCATTCTGTTGAGGGGTGGTTGAGGAAACGTATAGAGTCCAAATTACTGACCACAACCCAAGCAAGATGCACCTGTTTTCTAGGGACCTTAGGGTTGCTGGCCTCTTGTTTTCCCAGCCTATCTTCTGGGGGAGGGGCCTGCCACACTGTTTCTCAGGCAACCCTGTTTGGGCAGATTTGCCTTGCCCCCTGTCGCGGGGGATGGGCTCAGTGGAAACTGGTTTTGGGGGGCTTTTTTTCTCTGGCAGCTTTCCCTGGCAGGTTTCAGCGTCTCTTCCGTGAGTCAGCAGAAGAAATCATTTCCAACCCCCTGCCTCAGAGCAGTGAGATCGCAGTCTGTTCTTCAATGAGCTCTCCAGGCCACACTATCTCCGTTTCTGTCTGTGCTGCTATAAACTGCAGCGTCCTCGGTTGTGTGCCCCTCAGCAGTGCTCACAGTCCTCACCTTCAGGTCGGGGCATGTCTCTGCCCTTTGTGCCTCTAAAACCACCAGCCGCCCCCAGTTTGCAGGTGCGGCCCCGTCGCTCCAGGTTTCTGTCCAGAGGGCTGCTCTAAAGTCCTCTCCCCATCGCTACTGGTCTGCGAGTCTGTGCCCTATCCCCAGCGTGGGAGGCTATCACTCACTGGTGGTATAGGATCCCAACGACCAGGTTCCCTCCCCCTTCCATTTATCCTTCAATATCTGCCTGCGGAATCACGGCTCCCCAATTCGTACCTTGAAACCAACCCCTCCGATATTCTGTTTGTAGAAATCTAGATCTATCTTCTTACATCTCAGGCTGATTTCGTGGGTGTTCAGAGTGGTCTGGTAGATATCCAGTTCAATTCCAGGGACCGGTTGGAATAGGGTCCCCTGCTCTTCCGCCATCTTTTCCCTTCAGCAAGGTGTCTGTTGTCTTCTTTTAACAGCAGTTTGCCACAAACTCCTAAAATACTACGTTTTCCTTTCATATGCTGGTGATCACTTTCTCTCATTATCATGAATTGTGCATGTATGTCACCTCCTGTCTAGACTGCTAAGTCCCTAGTGGAAGAATCCGTTTTACCTTTATGGCCTCACTGTCTAACACTGAACCTGGCTTATCATGTTAATTCCACTTAGTTGTTCCATTATTATATCTTATGAAATAGAATACATACAATGTTTACCCATGCAGACACATACAAAAATACACTTGGATTAGCAATATAAATAATTTTTCTGAAGCCCTCCCTTTTGGTTAGTTCTAAACTCTGACAACCTAAACAGTATTTCTGTCTTCTCAAGAAAGAAAAGTTCTTGTTTTGTGGCTGGGGCGGAGTGCAGAAAAAGAAACTTTGGAGAAAGCAGGTCTGCTTATACTTTTGATGCCTTTCCTTTTTCTCTCCTTCTACTGGATCTTGAAATGGTTCTGCTCATGTGGGCTGCATGATGCGGCCAATTGGAGGGTATGTCATATACTCCAGAATGGGCCAGGAGAGACAGACGGGATGTGCGTGGATGTTCCCTGCCTCTCTTTTTTCTGGTTAGGCTTCAGGGGCTGATGCTCCACTTTGGAACCTAGATTTGGGTGTGGGCTACTCTGCCTGCTGCCTGCTGGTGAAGAGGGTTCCACGTGACAAGTCTTAAAGCACCGCAGAGAATACCCCCATGATGGTGTTGGAGGGACTGTTAAGAGATGGTGAAGAAAGAACCATGGGGCGAAATGAGCAGCCATTATGAATGAATAAACTCATCAGGTCACTGCTGATGTTAGGTCAGTCCTTCAAAGCTTATTGGTGTTCTAGATATAAAGTCGAAAATCATGGCTCTCTCAATCACCCATTGCCCGTCTACTTCAGACCTGGCTGAAATGCCTCTCCTTCACACCCATTGCTTCAGCCATACTGGCTTTGGTAGTTCTTCACATGTGACTGGCTCTCCTGCTGGAGGAGCTTTATGCCAATGGTTCCTTCCATGCAGAATAGTTTTCTCTCCAACCTTCATGCAGCCAACTACAACATATTCTTCCCTGACCCCTCAAACTCAGTTCCCCCAGTTTTACAACATCTGGCACCCTTCACTTGCCCTTTGTCAAAGCTCACCAGTCTTTTAACAGACTGCCCAGTTTCTTCACTAGACCATTAGCTCCTTGAGGGTGGACACCAAATCTGCCTCATTCATCACAGGAACTGCCATGTCTGTCCCCTTGCCAGGTGGACACCAGACTCATGATATTATCTGTTAGGTGAAAGCATGTCTCAACGCTTCTAAGGATAATTCTCTGAGCTGACTGGGTGGTGCTACCAGAAACATGAGAACTGAATGGGTTCTTTCTGCTTTGTCTCTCCCAAATCCAGCTGGGAAGTAGGAGGTTTGAAGGACAGCATTGTAGATGGGGACTCTGGGTGAGGACTCTCACTGTGAAATAGGAACATTTTCAAGGGAACAGACCTTTTGCCAGAGCTCCTCAATTCCAGTGTGGTTAATAACTTAATTGTTTTGCAGTGTGAATAATTCACCTGTGGAAAAAAATTAGCTCCAACAGTAGTGCTGCTTTTTGCATTAAAATCCTGAAATCCTGGGGCGCCTATGTGGCTCAGTTGCTTACTGTTGATTTCCACTGACTGTTGATTTAGCCTCAGGTCATCAACTCAGGGTCATAAGATAGAGCCCTGCATCAGGCTCATTACTGGGTGTAGAGCCTGCTTAAGACTCTTTCTCTCCTTCATGTGCCCCTCCCCTCTCTCAGGTGCTCTCTTTCTCTCAAAATAATAAAGATTTTTGAAAATCCTGAAATCCTGACTAATCTCCACTGGACTCCGTCCAGACTGTGCCATTTCTATTAACATTAAAAAATAATCTAACTAAAAAAAATAAAAAATAATCTGTAACTACACCAGCAAAGCCTCCCCTTAACAAATAAAGGACCAGTGAGAACCTTAGGAATCTAGAACCCCCCTCTCCCAAAAAATGATAACTTGGTGAAATAATTGGACCTGAATTAAATTATTAAATAATAGTAATGGTGGTTTAATGTAATCAAATTAAACCTCCATATCTGGATGGGTTTGGCCTTCTGGGTGTGTCATTTGGTCCATCTTCTCGAAATCATTTAGTCACTCATTTGCCTACTATACAGTCCCCTAGGGGGCAGTAATCAAAGTGAAATAACTCTTTCTACTCACACAGAGCTTATTGTCTATTTGGAGAGACAGGCATGGAAAAAATAAGTGAACAACATTTACTTTCAAATTCCAAAGGATACACCCAGCCCTTGTGGAGAGGCACACCCTGAGGAATCAGGTACAACCTCTGAAGTATCTGTTCTACATTTTCTGCACCTCTGGCATTTACTTACCGACTCATGGGTTCTCAGTTTCCCCCATAACCTCATATTTTAGTGCTGTGTAAACTGTCTTTTCCAAATTAGCACACATAAATGCCAAAGATTCAAAACTCTAATTATTGCAAACTTTCTTTTTTTATAACTACTTTACTTAGACATGCCATATTCGTAGTGTTCTCGGAGTTCTTAGCAAATTCTCAAACACTGTTTAACTGTGTTATGCAACCATAACACTGTCATGGTTGCATGACGCCAATTCATGTTGATTCTGTGCTCAAAAACTGTAATTGTAGTACTTGTGTTTCAGTGACTCTATACATAAAATTTCAACCTGACCCTCTTTACATAGATTTAGATTTCATTTATCTAAAATTAAATGCCAACTACATTACTGATAGTGATATTTTTAAAAATGGTAAATGTATGAGGTAGTCAGTTATTTGCATAAATCTATCCATATGACCACAATGACTGGGGAAGGGACAGGCACATGGTTGAGAGAAAGTCATAGGATGGTGTGGGATCTACTGGAAAGAAATTATGTCTTTTTTTGGCTCAGCATGAGCCTGGGAAGATGTACGCCTACCTTTTGCTGTCAGCAGCGGTCCTGCCAACAGACACAGCCCAACATCAAAGATAACCTGAAGACGAACGTAGCCAAATTCTAACGTCAGTTTGAGTACCTGTATCAACCCAAACATGAGGCCACTCTACAGCTGGTCTTGCATGCTAAAATTCTTTTTTATGTTCAAGTTCATTAGTTAAGGTTGGATGTGCCTTGCAAACAAATGAGACCTTACTGATTCTATCTCACAGAAGGATCAAAGTAGAAAGAAAGCTGCAAGCAGGACAATTAAGTTCTTCTGTATTTATTGGTATTCAATCTGTTTTTCCCAAAGAGAAGACATACAGTCCGACATAGCCCATTTTAATAAATCCTCTGCTTCTGGATTTACATCCTGAATTTCTACGACCTCTCATCAAGGTTCAGTACCATCACACACAGTGGTTAAAATTTTTCCCTGAGATCATGAAGGCTGTGTTTTTAGCCACAGAATATTTTGCCTTACCAAAATTCAGGAGAAAACAGAAAACTGGAAGTCTTTTGGTAGTAGAAGAGGCAGGCAACTTAGGTAGAATCCCTGAGAAAAAGGTGTAGAGTCAACTAATCCACTAACTAATATTTCCCTGACTGTGAACTATTATCCATTCAGTGTTGCTAAACATTCTAGAAGGGGAATACATTTTATTATCTAGAAAGACACTTTATCACAGGGCTGTGTGCAGAGCATCTTGACTTTTGCTAGCTGCCAGAGCCATCACGATGCCTCAGTTTCCAATAAAGTGCAGAGTTAGTGAGGTATGAGCAACCTCTCCTCAGTGGCATGTGGGAAAGAGAAACCCAGACATGGATGATAAGAAATGGTTATCACATTAAGTGCTTAGGCCTCCAGTGTTTTTTCAGAATGGCTTGAAATCAAAACAGCTCATGATCCTCCACAAGTAGGAATGGCAGAGAGACTCACTGGATTATCACCTCAAACCTCAGCCAAGTCAGTATACCAAAGCATAAGGGAAATGGCCATTAGCCCATGTCTTCCAGTGCTGGTGCACGGAGAATCCACTCTGAAGGGGATGGGGCTCCCAGCAGCCCCTCCTGGGTTGTGAGAAGCCACATTCTGGGAAGGAGCCAGCTCTCTGGGATCAGTTGCTCTTGGATGGTTCCTCACCCACCCATCTGCCTAAAATGGCACAATGGAATGACTGTGTTCTCAATTGAGGACTTCCCTCTTTAAAGATAAACAAGCACAAGTTTCCCTAATCTGATCCATATTCAACAGTGGAAGAAGGCAGCTAGTCCCAGGGTGGGGAGTGGGAAAGGAAGCCAGGCGTCAGGCAAACACACTCAGGGACGACATGCTGGATAGCTTGCAGGGCTCTGAAGACGGAAAAGTGAAAGGAAAGCCGAGCATCAGCAGGCTGTGGCACTTCCAGATCATCATTCCATGAACACACGATCCCCCCTCTTAGGTTTTCTTGAGGTAGTTCTGACAGGCTTTCGCCATGTCCTTCAAGAAGTTAGGAACGCCATTCTGCAAAACAAAGGACACCATCACTTCTGTGTCCTTATGGTCATTTCTCCCGATTCTTTGGGATATGGCAAAGGTAAACAAATATGACTCTGAGAATAACAAATATGACAATAGGGCCCCTGTCCGATTTCTATAGAACATGGCCACAGATGACAGAAGACCCAAGGCACAGGTGACACTAGATAGCAGGGGACACTGTTGTGTATCTTGGCTTTTCCTAGTAAAAAGCTAAGATGATTCTGAGACACCATTTTTTGAAAAGAAAAAACACAGGAAATGGGATTGGGTTGGGCTATGGGATTCTAACCCAGGAATCAGAGAAAGGACTTCTTTTACAGAATTAGGAAACGGTGAGGATGTGGGGCAAAGGGCAGACTATGTTATTAGTTAGTGCTGAGCATTGTGCAAGACACCGCCTTAATTTACCACTACTCTACAGGGTGGTAATACCTGTCCCCATTTTCGAAAGGGAAGAAATCAACAGCTTCCCTAGATTATACAAACAGAAGCTGGAGCAGGACTCAAAACCACATGTGTTTGACTCAAAGCCTGTGCACTTTGCACTCTCCCAGGGAATGTGCTGAGCCCTCCCACCGGTAAGTAGCCCTCCTACAAAGCACTGAATGGTTCCCATAAAGCCAGGTTCTCTGGGGGTCTCTAGTGATCTGGCCACCACTGCAGTCTCCTCTCCTTACAGAGAAACAAAACAACAATAACAAAACCGGAGGCTTCCAGGCTTGGACACGTCTGGTTGTCTCTCGAGCCAGGTTGGCCTGTCATAAGCAGACACAGGGTCCAAAGGCACCATTTGTCATTTTTCCTACAAGGAGCAGGCTTGTATCCGGAGGATGCAGAGAGTGATCCTGGCAGGGTCTTGCTGGCAGGGAGGGTCTAACATTCCAGCTAAGGATTCTTCTCCTCTGTCCCAGCCTCTACATCCTGGATGTTGGCAACCTCAGTCCTAACTGTAGTGACTCAACCAAGCTGCTTCAATAAAAGAGCTTCATTAGGCTTGAGACACGGTGTCTCTTCAGCCTGACAGCCCCGTGGGCTAAGTCAACATTTGTCAAACACACTTCCCCCTCCTGCCTCCTGGGATCTCACCTTGGCGACCCAGTTTATGAGCCAGGACGGAATCTGGCCACCCGGGTTATCGAAGTAATACATGAAAACTAGAAGGGAAAGAAAGGACAATTCAGGAGGAGAAAAAAAATGTTAGAAATACAACAACAAACCCTGCAAAGCTTCTGCCTCTATCTTCAGGCCCCCGAAAGTAAGGAGGGAGGCAACACAGATTCAGGAGGACTTCTGTCCTCTGCCTTGCCTCACAAAATACATATATATTTATATTATAATATATATATTTATGTTATACACACACACACACACACACACACACACACACACACACACACACACATATTTTTGAAAACATAGCCACAGGCAGATTTTGCTGCTGCTTATTAAATGCCTGGGAAGTGCTAGACACTTGGATATAGTCTCTCATTTATTTCTATCGGGGCGCCTGGGTGGCTCAGTCCTTAAGCGTCTGCCTCCTTCGGCTCAGGTCATGATCCCAGAGTCCTGGGATCGAGCCCTGCATCAGGCTCCCTGCTCCGCGGGAAGCCTGCTTCTCCCTCTCCCATTGCCCCTGCTTGTGTTCCCTCTCTCACTGTGTCTCTCTCTGTCAAATAAATAAATCTTTAAAAAAAATTATTTCTATCATTAATTATCAGTCCAAAGGAGTTGGTAAAATTAAACCCCCACTTATAAAGGACAACATGGAGACAGAGCAATTAGGGTGGCATGTCCAAGGTGACATATCTGAAAAGCTTCAGAATTACGATTCAGAGGTTACCTCACACACAAGGCCACACTAATTCCCATACAACAAGTGGCTGGCTGCCCCCACTCTGCTCACAGCTTTTCTCCGTGCAGGCTGGAACTCAAGGCAGGCAGGTCCTGAGTCGGCTGAGCAGGAGGTGCATCCTCAGGGGCAGTCGTGCCAGCCCTCTTGCCCCACCCCACCCCCAGGCCCAATGTATGTATCCCCAGGACTAGCCTGAAGTGAATTTTTAAACTTTCTGGTTTGATTTCCTCGGGATAATGCAAGAGTCAATAAAGAATGGGTTGAGTCAGATTTAACCATCTACCATGCACTCAAGCCAGGTTTCTGGGGGTGAACTGAATCTCCCCAGGTTTTGATCCCTTGTTTGTTTTACAACCGTGCCCATTCTCTGACCTCAGGGAAAAAGCATCATGCATTTTACATGCCTAACAATCAGCATGGCCTACGTATAGTGGCCCCAGCTGCTTTGCCAACATGCTCCCCGGCTTTACCTTTGCTCCCCTTCTTGCCATCACTCTCGATCGCTAGGCTCTGCTTATACTGATTCACCCGGACCACGTCAGACCTCTCAGGAATCTGCGGCACAGAGGTGCTCTGGGCCAGGACCACGTGGATCTTCTGCCCGTCCATGTCCAGGTCTCGCCGCTGCCGGATGTAGACATACTATACTGCTAGTCAAGGCATGATATCAATGCCAGCATTTCAGATGGGTGGAAGGAAACCCCACGAGCCAGAAGCAAAGCGAGATGATTCTATTTCTCCCACCTGGCACTTGCTCCCTAATACTGTTCCTTTATTCCCTGCCCTGTCTCCCTACCTGCACTGCAAGGTTGTACCCCATACAATTTGATATTCTCATTTGACAGCATGCATTACCTACCTGTGAATGATTCCTTGATGCTTTCAATTATACGGGGAAACCACTCCTCCTTTCTCTAAGAAGGCACTGTGAGATATTAGAGGACTGATCACTCAGCAGCAGTGTGATTCTGCATTAGTTACTCAACCTTTCCGAAGCTAAGGGGGTTAGATTCCCCAGCAGGCACGCCTGGTGGGGGGCACTGGAGAACGACTGGGGCAGAATAAGTACCCCATAAACACTGGGATCATTCCCCTTTGTCCTGTCCTCCCCCAAAGCTCTAGTTAGTGACCTCTATGCACAAAGGATGGTCAAGCACTGTTACTTACACCTAGTGGTCAGAGGAAGAAACATTGGTACCTGAATATTTGGTAAGCAGATGTCCTCTCTGGGTTAACGCTGGTTAACCACCCAGAATAACAAAGCCATTTCATCTCTATAAACACAGAGCGCTCACTATGTCTATGGTACTGCAATAGGGAAGATAATTTACTCCTAAGAAACAATGAGAGTTACCATTTACTGAGCCCTTACCATGTGCCTTACATATAGCATCAGTTTTGATCCTGTAAAGGTCCCTGTGAGTTTGGTGTAGGTATCCTCATCCTACAGATGACAATATTGAGGCTCAGAGAAGTAAAGTAACTTGCCAAAGATCCCATGGCTCAACTGGAACCGGAGTGCAAACCCAGATCTGGCTCCAAAACCTAGTTAGACTTTCATAGCTGGACAGGCCTCAGCAGAATTTTAGGTTTCACACTAGAAGGGATTCAAAGCCTAAACAATAAAAAATAAAAATAAATAAATTTTTAAAAAATCACTCTATAACATAATATCCTCACTGTAACAGCAACAATGATAGCCCCATGCCACCACAGAGTCTCTGCAGCACCCAAAGGGGTCCAGGCCTCACTCAGGCACCCTGTGGGATGAGCTACTGACCCCGATTCTACGGACTGGCAAGTAAAGTTCTTAAATGTTTTCGGGGAGAAATGATGTTGCTTTGGCTCTGGCTTTCTGCCACCAAGATCTTTCACTTCTTCCTCACAGCAAAAGTTATCCCACTCTCTCCCAAAACTTGCTCATGTGGCAGATACCACCTGACACTCCATTGAGGAAAAACCAACCTGATATATTGATTAAAACTTGGCAGAGGTCTTCGAAAGGTTGGAAGGTCCAGCCTACCATACGGCATATGACCAGAGAACCACTGGTTCACTGAGGCCCAGAGAAGTGAAGGGACTTTTCCAAAGTCACACAACAAATCAGAGAATGAGCTCACATTCAATCTGGGATCTTTGGCTCCAAACGAATGTTCTTTTCCACTACACTATTCTCTGTTCTCAAAAATTTAACCACTAGTGGAGAGAAATGCATATAGAAAGATTAAGAAACCCATTATCAGATTGTGTGGTATTGGAAAAACAATTATGTAGAACTTGAAGTAGGCCCAAGTGTCTACCCCTAAGACCTAACCAGCAGTGTCACAGTGAGGTCAGAGAGATGGGATCATGCCCTGGTCAAGGTCACCATCTCTGGGAATAGCTGGACATGGGTCCCGAACCTGCCTCTGCCACCCACTAGTTGCGTGAACCAGAGCAAAGTTCTGGACTTCTCTTTGCCTCAGTTTCCTTGACCATGAAATGAGGATGATGATACTTCGCACAGTTGTTGGCAGGATCAGGGAAAACCACATAAAATCTAAGGGTTAGAGTAATCCACAATTTGTTGAAATACATACCATATGTTGTACAAAGTACCTAGTAGTATGTAAGCAAGAAATAAACCCTTTATGGAGTTTACAATCTAATTGGGGCCAAGGAAAACACATACACTTAGACACAAAAACACATACAAACAATATACATAAAACACAGCCACATGCTCCTTCTCTTTCAAGAGAATAATTATTTAGGAAATACAGACTTATACAAAGCTAAGGCTAGAAAAGATCCCCGTGATCATCCAGTTTGGTGTTTTCCAAACTCTTTTTTTTTAATCCACAAGACCCTTTGTTGAAAGGATCTTCTATGGAAATTCAGTGTGTAACATACTCAGCTGCTGTGATTGAAGAGGACAGTGAAGGAGTGGAAATCTCACCTATCAGTCATCCTGCCCCCACCCTGCCTGTCCTTCAAATTTCCATCCCCCTTCCTAAGCTAGAACTAAGAGGGCTTCTTAGAACCTTGGAGTGTCAGCTAAAACTCCCCACATTCCATTCAAATGTTTTAATGATAAATGAGGGTAAGAAACATACACCCAGTATCCAGAGCCAACAGTCAAGTAGGGATCACTGTGGGGTCAATAAAACAGGAGGCGAGATGAGGAGAGCTGGAAATTGGGGGCCTGGGGTCCAGTCCCCACTCTGCCACTAATCATCTGTACATATGCCTCTGTCACTTTACCTCTCTGGGTGCCCACTTCCACCTCTAGATTGAGGGAATGTATTTTTGTTTTCTAAAGACTGTATTTATTAATTTGACAGAGAGCGAGAGCAGGAACACAAGCAGAGGGAATGCGAGAGGGAGAAGCAGGTTTCCTGCTGAGCAGGGAGCCCGATGCAGGGCTCTATTCCAGGACCCTAGGATCATGACCTGAGCTGAAGGCAGATGCTTAACACTGAGCCACCCAGGCACCCTGAGGGAATGTATTAAACACTCTTTATAAATAGTTCTTTCCAGGTCCCCAATTCTGTGGTCCAACAATTTCAAGCCTTAGAAAACTTCTCAGGAAAGTCTGAGCTGCCCTCCAGTGACCACAATCACAGAGGCTCCACATGGTCAGGCCCAGACATCACACACCGAGGTCTCCAAAAGTCACACAAGAAGCAACAGTTTTAGCAGATGCCTTTTAAGAATCAAGAACAATGCTGTCCACACCTGCTGGGCATGCCACCATTGGGCAATGGCCAAAGGGCACAAGAAACACTTAGAAAGCCAAGTAGGAAGGATACATCTCTGTTGGACATAGGAAAGGGGTACTTCACTTGCCAGTAGACCACGGTTTTTCCATTGCATTCCTTTTCATAGAGTTCTAAGGTGAACAAAAGAAGTTAATGTATCTGGAAACTTCTCGGCTCCAATTAACAAGAAGCCTAGGTACGATGACCTCTGAGGATATGATAACCCACTAAGAAGGCACAGAATTCTAGAAAAAAATCAGACAGATTCATTAATGCTGAAAGTTTGTTGCTCAAGGGCAGAGTCTAGTAGACATAAAAACACGGTAAAAAAGAAAATAACTCAACAAAATGTGTCCATTGTATAGCATAAGCAAGATTCTCAGAATGCAATAAAACAAAATCAGGCATCCAAAAATAGATGTTCAGGTTTTAAAATCAGGGCAACCACCAGATGTCACTAGAATCCCAATAGTTTTGCTTTTGAGACCTCTCCTTAGATTGCTTCACCTTTTACAGCTAGCCTGGGACTGAGTCACCCAGTCTAGTGTGTTCAGCTGGGAAAAGAAGGTTCCAGAGAGGGCAGTGTCCTTCCTCAACAGCTAGGAAGTGACATAACTGTGGCTAACCCTGAGTGTCTTCCTTCTCTCCTGTTTCTTTACATTTTACCATAGCTACAATGACCAGAATTCTTAGTATTCCATCATTCTACTGTGTGCAAATAGCAGCTGACTCTCAGCTGGAGAAAGCAAAGAAATCAATGACATACACACCCTCTGACCCCGAGCTGTGCTGTAAGCTTCAAACCAACCATTTAGAGAAGGAGCCAAGCCAAGGCTGCTGAAATAACCATGAGAACCCCTTGAGGAGCTCCTGATGAAGGAAATGCATTATTTAATCCAGCTTTGGAAAGAAAATCTATTAGAAGCAAGGTCATGGATCAAAGATCTTGCCAGGGCATTGGTGCCACGAGAGGCTAAAGACAGCCTTTGAGAGGAAGGGAAGAAATGGACATGTTACCTTTGCACGCTCAGCATCATCTCCCCTTTCCTGGACCAGCAATTTAAATTCTCCTTCAGGGCATCATTGTTTCCCTCCTCCTGACTATGTGGTTTAAGCAGAGTCCTTAAATTAAACTCAGCATTAATTTCTGGCTGGGAAAATGAGCAAGACATGGCCCAGTGATTTGTTCAGGGATAGTGCATCTGGCCAGGGTCTTACCTTGTCACTCTAACAAGTTTGGGCCAAAAAGTGGTTCAGTAAAGACTCTCAGGTAACTCACAAATATCTAGAAGGACCAGAGTTAGGCTTAGAACTTCAGGATTATTCCAGAGAAGGCAAACTACTGCTGTGACTAGATTAGACATGATAGCATGAATGGCTGATGCCAAGTACCAAATATCAGAGGCACTAGAGTGGTCTCTCCCAAAGTCAGATACCTTAGCCCTACCATCACCAAAAAATTGATTGTGATGCTGCCTGCTTGCTCATGTTGTTCTCTCTCAAATTGAAGCTGCATGTTGTCTTATTGGCAACATCCATATTACATCACTGAACCATGGCTGCTAAGGAGATTGGGACAGAGAACATCTGGCTTCTCCTTTGAATGGAGGAGCATCACAATTCACCCTAGATAGGAAGGGCATTTGAAAACACTAAGAGACCAAAACCATGACAAACATCCACATGATGCCATGACAGCAAATTGTGGGACTCTGGCTGCCATGAGTAGGAAAGTGGAATGCTCATTCCTGTTCCTGTGGGTTATTTATATGGTGAGACTATAAGTCTGGATCATCTGGCGGCCATCTTTGCCATGACATAAGAATCTGCCTGAGAATTAGGTCAACTCAGGAGAAAATGGAGTCCAGATGGAGAAAGCATTTAAACATTGGATGCAGTGTCCTGGAAGTCAGAAACCCCTGGACTTTTCAATGGCATGAACCAATAAACTCTTTTTCCTTTTCTCACACTGGCATTTGTTAATTTCTTATTGCTTGCAACCAAGGGTCCTGACTCTAGCAAGAGTCTTTCAGAGTTGACACACCCCTGGGCTCGCTCTGCAGTTCTAGTCCACTGTGACTGAATGACAGAGGCCACTCCCAGCTCTGAGTGACAGGAGGATCACCTCTTTCAAGCCTTTCATAGCTGTCCATTGTTTTCAGTGTCAAATCTAAGCACTGTAGCCTGGTGGCCAGACTGGGCCCCTGGGGATCTGGACCTTCCTCCCACCCTAGCTCTAGATTCTGCTACCCCAACAGTCCAGTAAAACCAAATTGCTCAGTTTTTGAACATGCCAACTGTTTCTTGCCTTCCTTGCTTTACTCAGGCTGTTCCCTGGGCCTCAAATAGCCTCAAACCACTCACCCCCTCACCCTCTCAGCTTCTCACCTATATGCATTCTTGTTTTGTGTTTTTTTGTTGTTTGTCGCATTCCTGTTGTTTATAAAACTTTGATTCAACTTCCAAAACAAAGCTTGGATACCACCTCCTCCAAGAAGCCTTCTGTGACTACCTAGATATATGGGATGATGACAAACTTATAGTGAGAAAAAAGTAGGCCTCGGAGCAAACTGGAGAGTGGCATCTGAGAGTATGCAAGGAATCACAAAGGCATGTTTCAGCCCAGCACTTAAGACTGTCTTGCCAAAATTAAAAATAAAACACAGTAGAAATTAAACCTGTTGCTTTCTACTGGCTAGAATAACAATAGATTCTACTTTCTAGATGATTTTTTAAAAAAATAATAGGTGTCACTCACCTTTAACAAACTGGTCCCACTGTTTTCTGTAGTCTAAGTCCATATAGACATCTGCAAGAACAGCCGGTGGGCAATTGTCCAGAACACCAAAGACTTTATACTCATAAAGTCCAGTCTGCTATAAAAACAGAACAGGCAGAAATAACCTCTTGATTCCCAAACTGAGAGACAACTGGATTACACAGCATATGAAAAACTGTTCATGCAACACCATTATTGACTACATCCTCTGTGGTCTTGGTGACACAATGATGACAAAGCAGATGAGGCCCCTGCTCTAATGAGTCTTATATTTGCTTGTAGACATTGGTGGTGGTAGTGGCTATAAATGCTATGTAGGTAATCTGAACAGGTTATAAGAAAAGTTATAAATTTAGTGGTGCCTGGTTTGGTGGGGTTTCCTATATAATTAGGTGGTCAGGAAAGGCCTCTATGAGAGATAACCTTTATGAGAACATCTTATTTTAAATATAGAAGAAGCCAGTCATGGGAAGATAAGTAAAACTCATTCCTGGTAGGGAGAAGGCCCTCTGGTTGATGGACTGGCATGATGAAAGAAGAGAAAGGCACAGCATCCAGAGAACTATGGATGGGGGAGAGTGGAAGGAGCTGAGGTCTCAGAGGTAGTGGGGGCCAGACTCCAAACGGCTTTGTAAACCAGGGTAAGGGATAAGGATTTTTTTCTAACTACTAAGGAAAACCAATGAGTTACTTTAAATGGAGATAATAATAAATAAAAAGATGATTCTTTCTGCTTGGTAGACAGTAGATCATAAGGGAGCAAAGAGATGGATTTGAAAACCAGTGCAATGGGTACAAATAAGAGATGAAGGGGATCTGAACAAGGAGGTGCGACAGTGATGGAGAGAGAAGCCCAGTGATTTAGGGATATATTTAGAAGTACTGTAGACAAGAAGTGCTGGCAGACTGCCTGTGGGTAAAGAGAAAGCGAAGAACTGTGTCTTAGAACCTCTGCTTGAACAACCAGGTAAATGGGAGCTCCATCCTCTGGGGAAATCAAGAGTTCTACTTTTGAGTTTCAGATGCTTATTACACATCCCAGTGGGAGTGTCATATAGCAGCTAGCAATCAGGGGACAGGTTACTATTTTAGACATCCACAGGGCGTAATGAAACCCAGCAAATAGTTTTTATCAATTCCAAGACAGAATTTTTCAACAACTTCTTCCTTTAACTTAAGAACCAGTAAATAAAAGAAGAAACAGCAGTGTCAAATCACATTAGTCCCCTTAATTCAGAAAAAACACCAGAGGGGGGGCGGAGCAAGATGGCGGAGGAGTAGGAGACCTGGATTTCCTCTGGTCTCAGGAATTCAGCTGAATAGGGATCAAACCATTCTGAACACCTACGAACTCAACAGGAGATCGAAGAGGAGAGTAGCAACAACTCTCTGAACAGAGAAGCGACCACTTACTGGAAGGTAGGACTTGCGGAGAAGTGAATCCGAGGCGATATTCAGGAGGATAGACGGCGGGGGAGGGGGCCTCTGTCGGCCGCTTCTGGCAAGTGATAGAGCCGCGGAGCACAAAATTGGAACTCTGAGAAGTTGGCTCCGCTGAAGGACGTAGCTGCAGTGGCTACGCGGGGGGATGGAATCCTCCCGGGACAGTGTGGTCTCAGGACCCTCGGGGTCACAGAAAGACCGGGGGTGCCTGAGTGCGGAGGAGCTCCCGGGTATTGGAGTGGGGAAGCCGGCTGCAGAGATGGAGCCCAGGCACGGGCTCTCAGCTCGGGGTTGCAATAAACCGTGATCCGCGGGCCAGTCGGGCCACTGCTCCTCCAGCAGGGACCCAACAAGCGGCAGAGCCGGGGAGACTCCCCTTCCTCCCCCAGGAGGAGCGGCGCAGGAACGCACCGCAGGGATCTGCTGGGTTTGGAGACTCCACACGGGGTCGGGTGCCAGAGATACAAACGCTCGGTCAGAGGCCGGGTGAGCACGGAGTGCGGCCGGAGACCAGGGAGATGGGAGTGACTGCTTTTCTCTGGGGGCGCACTGAGGAACGGGGCCCCGAGTTCTCAACTCCTCCAGGTGGAGATTGGGAGGCCACCATTTTCGCCCCGGTCCTCCAAAGCTGTACCGAGAGCTTGCAGGGAACAAAAGCTCCTGAGAGCAAACCCGAGCACCTTGCTTAGACCAGACCGACAAGGGCGGGGCAATTCAGCCTCCTGCAAAGACATTTGGGAACCATGGCAACAGGCCCCTCCCCTAGAAGATCAGCACGAAGTTTACCGATCAAGGAGAACGGGAGAACTCCAGCGCTAGGGGAATACCGCACATAGAATTCATGGCTTTTTTTTACCATGATTCCTTAGTTCATCAAAGTTAATTTTTTAACTGTTTTTTTTAACTTTTCTTTTTCCATTTTTCAATCAACATCTTATGAATCCCCTTTTTAAAAAAATTTTTTTATTTTTCATTTTTAGAGTCATATTTTATCCCTTCATAGTAGTTACCCTTATTTTTGGCATATATTTATAAGTTGTTTTCTCTTTAAAATTTTGAGATACAGTTTCTTCTAACAGATCAAAATATACCCTAAATCACTAGTGTATGGCTTTGTTCTAGTCTCCTGCCTGACCACATTCTCTCCCTTTTTCTTTTTCTTTTTTTAAATCTTCTTCTTTCTTTTTTCAAACAACTTATCAATTCCTTTTATAAAATCTTTTATACTTTTCATCTTTACAGTCATCGCCATCCATTCATTGTATCGACCCTTATTTTGTACATATATGTCTTTCTTCCTTTAAAATTTTAGGAGGCACTTTTTTCTAACAGACCAAAATACGCCCAAAATCTAGTGTGTGGCACTGATCTACGCACTAGCCTGATCATATTTGATCATATTCTGCTTTTTTTGTATTGTTCTGTTTTTGTTCTTATCTTTTTTCTCTTTTTTTCTCTTTCTTTTTTCTTTCTTTCCCTTTCTTTTCCCCTGGTTTCAGGTCTTTTCTGATTTGTATACAGTATATTTGCTGGGGACGTTGTAAACCTGTTAGCATTTCGTTCTCTCATTCATCTAGTCTCCTCTGGACAAAATGACAAGACGAAAAAAATCACCTCAGCAAAAAGAACAAGAGGTAGTACCATCAGCCAGGGAACTACTCAATACAGACATTAGTACGATGTCGGACCTAGAGTTCAGAATCATGACTTTAAAGATACTAGCTGGGTTTGAAAAAAGCACGGAACTTATTAGAGAAACCCTTTCTGGAGAAATAAAAAAACTAAAATCTAACCAACTTGAAATCAAAAAGGCTATTGAGGAGGTGCAATCAAAAATGGGGACACTAACTGCTAGGATAAATGAGGCAGAAGAGAGAATCAGCGATACAGAAGACCAAATGATGGAAAATAAAGAGGCTGAGAAAAAGAGAGGGAAACAACTACAGGATCACGAGGGCAGAATTCGAGAGATAAGTGATTCGATAAGATGAAACAACATTAGAATAATTGGGATCCCAGAAGAAGAAGAAAGAGAGGGGCAGAAGGTATATTGGAGCAAATAATAGCAGAGAACTTCCCTAATGTGAGGAAGGAAACAGGCATTAAAATCCAGGAGGCACAGAAAACCCCTCTCAAAATCAATAAAAATAGGTCAACACCCCGACATCTAAGAGTAAAACTTACGAGTCTCAGGGACAAAGAGAAAATCCTGAAAGCAGCTCGGGAGAAGAGATATGTAACCTACAATGGTAGAAATATTAGATTGGCAACAGACCTATCCACATAGACCTGGCAGGGCAGAAAGGACTGGCAAGATATCTTCAGAGCACTAAACGAGAAAAATATGCAGACAAGAATACTATATCCAGCTAGGCTGTCATTGAAAATAGAAGGAGAGATCAGAAGCTTCCAGGACAAACAAAAACTAAAGGACTTTGCAAACACGAAACCAGCCCTCCAAGAAATATTCAAAGGGGACCTCTAAGCAAAGAGAGAGCCTAAAAGCAGCATAGATCAGAAAGGAACAGAGACAATATACAGTAACAGTCACCTTACAGGCAATACAATGGCACTAAATTCATACCTTTCAATAGTTACCCTGAATGTAAATGGGCTCAATGCCCCAATCAAAAGACACAGGCTATCAGATTGGATTAAAAAACAAGACCCATCCATACGCTGTCTGCAAGAGACTCATTTTAGACCCAAAGACACCCCCACATTGAAAGTGAGGGGGTGGAAAACCATTTACCATGCTAATGGACACCAAAAGAAAGCTGGGGTGGCAATCCTTATATCAGACAAATTAGATTTTAAACAAAGACTGTAATAAGAGATGAGGAAGGACACTATATCCTACTTAAAGGGTCTATTCACCAAGAAGATCTAACAATTCTAAATATCTATGCCCCTAACACAGGAGCAGCCAATTATATAAGGCAATTAATAACAAAAGCAAAGAAACACATTGACAACAATACAATAATAGTGGGGGACTTTAACACCCCCCTCACTGAAATGGACAGATCATCTAAGCAAAAGATCAACAAGGAAATAAAGACTTTATATGAAACACTGGACCAAATGGACTTCACAGACATATTCAGAACATTCCATCCCAAAGCAACGGAATACACATTCTTCTCTAGTGCCCATGGAACATTCTCCAGAATGGATCACATCCTTGGTCACAAATCAGGTCTCAACTGGTACCAAAAGATTGGGATCATTCCCTGCCAGTTTTCAGACCACAATGCATTGAAACTAGAACTCAATCACAAGAGGAGAGTCAGAAAGAACTCAAATATATGGAGGCTAAATAGCATCCTACTAAAGAATGAATGGGTCGGGGGCGGAGCAAGATGGCGGAGGAGTAGGAGACCTAGATTTCGTCTGGTCTCAGGAATTCAGCTGAATAGGGATCAAACCATTCTGAACACCTACGAACTCAACAGGAGACCGAACAGGAGAGTAGCAACAACTCTCTGAATAGAGAAGCGACCACTTACTGGAAGGTAGGGCTTGCGGAGAAGTGAATCCGAGGCGATATTCGGGAGGATAGACGGCGGGGGAGGGGCCTCCGCCGGCCGCTTCTGGCAAGTGATAGAACCGCGGAGCACAAAATCGGACCTTTTAGAAGTTGGCTCGGCAGAGGGAAGTCGCTGCAGTGGCTAAGCAGGAGGTGGAATCCTCCCGGGACAGTGTGGTCTCAGGACCCTTGGGGTCACAGAGAGACCGGGGTGCCTGAGTGCAGCAGAGCTCCCAGGTATCAGAGCAGGGAAGCCGGCTGCAGATACGGAGCAGAGTCGCGGGCTCTCAGCTCGGGGTTGCCATAAACTGTGATCTGCAGCCCAGTCGGGGCATGGCTCCCCCAGCAGGGACCCAACAAGCAGCAGATCCGGGGAGACTCCCCTTCCTTCCCGGGGAGGAGCGGTGCGGGAACGCACTGCAGGGATCTGCTGGGTTTGGAGACTCCGCGCGGGGTTGGGTGCCAGAGATAGCAACGCTCGATCACAGGCCGGGTGAGCACGGAGTGCAGCCGGAGACCGGGGACACGGAAGTGACTGCTTTTCTCTGGGGGCACACTGAGGAGCAGGGCCCCGAGTTCTCAGTTCCTCCAAGTGGAGATTGGGAGGCCACCATTTCTGCCCTGGTCCTCCAAAGCTGTACCGAGAGCTTGCAGGGAACAAAAGCTCCTGAGAGCAAACCGGAGCAGCTTCCTTAGCCCGGACCGACAAGGGCGGGGCAATTCCGCCTCCGGCAAAGACAATTGGAAACCACAGCAACAGGCCCCTCCCCCAGAAGATCAGCACAAACAGCCAGCAAGCCAAGACCAAGTTGATCGATCAAGGAGAATAGGAGAACTCCAGCGCTAGGGGAATACTGCACATAGATTCATGGCTTTTTTTTTTTTTTTTTTTTACCATGATTCATTATTTCATCAAAGTTAATTTTTGTTGACTGTTTTTTTTTATTTTTCTTTTTCCCTTTTTCAACCAACATCTTATAAATCCTTTTTTTAAAAAAAAAAACAAAACATTTTTTATTTTTCATTTTTAGAGTCATATTTTATCCCTTCAGAGTAGTTACCCTTATTTTTGGCATATATATATAAGTTGTTCTCTCTTTAAAATTTTGAGGTACAGTTTCTTCTAACAGATCAAAATATACCCTAAATCACTAGTGTATGGCTTTGTTCTAGTCTCCTGCCTGATCACATTCTCTCCCTTTTTCCTTTTTTTTTTTCTTAAATCTTCTTTCTTTTTTCAAACAACTTATCTTACCAAGTCCTTTTATAAAATCTTTTATAATTTTCATCTTTACAGTCATCTTCCATCCCTTCATTGTATCAACCCTTATTTTGTACATATATGTCTTTCTTCCTTTAAAATTTTAGGAGGCACTTTTTTCTAACAGACCAAAATACGCCCAAAATCTAGTGTGTGGCACTGATCTATGCACTAGCCTGATCATATTTGATCATATTCTGCCTTTTTTGTATTGTTTTGTTTTTGTTTTTATCTTTTTTTTCTTTTTTTTTTTCTTTTCCTCTTTCTTTTTTCTTTCTTTCCCTTTCTTTTCCCCTGGTTTCAGGTCTTTTCTGATTTGTATACAGTATATTTGCTGGGGACGTTGTAAACCTGTTAGCATTTTGTTCTCTCATTCATCTATTCTCCTCTGGACACAATGACAAGACGAAAGAAATCACCTCAGCAAAAAGAACAAGAGGTAGTACCGTCAGCCAGGGACCTACTCAATACGGATATTAGTACGATGTCGGACCTAGAGTTCAGAATCATGACTTTAAAGATACTAGCTGGGCTTGAAAAAAGCGTGGAAGTTATTAGAGAAACCCTTTCTGGAGAAATAAAAGAACTAAAATCTAACCAAATCGAAATCAAAAAGGCTATTGATGAGGTGCAATCAAAAATGGGGGCACTAAATGCTAGAATAAATGAGGCAGAAGAGAGAATCAGCGATATAGAAGACCAAATGATGGAAAATAAAGAGGCTGAGAAAAAGAGAGAGAAACAACTACAGGATCACGAGGGCAGAATTCGAGAGATAAGTGATATGATAAGACGAAACAACATTAGAATAATTGGGATCCCAGAAGAAGAAGAGAGAGAGAGAGGGGCAGAAGGTATATTGGAGCAAATTATAGCAGAGAACTTCCCTAATGTGAAGAAGGAAACAGGCATTAAAATCCAGGAGGCACAGAGAACCCCTCTCAAAATCAATAATAATAGGTCAACACCCTGACATCTAATAGTAAAACTTACGAGTCTCAGAGACAAAGAGAAAATCCTGAAAGCAGCTCGGGAGAAGAGATAAGTAACCTACAATGGTAGAAGCATTAGATTGGCAACAGACCTATCCACAGAGACCTGGCAGGCCAGAAAGGACTGGCAAGATATCTTCAGAGCACTAAACGAGAAAAATATGCAGCCAAGAATACTCTATCCGCTAGGCTATCATTGAAAATAGAAGGAGAGATAAAAAGCTTGCAGAACAAACAAAAACTAAAGGAATTTGCAAACACGAAACCAGCCCTCCAAGAAATATTGAGAGGGGTCCTCTAAGCAAAGAGAGAACCTAAAAGCAGTAAAGAGCAGAAACGAACACAGACAACAGACAGTTAACAGTCACCTTACAGGTAATACAATGACACTAAATTCATACCTTTCAATAGTTACCCTGAATGTAAATGGGCTAAATGCCCCAATCAAAAGACACAGGCTATCAGATTGGATTAAAAAACAAGACCCATCAATATGCTGTCTGCAAGAGACTCATTTTAGACCCAAAGACACCTCCAGATTGAAAGTGAGGGGGTGGAAAACGATTTACCATGCTAATGGACACCAAAAGAAAGCTGGGGTGGCAATCCTTATATCAGACAAACTAGATTTTAAAACAAAGACTGTAATAAGAGATGAGGAAGGACACCATATCCTACTTAAAGGGTCTATCCAACAAGAAGATCTAACAATTGTAAATATCTATGCCCCAAACATGGGAGCAGCCAATTATATAAGGCAATTAATAACAAAAGCAAAGAAACACATTGACAACAATACAATAATAGTGGGGGACTTTAACACCCCCCTGCCTGAAATGGACAGATCATCTAAGCAAAAGATCAACAAGGAAATAAAGACTTTAAATGACACACTGGACCAAATGGACTTCACAGACATATTCAGAACATTCCATCCCAAAGCAAAGGAATACACATTCTTCTCTAGTGCCCATGGAACATTCTCCAGAATTGATCACATCCTAGGTCACAAATCAGGTCTCAATCGGTACCAAAAGATTGGGATCATTCCCTGCATGTTTTCAGACCACAATGCTTTGAAACTAGAACTCAACCACAAGAGGAAAGTCGGAAAGAACTCAAATACATGGAGGCTAAAGAGCATCCTACTAAGGAATGAATGGGTCAACCAAGAAATCAAAGAAGAATTAAAAAAATTCCTGGGAACCAATGAAAATGAAAACATAACTGTTCAAAATCTTTGGGATACAGCAAAGGCAGTCCTGAGAGGAAAGTATATAGCAATACAAGCCTTTCTCAAGAAACAAGAGAGGTCTCAAATACACAACCTAACCCTACACCTAAAGGAGCTGGAGAAAGAACAGCAAATAAAGCCTAAACCCAGCAGGAGAAGAGAAATCATAAAGATCAGAGCAGAAATCAATGAAATAGAAACCAAAAGAACAGTAGAACAGATCAACGAAACTAGGAGCTGGTTCTTTGAAAGAATTCACAAGATTGATAAACCCCTGGCCAGACTTATCAAAAAGAAAAGAGAAATGACCCAAATCAACAAAATCATGAATGAAAGAGGAGAGATCACAACCAACACCAAAGAAATACAAACAATTATAAGAACATATTATGAGCAACTCTATGCCAGCAAATTAGATAACCTGGAAGAAATGGGTGCATTCCTAGAGATGTATCAACTACCAAAACTGAACCAGGAAGAAATAGAAAACCTGAACAGACCTATAACCACTAAGGAAATTGAAGCAGTCATCAAAAATCTCCCAACAAACAAAAGCCCAGGGCCAGATGGCTTCCCAGGGGAATTCTATCAGACATTTAAAGAAGAATTAATACCTATTCTCCTGAAACTGTTCCAAAAAATAGAAATGGAAGGAAAACTTCCAAACTCATTTTACGAGGCCACCATTACCTTGATCCCAAAACCAGACAAAGATCCCATCAAAAAGGAGAATTACAGACCAATATCCTTGATGAACATGGATGCAAAAATTCTCACCAAAATACTAGCCAATAGGATCCAACAGTACATTAAAAGGATTATTCACCACAACCAAGTGGGATTTATCCCTGGGCTGCAAGGCTGGTTCAACATCCGCAAATCAATCAACGTGATACAATACATTAACAAAAGAAAGAACAAGAATCATATGATCCTCTCAATAGATGCAGAAAAAGCATTTGACAAAGTACAGCATCCTTTCTTGATCAAAACTCTTCAGAGTAGAAGGATAGAGGGTACATACCTCAATATCATAAAAGCCATCTACAAAAAACCTACAGCGAATATCATTCTCAATGGGGAAAAGCTGAGAGATTTTCCCCTAAGGTCAGGAACGCGGCAGGGATGTCCACTATCACCACTGCTATTCAACATAGTATTAGAAGTCCTAGCCACAGCAATCAGACAACAAAAAGAAATCAAAGGCATCCAAATCGGCAAAGAGGAAGTCAAACTCTCAGTCTTTGCAGATGATATGATACTGTAAGTGGAAAACCCAAAAGACTTCACCCCAAAACTGCTAGAACTCATACAGGAATTCAGTCAAGTAGCAGGCTATAAAATCAATGCACAGAAATCAGTGGCATTCCTATACACCAACAACAAGACAGAAGAGAGACAAATCAAGGAGTCGATCCCATTCACAATTGCACCCAAAACCATAAGATACCTAGGAATAAATTTAACCAAAGAGGCAAAGGATCTGTACTCAGAAAACTATAAAATACTCAGGAAAGAAATTGAGGAAGACACAAAGAAATGGAAAAACGTTCCATGCTCATGGATTGGAAGAACCAACATTGTGAAGATGTCAATGCTACCTAGAGCAATCTACACATTCAATGCAATCCCCATCAAAATACCATCCACTTTTTTCAAAGAAATGGAACAAATAATCCTAAAATTTGTATGGAACCAGAAGAGACCCCGAATAGCCAGAGGAATCTTGAAAAAGAAAAGCAAAGCTGGCGGCATCACAATTCCGGACTTCCAGCTCTATACAAAGCTGTCATCATCAAGACAGTATGGTACTGGCACAAAAACAGACACATAGATCAATGGAACAGAATCGAGAGCCCAGAAATGGACCCTCAACTCTATGGTCAACTTATTTTTGACAAAGCAGGAAAGAATGTCCAGAGGAAAAATGACAGTCTCTTCAACAAATGGTGTTGGGAAAATTGGACAGCCACATGCAGAAGAATGAAACTGGACCATTTCCTTACACCACACACAAAAATAGACTCCAAATGGTTGAAAGACCTAAACGTGAGACAGGAGTCCATCCAAATCCTAAAGGAGAACACAGGTAGCAACCTCTTCGACCTCAGCCGCAGCAACTTCTTCCTAGAAACATCACCAAAGGCACAGGAAGCCAGGGCAAAAATGAACTATTGGGATTTCATCAAGATAAAAAGCTTTTGCACAGCAAAAGAAACAGTCCACAAAACCAAAAGACAACCAACAGAATGGGAGAAAATATTTGCAAATGACATATCAGATAAAGGGCTAGTATCCTAGAGATAAATTTTGCGGTAGAAGGTATTACCATTTTAAGGTTCTTTATGCTTTTTATAAGCCTTTAAGAAGTTTGTACCAATTTATACTCTTGCCAGTAGCACAGGAACATCTCAAAAGGACTGGGTACTGTTGTTAATACAAATAATTTGATAGGAAAAAGCATGAAACTCAGCTTGATTTGGACAAAGTTTTTATTACTGATCTGTATGATCTCCTTAAAATTAGAAATATAAACTTTCTGCACATATGTCTCTAAAATTACTAGTACTTCAGTAAATGATTCCAAATAAGTTTACTTAAGAGGTTACTGGCTTTCCTGAAGCTCCTCCAGAAAACCATTTCTAAGAATGTCTCCATTTCTTTATCATGTTGTAAAACACAGTGTATACTTTTCTAATGCTCCATTTATTAATAAAATAAAAATTATTCAGCGGTAGAGAATCAGTAATCAGTGTAGAGTACAATGACCAGAAGAAACAGAAGATGTGGCATAGCATACAGTAGCTTCTTTCTTGCTAAGAGAACCTCTATGGCAATGAACACAGCTAACTTCGCAGGACTGAATATGGATGTTTGGAGCTGTAGCAGCTATTTTGTAATGCAGAGGTAACAAACAGGAGGAGGAAAAGTAAAAAGACCCAAGCGTATTACTGGCATCACTGATCAGCTACACCAGTGCCAGCAACTACTGACCTCTGCCCTACTTGTTAAGTGAGAAAAATAAACCCCTTTAAGTCACTGTTAGTACAGTTTCCTGTGGTATTGCAATGACACATATAAGAGAGGAAGCTTTGTGTCATAAGATTCATATTTATATTGTGCGTCACGTGGGTATTTACCATGTATGCTCAGACCACCCTTCAGAGTAAATCTGTCAATCTAGAGCACACCATACCAGATAAATACCAAAAAGTCTTAAAGATATCCTATTCAAACTCAGAAAAGAAAAAGAGAAAATTGACCTGTAGAGGAACATAAATGTGGATTACACCAAGCATCTCGTCAGAAACCAGCCATGTAGCTTTTATGAAGATGGTGTCAAAGGCTAAGAAGGAAGCCCCCTGCCCCTCCCAAAGCTGAAGCCAAAACAAAGGCTTTGAAGGCCAAGAAAGCGGTGCTGAAAGGCGTCCACAGTCACAAAAAAAAGATCCGCATGTCACCTACATTCCAATGACCCAAGACACTGCATGTGCGGAGACAGCCCAAATATCCTCAAAAGAGCGCCCCCAGGAGAAACAAGCTTGACCACTATGCCATCATCAAGTTCCCCCTGACTACTGAGTCAGCCATGAAGAAAATAGAAGACAACAACACACTTGTGTTCATCGTGGATGTCAAGGCCAATAAGCACCAGATCAAACAGGCTGTGAAGAAGCTCTACGACATTGATGTGGCCAAGGTCAATACCTTGATCAGGTCTGATGGAGAGAAGAAGGCATATGTTCGACTGGCTCCTGGCTATGATGCTTTGGATGTTGCCAACAAAACTGGAATCATCTAAAGTGAGTCCAGCTGGCTAAATCTAAATATAAATTTTTTCACCAAAAAAAAAAAAGAAAGAAACCAGCCATGTAAAAAGAGAGTGGAGTAAAATATATACTATACTGAAAGAAAAAAAAAGCCACCAACCTGGAATTCTATATCCAATGAAACTGTCCTTCAAAAGTGAAGGAGAAATAAGTTTTTCAGACAAATAAAAACTGAGGGAATTCATCATCAGCAGACCTATTATGGAAGAAATGTTAAAAGATGTTCAAAGGGAGGGAAAAAATTAGATAGGTCAGGAACTCAGATCTACATTAACATAGAAAAGACCTGTTTTATTGATTTCAAGCTTCTTGAAGGTATGAACTTTGTCTTACCCATCAGGTATCACCAGGGCTTAGCATAATGCCAGGCACACAATAGGTCCTAAAGACCACTTGAATGAGTACATGAACAAATAATTTGGAGTTTTCTTTTCATTAACCCAAAAGTAGCTATGGAAACATGTCTATCCTAAACTAAATGGCAAGATAAGGTTGTTAGGTCTATCTCTAAGCTTTTCTGGGTCTTAAAAACACAGTAAAAGTCCCAGGCTAAAATTCAAAGGTTTGTATTTGCACAGATGCTCCCTTTCTTATAAAAATATATTCATTTGCACAATTTCCCTGAAGGATAAACTAGCCTCACAAAATAATGTCAGGGGACGGTGAGCTTCTGAAGTAACAAACTATTCCCACGGGAGGCCCACTAGAATTCCCCTTCCACCCATACACAGTGACTCTAATGTCAAGAGCAGGTCGGAAGACCAAGCAAGAACCATATTCCACTCCACACTGCTCCAGTTCTGCCCCTGGTTCACCCTGATATTGGTATGGTATCATGTCCAAGGATCCAGAATTGTCCAAATCCTTACTTCCCCTCTCAAAGTGTCCGCAAGGCCCCATGACAATCAGAGTTTTGTTTTATTAATAGTCACCTCCCGTGAACCCCATGTAGGAACTTGGTGAAAGACAAGATGAGGCATGAAGCTTGGCTTATAGCCAGAGACAGAGTTGGGGGGTCTTACTCACCCCTCTCCCCTCAGCCCCCCAATTTAAATCTTGGGACCAACATTCTCATACAGCCTCCTACCACATGCTCATCCTGAGAGAGAAGTGAGGAGAGGAAGACCTGAGGCTCTGACATATCCATCCCACTGTGTGCTCAGGAAGATGGAAAAGGAGAGGGAGAGAGAGAGACAGTATGAGCAAGAGAGCAGAAGAGCTAGTCTCCATCTGTAGCAGGTAGAAGAGTGCCACACATGGGTGCTTGGCATTCAGACACGGCAGCCCTGCCCACTAGTGAAATATGGCTTGATAAGTGTCTTAGGTTCAGTAACTGTTCTATCACTCATGTCGGTAACTCCTCTCAGCAGAGAGGCAGAAGGCTGAGAGAAGGGGGCCGAACCATCCTATAATCTGGGAAAGAAGACACTCATGACGCAAATCCATTTATCTCACCTGTGGGGGTAGTACTGGAAACTTTTCATTCATTGAGGTAAATCTGTTCTCATGGGAGTTAAATCTGTGTTTCCCTCCTAAAGGCCTAACTTTCTGTTACCCAGCCTGGCTAAACACAACTTTCCCAAGAGTGCCAGGGTTTTCTGTTTCAGTCAGTGCACAGTATTGAAAAGAACAGTCCCTGGAAAAGAACTGTCTGCTCCTCAACACACTCTTTGATTAGAAGACCCTATTAAGGACAAAAGCATAATGCAGGCAATCCCTTCTCACAGTGCCAGACATTCAGATTTAAAAATATTAAGTTAAACCATTAACCAGATCAGCTCAGACCACTATTTACTTGGTCTAAATTGAGGATGTGAAGCTCGGCAGGCTGGTTTCAGACTGTCTGTTGGCATGTCACAGGGTCTTTTGGGATCGTTAACACAGCACAAAGCTCCAACAAGATCTGACTGTAGATCACTGGGAATGCTTCTGTAAGTGACCTGTGGCCCTTCTTTACCAGGGGGACTTCTCAGCACAGCTCAGAGGTCAACATTCACTCCCAAGTGGCCCTAACTTAAAAATCGGGAAGAGTGAACCTTCAAACGGACATTGCTTTTGTCTTACAATATTCCTTTTTTCCACTCTTACCTTTCCGTTTCTACAGCTTCTCTAGGGCACTCCCCTCATCTCGACATCAGAACCCCCGCCCTCCGTCTCCCAGCACCATGCTGGATGCTTCCCATACATCGGTGATACTCAAAGTATAGTCCCTGGACTGGTAGCTTCAGCATCACTTGGTAACTGATTAGAAATAAAACGTAAACAAAAGAAGAAAAAAATATAATGCAAACTTTCATGCCCCACACCAATCCACTGAACCAGAAACTGGGAGTGGGGTCTTGATTCTGAATTTTAACAGGCCCTGTGGGTGATTCTGCTGCATGCCGAAGTCTGAGTACCACACTGCCATGTATCATTTCATTTCACGATTGTTGAGAGGTCAATATCATCCTGAAAGTTAACTATTGTCCTTGTTTTGAAAATGAGGAAGCTGAGATTTCATCAAGAAAAAGTAACTTTATCACCCTGCTAATAAGTGGGGACTGGCTCCTGGCTACTCTCCAACCCTAGCTTTACCACAGTCCTGTACCCTTCTGGCTCTTCCTGGAAAACAAGGCAAGCTCGGCCTGGCTCAGGGACTCCCACTCACTGTTCCCTCTACTACAATAATTTAAAACCCAGCATGTCCACCTGAATCTCATGGGAAGCTATAACATTAAAAACAACAACAACAAATCATTTTATTATGAAACATTTCAAACACACATAAAAGTAGGGAAAACAGAAGTAGATCAACCCCTATAATGAAAGGGGAGTTTTTCAAAAGGACTACCCAAGCCCCAACCCAGATCAATTAAACCTCGGATTCCAGGATAGGGCTTGGTCATGTCTTTGGAGCTCCTCAGGTGATTCCAATGTGCTTGAGCTTTGACAAACACTCTCTGGCCATTTCTCCTCCATATTTGCATGGCTATCTCCCACTTCATTTCTATCCCCACTCAAATGTTACCTCTGCAGGGGCAGCTCTCCAGATTCCCTTATCTAAAACACAACACATCACCCCTGGCCACCACTGCCATACCATCTCTCTATCCCTTCATCCCACTTTACTTTCTTCATAGCATTTTTTACCCAACATTTCATTATATACTCTGGGTTTGTTCTCATCAGTGAATGTCATTCATTGTTTAAGAACTCATTCATTGAAACAGTAGGTGCATCTTCCTGTTCACTGCTTATCCCCAGTGTTGTGAGGGCAACAGCACACGGGAGGCATGAGATGAATATTCTCTGAATGAAAAACTGAATGATAGTGGAAATAGTGGAGATTTTAACCCAGGACGATCTGCTTCCAAAACCCATGTTCTTCCCATAATACCACGTGGCAGCTCTGGGCTAGCTTTCCTTAGTCTCCAGAAAGAGAAAGTAGTTCTTGCCTTGAAGCAAGCTGTAAATTTGGTGCTGAGCTTATCAAAGCAGGCTGGTTCATGTCCAGTTACTAGTTCTGAGGTCTTGTGTGGCTCACTTCACAACTCGTGGTCTTATTTCCATCCGTAAAATAGGAAAATAAGCCTGTTTTATCTTCCAGACTGGTTTATAGGGATAAAGGAAACTTTTATGTGACAGCATTTTGTAAATTAAATCACCATATCAAGGTAAGTTATTAACATTACAACATGAGGAGGAAAAAAGAGAGGATGGAAACAGAGCAGGCAAACAGAGTAAAGAAATGAACGGAAAAGATGAGGGTGTTGGACAGAATGGTTTCAAAGAAACTTTCAAACTCCAAAAATTCTGTGATTTAATAGAAAAGGAGAAAATGAAAAAGTATCAAAATACTATATATCAAAAGTAGCCATCTGTCCAAGAACATGATTCAGAATTATCTGTCTACCAAAAAAAAAAAAAAGCTACAACCTTTTTAAATTTTAAAATATAATTTATTTGTTACAGTGGAAAACTCAAATGCCTCTATACTTATTTCAATCTTTTCAAAACATGTAATAATAGATGACATCAGAGCTCACCAAGGACCAACATAAATGGCTATACATGATCCAGATGTAGGACTGGCTTTATTACAATGGGGATATTCATCTACAGAATATGGTCCTCGGGGCACCTGGGTGTCTCAGTCCATTAAATGTCTGCCTTCGGCTCAGATCATGATCCCAGGGTCCTGAGATGGAGCCCAACATCTGACTACTCAGCGGGGAGCCTGCTTCTCCCTCTCCCTCTGCTGCTCCCCCTGGTTGTGCTCTCTGTCAAATAAATAAATAAAAATCTTAAAAAAAAAAAAAGAATATGCTCCTTCCACAAGTCATGATAAATACTTTGATAGAGAGGGTCCCTTTCGCATGGGCACTACATGTAAACTTACTGCTGCAAAACTCACGTAATCCAAGAAGATTTACCAGATTACCAGTCTCACTTTCCCTTTATGGGTCTTACAGATGCCAAGAAAAATTAGAGTAATTAACAAGAAAATGGGGAAAAACAGAAGGGGGGATCAAGGCACTCATCTCAATAGAGTTGAAATCTTTAGATGGCTATTAAGAAATAGGATGAATGAAGCAGAAAGATATTGATGGGGGTGAGGCAAAAGCCTTAATGCAGCACCTCCGAAAATTAGGGACCCCCTGGTGGCCCTTCAACATTAAAGGGTCCCAGATAAGTCCACTCTGTTTACCCCAGTTGTTGGAATTTAAAAAGCCAGAAAGCAAAGATGTCAGTAAGAAACCTCACCTGGACTCACCTGCACAAATGGTCAGGTAGATTAATCGAGATGAAGATTGATGACAGAGGGGCCCCAGTCTTCTGGTGTGACCCCCCAGTTGGGGACCTGAGGACCCAAGGCCATATGCACTCAGGTGGGTAAAATGGTTTGGGTGGGTGGAAGAAAAGACACATTAATGGTAACAGGCAGAGTGGATTAAACACCACTGGACCATAAGACAGATAAAGGGCTTTGTGGCAGATAGGTGCAGGTCTACAGAGAGTGTGGGACAAGTTGATTTCACATTTGATAAGGTGTGGTATTCAGATGAAAAGTTTTCCTAACTAGAAATTAGAGGGAATTCCCTTCTGGGAGGAAGGTAAAACATGGGACTCGAGTCAACCTGGAAAGAAAATGAGGCTTTAGCAAAGTGGGCCAGGCAGCAAATAATGCTGGAAAAAGCTAGAACCCAGTAAGGATTCTAGGGAAGGGCTCATACCCTGACCCAATAGGGCCTCTTGACATTTAATACAGATGGAAATCAAAGTGGCCCTAGATGGCCCTTCAACCTAGCTGCTGAGGCTCAAGGGCACACCTACTGGAATCCCACGGCCCTTTAAACTTAGAGAAGTTATCTGGGAGTACCTGTAATTTACATCAGTGTACCATGAATGCCTTCATCCCTAGAACAGGTTGAAATAAGACATATAGTATGGTTAATAGGGGTGGGAACTATTCTGAAGACCACTCATGTCCTCCCCACCAGAGAGAAGTGGGCCTGCTACATAACAATACACAATGAAAACAATACACAGTACAAAGCCAGTCACTGTCTCAGCTCACAGACACAAAAGCAAAAGAGCACAGGTCCATTGGAGGGGTAAAAGGTAGAGTGGTCTGGGTTGGCTAGAGGACAGGGGGTCGTGCAGATGAGTCAGGGACATAAAGCTGGAAATGTAAGTTGGGACCAAACTAGTTTAGTACAGAAAGTCAACAATTTCTGACAGTACAACTTATAATTTTTCCACTTTACAAAAGCACAAAAGCAATATGCATTCAGTAGAAACTGTACTTTGAATTTGGAATCTCGATCTTTCCCAGGGCTAGTGAAGTGTGATATGGTACCTTCTCCTATTGCTGGGCAGGGACAGTGAGCCACAGGGTCAACAACTGATACAACTGTTCTGCACCCATACGATCATTCTGTTTCTCACTTTCAGTACACTATTCAATAAACTACATGATATTCAACACTTTAGTATGAAATAGGCTTTGTGTTAGATGATTTTGCCCAACTGTAGGCTAATGAAAGCATTCTGAGCACGGTGAAGATCACCTAGGCTAAGCTATGATGTTCAGTAGGTGAGGTGTATTAAATGCATTTTTGACCTATGATATTTTCAACTTATGATGGGTTTATCAGGATGTAAACCCATCATAAGGTGAGAAAGATCTGTATAGCCTACCTGGAAGCATTTGCCTTCTCTCAGAGAGGGAACACAGGAAGGAGCCTATTTACGGCACAGGTCTGGAAGTGGACAGCTGAGCTCTGATCCTAATTCAAACCCTCAGCAATCAACCTGTCCACATACTCATTTTCGTAGAGGTAAAAAGGTGATAATTACCGTATCTTACATTAAGACTGACATGAGGCTACTAGGTATTTATCCAGAGGATACAAAGTGGTGATGGGAAGGGGCACATGCACCCCAATGTTTATGGCAGCATTATCTACATAGCCAAAATATGGAAAGAGCCCAAATGTCCATCGACTGATGAATGGATAAAGAAGATGTGGTAAATATACACAATGGACTATTACTCAGCCATCAAAAAGAATGAAATCTTGCCATTTGCAACAACATGGATTGAACCAGAGTGTATTATGCTAAGCGAAATAAGCTAGAGAAAGACAAATATCATGATTTCACTCATAAGAATTTAAGAAACGAAACAGATGAACAAAGGGAAAGGCAAGGAAAAATAAGATAAAAACAGAGAGGGTGGCAAACCATAAGTCTGTAGTTAAGAGAACAAACTGAGGGTTGCTGGAGGGGAGGTGGGTAGGGGATGGGCTACATGGGTGATGGTATTAAGGAGGGCACTTGTTGGGATGAGCACTGCGTGTTGAATGTGAGTGATGAATCCTTAAATTCCACTCATGAAACCAATAATACACATACATATTAACTATTAACATAGTTAATATGTTAACTACTCTGAATTTAAATAAAATAAGAATTAAAAATAAAAAGACTGACACGACGATTGAGTAAGTCAATACCTGTAAAGCACTTAAGCAGTGCCTGGAACATAAGAAAGCATGCCACGGGTGAGCTATGACACTAGTTACTCTTAGCATTAATTCCGCAACCAACAGTGCCACTGGAAGGGGAGTGGTAAGACCACAGCCTCTCCTTCAGGGGCTTGAGCAGACTGTGACGTGTAGGAGGGAAGGGATCAGGAGGGAAGGATCAGATCCTGAGAAGGCCAGGAAACTAGTTAAAGAGGTCACTGCAATTCTAGGTGAGAGGTACCATCCAAAGTGGCAGCCACAAAGGAAAGAAAAGGGAAGGGAAGGGGGCCAGACATCAGCCATGTCTGAGCAGTCGCATTGACAAAACCTGGCAAAGGCCTGGATGTGGCTGGTAAGGAAAATGGAATAGTCAGAAGAATAAAGGATTTTGTCTGAAAAGATGTCCACTTTTGCACCAAGGCAACAACTGAAATTACACTCAGAAATGAATTCTGCCTGCTCTAGGCTGTGAGCTTTCATCTTGTCACACCCAGTGGCTCTGCAGCACACACGTTCAGAATGCCCCCCTACTCCTCTGCCAGGAAACCCTGATTTCACTTACCCTGCCTAAGGGTGACTTTTTAACCCGTGTGCCACGCAGTTGCTACCACACAGTGTAACTGATGACAGATCTCAGGGGCAAGGCAATCTTTCCACCTGGATAGCTAGCTACCTGGTTTCAAAGGCGTCCGGGAGCGCCTTGCTTAATAACCAACTCCATTCCTTCAACCCTTTAAGTTCATCTTTCTCCCTAAAGCTTCAGACTAAATTATTAAGTGCACCTTGCAAAGAAGGGGCGGCTGCGAAAAGAAACAAGCCACTAAAATGAGATGACAGTAGCTCCCTTCTCAGGCACGCTGCTCCCCACTCACACTATCACCCTGCACACCCACCTAGTCTCCGAAAAGCCCAGTCTCCTCTCCTCCTGTATGCAAACCCTAAGGTTCGTCCTACACACACACACACACACACACACCAGCGGCACCCACCCGCACACACACGCGCACACACACACACACACACACACACACACACCAGCGGCACCCACCCGGGAGGGGGATCCACGTCCCTTGCACGCAAGTAGAGGGGGCCAAGACTTAGCCGACCACATTTTAACTCTATCCTTAACTTCCAACAGTCCACTCCCACCTTGGCCCTCAGAACCGAGGTTGAAATGGATGACCTCCCAACCAGGGGGCAAAGTCAGCTGCAGGCACTGCCCTCGTGCTCGCTCCTCCCAGCTCTGCGTGACTAGCTCAGGCCCTGACTTCCAAGGCTACAGCCCCGCACTCCCCCCCGGGAAGCTTGGCCCCGGCGAGCGACAGCTCAGCGTCCTCCAGAGGGCCGGAAGCTACCTCGTCCAGCCGCCTGTAGATTTTGAAGCCTTCGTGCTCCAACAGCAGTTGCCAGTCGTTCCCTACCCGCCCGAACTGCTGGAGCTCCTCACAGGCCTTCTGGAACTCCTCCCCGGAGAAGCCGCCACACGCATGCTCCATCTTTCCACAGCCCAGCTCCTCTGCCTGCGGGGGAGGCCTCAGACCAGCTGCGTGTGTGTTCGGGGGCGGGCCGAGAGGGTGGTCCAGCGTGATTGGCAGGGAACAAAGGCGTGACGGGGAGCTGTTGGGACTTTTGGCGAAGAAGGAGCCTAGAGGGAGGCGTGGTCACGGAGGGGCGGACGCAGGGAGGTGGGCGGGGCTGATCGGGAGCAGCCAGGGTGGGAACGGAAGTAAAATCAGAAAAAAACTGGACTTGATCTGCGGTAAGATGGAGGGGCTGGGCTTTAAGTGAAGAGGCTTCTAGACGGGACGGAAGGGAAATGGAAGAAACTAATGTCACCTCAGAAACCTCTCCAGGGCCCATCTCATACTCCTCCCCACCCGCATACCCTCCAAACTTGCTTGGGTGTCTGTCCCTCCTTTACCTTCTCTGAAGAAGGCAGGGAAAGAAAGTCCCTGAGGCGATGGGTACACTCTGGAGGTGAGATGGACAAAGCAGATATGCTTGAAAATCTCAAGCATGCTAGATGCTAGCATGAATGCTATTCAAGGGTCAGATGCTAAAACTGAATGTTCAAAGGTCTTTTTGTTCCCCCAGGTCCTTTGGGTATTACTGTATGTCCTACCAGCACACTGTATTTGGCTTTGGATAAAGGAGGTAGTTTAAACAATATAACATGGGCGCCAATAAATTCTGAAAACTCATGTTTCCTAATCTGTAAATGGGGTAAGAACTGTGCAACCAATGTGAATTGAGGAAGTGACTACGTAAAATAAACACAACATGTTTGCACATGTTTGGGCAATGCCTATCAAAGTAACTAAATGTTCAATAAAATTTTCCACTTATTTTACATTACTGTATTGAAATGTTTCTCCTTCTAAACTTAAAGACTTGAACCTGAGGACAAACTATGTTCATGCCAATTTCCAAGAAGTGAAATAAGATCAGATGTGGCAGCATAGATAAATTACTCTTTTATTCAATTCAGTGCTGGTTCTGTCTTGTTTTATGAGGATGAAAGGAGGGATGTGGTATTTTCCTAGACTAAATGCACAAGAGATTAGAGACATACTTTCCTACTGTTTTTATAATGCCTTTTAAGTTCTCTCTTCTTTATACAAACTGTAGTAAAACTAAAGTGCAATTGCTTGAATAAAGCAATTTCATCAAAACCCATGGGCTATGAACTATTTTCAAATATCTTCAAGGAATCCCATTATAAAGGTATGCTTTGATGAAGCTGCACCTTTATCACTGTATAACAATAGATTAATGAAAACAACATGAGAGTGTAAATGACACTGCACAAGATATGACATATAGGGCAGAAATTCAAATTGCATGCATCATACATGTTTAAAAGTGTGTTTACCTACTAGACTTGGCAAGTCAATACACATATATATGGGTATGTTGAGATCTATACCATGTTTGCTTTATTATAGTTAATAAAGGAAAGAATCATATTAGCAAATAGCTTTTATTTGGTGCAACCTCTGAGGTCTAGAAAACACTTGGAGAGAGGTCTAGATCAGCCTGTTCTCCTTTAGCACTTGCCTGTTTTAATAGGCCATCCTGTTTCCTTTGTGAAAACACTCTCTTGAGGAACTTCCAACAACATGACAGCTGAAGCTCCTGGCCCCAAACATGGAAATTCTGGGCAAAATATACCAAAAATAGTCTTAAATATACAGTTTAGCTGAAAATAAAGCGTATACACCAGATTTCAGAAAGGCAAGAGAGAATGAAAGCCAGGGACACATGCACATTGGATATCTTTAGAAGGGATTGACTACCCCCCCCACCCTACACACCCCCACCTTGTTTCTCAGTGGAGGAACCTCCTTCCTTTAGAATAATACTCTTGGCGTCACTCATTGGCTCCTTCCTTCTCGTGAGAAGAGGGGTGATTTATGAGTTTAAAAAAAGGAACTGCTAGGCATGTCTGGATCAAGCCCTTCTGGCTGCTCCTTTCTGGTACCTCTCCACTTATAGAAAATGTGCATTCTCATCTGCCCTAGGTTATACAGTAAACTCAAGAGTGCAGGCTATACTACTAGAATTGAGACTTTCCCATGGTGTCTGTGCCTGGAGGCCAAGTTTGGTTATAGGCAGTGTTGTAATTCCTTTGTTGCCTCTATTCTATAAACTGCTTCATTGTAGTAAAGGTGAAATGCTCATTTCCATTGTCAGACTTCCCCATCTATCTAAATGGATTCAGAACACAGGTGGGGAAGAGAGGAATTTGGAGTTTCCTAAGTTCCAAACAGACAGAAGCTCTAGGGGCTGGGGCTGGGGTTCTAATACTCACATAGGGACTGAAGACATGCCAGTGGGCGGTAAGTGGTGGGAGGTTGGATGGGGGACTCCTTCATAAAGCCTGGATCCCTTGGGGTACCTGGGTGGCTCAGTAGGTTAAGCATCCGACTTCTGGTTTCTGCTCAGTTCATGATCTCGGAGTCCTGAGATCAGGCCCTGAGTTGGGCTCTACATGCTCCGGGTGTGGAGTCTGCTTGAGATTTTCTCTCTCCCTCTGCCTCTCCTCTCCTCCCTTGCTCCCTCTAAAGAAAATAAAAAATAAAGCTTGGATCCCTCAAGATCTGCCCCTTCCATTCCCAGGAAACCAGAAAGTCCCCAGCCCATACACCATGGAGCCCTCAAAGAAGCTCATGCTTTTCCTGAAGCCTTAAGCGGAAAGAAATAAAAAGACAAGTGGGAGAAACTGAACCCCAAATGTATGCCAGAGGTGGGACCTAAATTCATGTTACCTATACTGTATAGGAGCCACAAAGAGATAAATTAACACCAAATCTGATTCAGGGCCATTGAAATGGATCCTGTGGGAATTAGAGCCAGGGACACTTTCACAATTGAGATACATGGAATTACCCAGGAGAAAACAACACCCACGGAAGATGCATATACACTAAGTGAGTTATGAAGATCTGAGGAAACAACTCTCCATGTGAGAGAGTTAGCCGATGTGCAAACAGGACTATCAGAACCAAAGAACTACAGATAACAACAGGCCAATATGAGTAATTTTCAATATGCATTTCTGACAACTAAAGCGATGAAGGTCTAGAAACGGAACACTAAGAAAAAGAAATGAATTGAACAAAGAACCTTCTGCAAATGAAAATACAATAGTCACTAAAATTAAAACTTTAAAAGAGAGGTAAAATTGTTCCAGAGAAATAAAGGGATAAGAAAGTGACTATGAGGCAATTCTCTAGAAAGCAACAGGGAGATAGAAAGAAATGGAAGACATGGAGGCACCTGGCTGGCTCAGTCAGAGGTGCATGCGATTCTTGATCTCCAGGTTGTGAGTTCGATCCCCACACTGGGTGTAGAGATGACTTAAATAAAATCTTTAAATAAATAAAATCACAATGAGATACCACTATGCACCTACTGGAATGGCTAAAACTAAGAAGACTGATCAAAGCAAATATTGGCAAGAATATGGAAGAAATAGAACTTTCATACACTGCTGGCAGAATGGAAATGATAAAAGCACTTTGGAAAATTGACGGTTTCTTTAAAAGTTACAGGGCGCCTGTGTGGCTCAGTCAGTTAAGCATCTGACTCTTGATTTCAGCTCAGGTTATGATCTCAGGGTGGTGAGATTGAGCCCTGCATCAAACCTCACAAACTCCTATTAAACATTCATTAAAATTGATGATCCTGTAAGCCACAGAGGATATTTTCAACAAACACTAAAGAATATATATCATTCTTTGATGACAATGCAAAAGCAAAAGAAAGAAAAAAGAAAAAAATAGCTAATCCCTGCCCCCATATATTTGAAAACTAAACAAACAAAACAAATATGTACTTATTCTAGGAACCTAGCCAGCAATTAAGCCCCTGCATCAAATTCCTTTCTGCTTAAAACACCTTGGAAGAGTTCTTGTTTTCTGTCCTTACTCCTGTGTGATATCTTATTCATAGATTAGGATATTTAATATTTTAAAGAAGACCATTTCTATCAATTTAAACTATAAATCCAATGAAATTTAAACCAAACTCCATTAAGAGCATCCAAGGAACTTAACACACCAATTCTAAACTTCACAGTAAAGGTATAGGAATCAAGCAATTTGAAAAAGTAGGAAAGCAACTTTTTAAGGTGTGTGGGGGAGAAAGCTGCCCTATCAGATATGAGGATAATATAAAGAAAATATGGTAATACTGACTAGGAAAAATAAATAAATAATGAAACAGCTTTTCATCTAAAAAATACATACACACACTGAAACTTAGCATGTGAGAGAGAATGGACAATTTAAAAAAATAGTATCGGAGGCACTGTATGGTGATAGGTGGTAGCTACACCTGTGGTGAGCAGAGCATAATGCAGAGACTTGTCAAATCACTACATTGTACCCTTGACATTTATGTAACATTGTGTGTCAACTATACTTCAGTCACAAAAAATGGTAAAGAAAAAAATGATATTTGAACAATGGACTATCCTTAAACAAAAATGAAATTCCATTATCATATCATATACAAATGTGAATTACAGATGTTTAAAGAACTAATTGCATAAGGCAAAATGTTGAAATTTTCAGAAGACAATATAAAGGTAAACCTTTATGACTTAAGAGTTAAGAAAAGATTTCTTAACTCTTAAGAAATGAGTGGGTGGGTGGGTGGGTGGCTGGGTGGCTCAGTCGGTTGTCTGACTCTTGATTTTGGCTCAGATCATGATCTCAGGGTCGTGAGATCAAGCCCAGCATTGGGCTCCACACTGGGCATGGAGCCTAATTAAGAATCTCTCCCTCCCTCCCTCTGCCCTTTCTCCTCTCTCTCTTAAAAAAAAAAAAAAAAGATTTCTTAAAAACATAAAATAGCACAAACCATGAAAGAAAACATTAACTGATCTACATTAGAAAGCAAAAACTCCTGTTCAACTCACTATAAATAAATCAAAACCCAACACACAGATTGGTAGAAAACATTTGTTACATAGACAACAAAGGATCAGTATTGATTATATACATGGAATTCCTATAAATCAATAAGAAAAACCCATATAATGCAATTGAAAAATATGAACAGGGAAAAAATCCAAACAGCATATAAACACATGGAAAATTGTTTAACTTCCATAATAACTGGGGAGATGCAAAATAAATCACATTTCATTTCTATTAAATTGTCAAAAACTTAAATAGTAGAAGTTGGTAAATATACAAGGAAATGAAAGCTCTGACATAAAATGTTCTAGTTAAAATGTAAATGTAAAAACCGACTGGGTGGCTCACTCGATTAAGCATCTGCCTTCGGCTCAGGTCATGATCCCAGGGTCCTGGGATCTGAGCCCCACGTTGGGCTCCCTGCTCTGCAGGGAGTCTGCTTCTTTCTCTTACTCTCCTTATGCTCTCTCTCTCTCTCATAAATAAATAAAATCTTTAAAAAATAATAAAATATAAATTGTAGTTTGAAAAACAACTTGGGAAGACCTACTAAAATTGAGTATCCACATACTACCTGGCCCAGCAGCTCCACTTTGGTGAGTGTACCCCTGAGAGAACTGCTAATATTGTGTTAAGATACACATTGTTCTAGTGGCAAAAACATTGGAAACAACATAAAATATTCACCAAACACAGAATAAATAAATTGTGGTATATTCATTTTATAACTTTTGAAATAAAAAAAAGAATCTATTTGTATATTATGGATAAATCTTGAAAACATATTTGAATGAAGAAAGCAAGTTGCAGAAGGATGTACAGAGTAAGAAACTTTATAGCGTTTAGTCTGAAAACTTAACAATGTGAATGGGAGGGTGTCTGGGTGGCTCAGATGGTTAAGCGTCTGCCTTCAGCTCAGGTCATGATCCCAGGGTCCTGGGATCGAGTCCCGCATCAGGCTCCCTGCTTGGAAGGGGGCCTGCTTCTTCCTCTCCCTCTGCTGCTCCCCCTGCTTGTGCTCTTTCACTCTTTCTGTCAAATAAATAAATAAAATCTTAAAAAAAAAATGTGAATGGGAAGGGTTCATGTTAACTTCAAAAGTAGCTGTACCATTTTATTTCTTTAAAAAATTATGATGCAAATAAGGCATGATATTAATATATGTGCTGGGTAGTAGGTTCATGAACGTTATATTATTCTCTGCACTTTTCCATATTTGAGATTTGTGTAATGTAAACAAATTAAAGAAATAATTCTAATAAAGATATAATACTATCATTCTCATTAAAAACAGAAGAAAAAGAAACACACTATTCTGGAACACCATGTAAAATGAATGAGTGAGTAATAAATGTTCACAAATGCCTAACTTTGCACAGAGAACAAATATAGATTACCTGTTGTGATTGATCAGTGTTGTGTGTGTGTGTGTGTGTGTGTGTTTAATTGTTTAATTGGGAGACTAAAAGTATATCTGTCCTTACTTACTAGTAAAAGCTGCTAGGCACCACGCAACTGAGAAGAGAACGAACTACAGGGTATCATGGATAAAACAAATGGGTAAAGATTAGAACTTCTCACTTTCCGTAGGGATGTTTTTTACAGTATAGAACGAATTTGGTTTGTGGATTTCCAAGACAGAGTCATGGTCACATGACTTTTTTGCAATCAAAAGATTGGCGTTCCAGTCACTTTAAGAACCAGGCAGATCACTTTAATTTTTTAAACCTATTTTCTCAACAGTGATATAAAAATAATACCTATCCCTGGATTTGCTGAGAGGATTACAAAAATAATACAAATGAAAGCACTCTGTAACGTGAAAGCGGACCCTTATGGAATGTATTCTCTCAATAGTTACTGCTACATTCTATAGCTGAGTTGAATTTAATCTGTCTCTATGGTGGTCCAAATCAGTTTACTTCTTTTCTATTTGACTTGTACTGTTGAATGTCTGCTCCTACGAAAATGCTCAAGAGTTTTGCCTTGCTAGGGCAGTGGAGAAGCAGAATAGGATGATGACTCTGTTACTGGGCTCCAAAGCTTATAAACTAACAACTGTAAGTAGCTTAATAATAGCGTAAGCCTGCTGAGTACTCATTATGAGCCAGAAACTATGCTAAGTGTTTTCATTTAATCCTTGCAATACCCCCTCTGAAATCAGTTCCATTATGATCTCCAGGTTTTACATGAAGAAACTGAAGTTTAGAGAAATGAAGTAACTTGTCCAAGGTCACATGGATAGGTCAAAGGCAGAGTTGAGGCTGGGAGCCAGTTCTATTGGGTATGAGAGCCTACTTTCTCATACCTGCGTCACCTACTACCAACATAGGATCTATAGACATGAAGCAGTGAAAATAGCTGCTAACTCAATTATATCTGTAAGGGTTTCCACTCTTAAGAGACTTTTTATGAACCATTCTAGCCATAAAACTATAACATTTAATGCCAGGAAAGGATTTAGATATTGCCTTTAATTTGTTCTCGTTTATGAATTCATGTACTCACTTCTTTGATAAATACTGATCATTAGTAAATATTTATCAAAGAAGTGAGTACATTAATAGATAAAAGAATAAATTAAAGACAATATCTGAATCCTCCTTAAGTATGAGTTTTTTTAGAGATGATTTTATTTATTTATTTATCAGAGAGAGAGCACAAGCAGGGAGAATGACAGGCAGAGGGAGAAGTGGGCTCCCTGCTGAGCAAGGAGCCCAGTGCAGGACTCAGTAGATCCCAGGACCCTGGGATCATGACCTGAGCTGAAGGCAGACACTTAACTGACTGAGCTACCCAGGCATCCCTAAGTATGAAATTTTTTGCTTTTATGGCCATAACAGCAATTGTAGGGTACAAAGAAGTAAGACGCAAATTCTCATCCTTAGCTTGCCATCCTCATGAACACATGAACAGTTAATTTGAGAAATTATTTTACGTATGTGTTATATATTATCTAGCCCACCACTTTTACTTTATGGAACCAGTTGCCATACTGTCTTGGTGACTAGAGCTTTGTAATATAGCTTGAAGTCTGGAACTGTGATGCCTCCAGCTTTGTGTTTCTTTTTCAAGATTGCTTTGGCTATTTAGGGGTCTTCTGTGGCACCCCTTTTATTTTATAAGAGATAATTAGAATAAGAGAATGAAGGCATAAAGAGATAATATCCTGGATAACCACCTGGTTATTTGGTTAGTCAAACCATTGTCACAGATCCATACAGACTGAAGGCTCCTAGTCAACTTAGCCTGCTAACATAAGGAAAATAAGACATACAAATGAGGTTTTAAGAAAAATGAGTTTAGGGGCACCTGGGTGGCTCAGTCTGTTAACCGTCTGCCTTTGGCTCAGGTCACGATCCCAGCGTCCTGGGATCGAGCCCCACATCCGTCTCCCTGCTCAGCAGGGAGCCTGCTTGCTTCTCCCTCTCCCACTCTCCCTGCTTGTGTTCCCTCTCTCACTGTGTCTCTCTCTGTCAAATAAATAAATAAAATCTTTAAAAAAAAAAAAACCTTCCTTTAAAAAAAAAAAGATGAGTTTATAGTTTTGCCTATTGGGACAGATACTGTATGTGAGCTTTATTAAAACTGACAGTTCAGAAAACCGGGTGTTTGAATTCTGGAAGGGATCAGAGAATAAAGTCTTCAACCACCTTCCTTCCAGTAAAGGGATTCCAGAGATGAGTTGGAAGTATTGTATTTCTCAATCCCTTCCGCTGCCCTGACTAATCACTGTAGGGGATCTGAGTTCAGCACTAGGGCGTTTCAGACAAAAGTTTAGGGTTTCACTTGGGCTGTGGTCCCCAGGCTGCGCTCTGATACTCATCAGCATAAACACCGCGGCCCTTTTTTTCTGCACACCTGGAGTCCTCTCTCAGAGGGCAGGTCTCAAGTCTGGGTCAGAAGCCTCGCTGTCTTCTCCGGGAAAATAGACTGAGTCCTTCGTGAATTCAGACGACCTAGCTGAGGCCAGTTGCACCCGGGCAAAGGACTCATTCAGGTCGCCTCTCCTTGCCGCCATCTCCCTACGGTGGCGTGCCCATCAGATCTTTTTGGAAGTTTGAAAACCTCCTACTGATACTGCTTTCTTTCCTTCAAACCCCGCGCAGTTAGTCAACAGTTTTTGCTGTTTATACTTTCCAGATAGCTCAGGTTTGTTTACTTCTTTCTATCGGCACTGCCCACTCTCGCCAAGGCCACCACGGCTGTTCCCCTGACTGCCCAGTGCTCCTTCCAACCCCCCCCCCCCGCCCCCACGGAGAGGCCCAGAGCACGGTAACACAATTCTTTTTTTTTTTTTTAAAGATTTTATTTATTTATTTGAGAGAGAGAGAATGAGAGACAGAGAGCACCAGAGGGAAGAGGGTCAAAGGGAGAAGCAGACCCCCTGCTCAGCAGGGAGCCCGATGCGGGACTCGATCCCGGGACTCCAGGATCATGACCTGAGCCGAAGGCAGTCGCTTAACCAACTGAGCCACCCAGGCGCCCGCACGGTAACACAATTCTGCGTCCGCTGCTCCGGGCGCTCCTCTCCTGACAAGCATCCACGGGCTTCACATTGTGTAAAACAACATTCCGAGTTCTCACCCCAGCTTACAGCGTCCTGTGCCGTCTGACTAGCCCTTCCTGGGCGCCCGGGCCACGCCTTCCAGGTTTCCCCTCACTGCCCTCCAGCCTGCCGGTCCCCAGTGTCTGGGGTCCAGCCACATGTCCGCCCTCCCCACACTCCTCACTCATTCCCATCTTTCACGTGTCAGCCTGAATCTTTTCTCCAGAGAATCTTCTTCCCCAGCCTCTTTTATGTGCTCACTCAGCCTTTGGCTTTTCTCTTTTTTCTTTTTTTTCTTTTTCCTGTACAAAATTGATTTCCAGGGGTGCCTGGGTGGCTCAGTCCGTTAAGTGTCTGACTCTTGATTTCGGCTCAGGACATGATCCCAGGGTCGTGAGATCGAGCCCCGTGTTGGGCTCCCCAATAGGCCTGGAGCCTGCTTAAGATTCTTTCTCTTCCTCTTCCTCTAGCCCTCCCCCCTAAAAAAAAAAAAATGATTTCCACTTGTGATTGGACCCGTATCCCAGTGGGGGCAAAAGGAAAACAATAAAAGGTAAACAAATAAATGCTAATTTCTTTCTAGCACTGGTCTTGATCTGTAATTAGCTGAGCATCTGTCTCCTCCATCAGAACATAAACTCAACATCTAGACGTGTCCATCCCTCTCACCAGTGTGTCCCCAGTTATTAGAACACACCTGGTATGTAGACATCTGCTGAGTGAATTAATCAAGGAATTCTGTTGCTCTGCATTCTGATATTCATTATTATATGATATTCGTCTATTCAGTATTGGAATATATACACACATATATATGAATTGTATGTGCATATATTCTGTTGATCTTCATATATATGTGTGTATATATGTATAAATATATATAAGTGTATATGTATAAACTGATCACCACACTAAAGTCTTTTGTTAGTTCCATTCGTTTTTAAGTTGTTCTCAGTTTTCTGTATAGACAATCATATTGCCGGGGGAGGATAAAAGGATAAATTCACCATAGCTTTTCCAAAAGCTATACCAATTATTTTCCTATTTCATGTTATTAAATGGACTAGAACCGTGGTTTTCAAAATGCCTGAGGAGATACCTCCATCCTTTCATGGGAAGGGGGCAAACTAGCAGGTCAACTTCCAGTCCTCCATCCCTGCTTCACAAGTAAGAGCTAAGCTTTTGCTGGTTTTCCTTATTGGAGCTCTGCAAAAAAAAAAAAAAAAAAAAAAAAGTTTACAAAAGGAAACTTTAAACTATGCCTTCACTATTCTTGAGTTCTTTTTTTTTTTTTTAAGGCTTTTATATTTATTTGACAGCGAGAGAGCACAAGCACGAGCAGGGGGAGGGGCAGGCAGAGGGAGAGGGAGAAGCAGGCTCCCCAACGAGCAGGGAGCCTGATGCGGGCCAATCCCAGGACCCTGGGACCATGACCCGAGCCTAAGGCAGATGCCCAACTGACTAAGCCACCCAGGCGCCCCTATTCTTGAATTCTTAATTTTGATTAATCCTCAAAGTCCTATAAATATTGAAGATTGGCATTTAGTATTAGGGAGAATTGCTTGGCTTGTATTTCTCTCTAAAATACATATTTTAGACTCTTGTAAGAGCCTTTGTTCTTATGGAAAGTTTGTTTTGTCTTTCATGTTCAAGAGCTTTGCCTGGTTATACCTATAGGCATGTGTCCCATTTACTTTCAGTGAACCATTTTTAAACTTTAAACTCAAGTATTTATTTAGCTCAAAAATTTCTTCTTCTGTTGCTTTTATTTTTGCTTGTGTTCTCGTGGTTCCAGTTCCTGCTATGGAATTCCTACTTTGCACAAACTACATCTTTCAGACTCCTTCTTATTTCCTATCTTTTTTCTCCCATTATTTTCAATTATTTATTAGTTCCTGTGAGTCTTGAGAAAACTCTCAAGTTTATCTTCAGCTTCCCACTAATTGGACTTTTCTCAGTATAATAGAGGATATTCATCCCTTCATTGGGAGTTGAACATGGCAAATATATTTCTAATTTTCACCTGGGCTTTCCAGACCTCTGATTTTTTCTTGTTCATGCTGTCAACTCTCATTCTGGAGATGAAATATCTTGAGTCTTGAGTCTTATTGGGAAAAAGACTTTAAACCTTTCTAAAATGTTCACTCTTTGCTTATGACAAATATATTTTAATACAATTTAGTAGAAAAGCAGAAGCAGTGCAGGAAATGGAAACAGGCAATAGAAATATTTAACAATATAGCATATTGAGATCTTGGGGACTGGTGTATCATTTTTTGCCCCTAATATTAATTATGAAGGATTATCAATTTTTGCTTTGGCTTCTGACCTATCTTCATGGGCAATATGGGGCATAAGAGTAAAATTTTAAAAAAACAAACCAACCCGGAATCAGAAAAGCTGAAATCAAACTGTACTTTATAAACATATAAAGGTATTATGGGATATCCTTGCAATGGAACACGAGGTAGCCATTTCATGATCCATTTTATTGACATGGAAAGATGTTTACCATAAACAGTGCTAAAAACAAGTTTGTCAAAATTATATACAGCATAATTCTATCTTTGTAAGAAAAATAACATACATCTTATGTAGAGAAAATAGAATAAAGATACAGCAAAATGTTGATAGTTCTATTGAAGGCAAAGTTAACAATTTGATTTTTTATTTTCTATTTATATTTATCCCTATTTAGTTTTTACATTATGACTAAGTTTTCCTGGTATTATTAAAATTGAAAAAAGAAGGCACCGTGATTCCTTGAAGTGGTAATTTGTGTGTTAGGACTTTCAGTCGTGGGCTGGGGAAAATTGTGATACTTTTGTTCGAGTTAAATTTGCTAATGCAATACACACATGCAGTCGGCAGAGGGCGCAGAGGAGTAAGAGAAGGAAGTGAGGTGAAAGAGCCGGTTTGTAGCTGGTTTTATGGTTTCGTAACCTGAAGGTTATTTTGATATCCCTTTCACTCATGTATCCAAAAAATTTTCAAATTTTCGCGATCACTTATATTGCGAAATGTTTGGCATTTATGTTATCTGTAGAGTCAAAAATGTACTCCAAGTGGGTAAAGGGAATAAAAATAATGGTCTATTTTATGCCAGGCACTGACACATACTTTATATACTGTCGTCTCCTATGAAAAATGTAGGTTGATAAATTTCATCCGACATTGTAGACAGATTAACACAACCTTGATAAGTTTTTAATTTAAAAAAAAAAGTCCACAAAGTTTAGAGATACAAAATCTCACAGCCATAGACCACTTTATAGTTTATTAAGTGCTTGCAGATTTATAATTTCATTTTATGCAACATTCTGTGAAATAGGTCGTGTTTTTAAAGATGAAGAAACAAACAGGTTAAGTGGTTTATGGAATGTGGTGGCAAAGTTAGAGATTCTCCCCACCAGGTCTGTGAGTCTGGGCATACAGATTCCACTATGCTGTTTCCCTAGTAATCTAGAAATCTTCAGACATAATTAACATCTTGGCCCCAACTGGGCAAACAAATGATATGAGCAATGGTTAATACCAATACAAATCAAAGAAGTATATTCTTCCTTTTTTTTTTTTTTTAACAGGATTTGACATTATAATTCCCAACTCTGGTTCTTAGACTAATTAATCTAGGTTTGGTGTTTTCAACATGCTGATTTGGAGACATGCTTTCAAAATATGAAAAAATAAAAACAGTGTCGTGAGATTATATCCTTTTTTGTTTTTTTGTTTTTGTTTTTGTTTTTGAGCAACAGTACTCTTTCTTTTAAGAAACCATCATGACTATGGATGATGGTGGTGTTCTTTCTTTTTTTTCTTTTCCTGTACTTGTTTAGCAAAACCAAAGTTTGAAATCCTATGTCAGTCTCTCTCCACCCACTGTAGTTTTTTACTCATCTGAGTCCCCAAGGAAGCACCATTGTTTTGATCAGCAATGAGCAATCCTAGACTCTCAGGTTGCAACAGGCTGCCAAGTTTCTTAATAAAACCATCCATGAGCTCTTCAGGTAAACTAATAGACAGGTGCATTTATATTGCAAGTTTTCCAAAATTCTCGAATAGAAAACATTTTAGTGGCTAATGAGCACTGCACATTTTCTCAACAGCTGTCTTCTTACAAACAAATCCTGGTAATCTGCCTAAGAAGTTTTTAAAAGGAAGTTGTAAGGAAAAAAAAATCAAGGAATAGAATAGAGCTATTTTCAATTTGCGTGAAAAGAATTGTCCCTTGGGGGTGAAAAAAACAAAACAAAACCTTGTTCATCCTTCTAAACCATGTGCTACTGTAGACCTAGAAAAACAGAGCTCACTATTTTAAAAACATCTGTCACCTCTTTCAGATGAGACATCCCCAAACCCTGTATTGAAAGGAAATTATTTTAAGCTTAAAGAGAGGATCACAAAGTATAGGAAAAGATGGAAAATAAAGATTAGCTGTGATGCATTAAGAAAGCAACAGAATGATTGAGATTGACTTTTTGAGATCGTAAGAAGCTGCAAAGAGAATAGTAATGAGTGAGTCCCCTGATCTGTTCAGGCTTCACTGTTCCCAAGTTGAAAATGAAAGAGCTAGACTAGATGATTTTCAAGCCCCCCTTGCAGCCCAAAGGATATATGTCTGGCACTTTGTGATTCATTTGCATAGAATTTTACAATTTGTCAGTGCTTTCCGTTGCCTCCAAGTTCAGGCCATGAAATGGTTAATGGAAAGCCCCAGCCAGCTGCTGGTGGAGGGGAGCTGGTGGTGGCAGAGTCCACATTTCCCTGCAACAGGGGTCCTTCTTAGCTGAATTCAATCTGGAAACTAATCCCTTCTGCTTAAAGGAGGGAGCAAGATATACAAACCAGCCCACCACAGTGCTGGGAGAACACAGAAGCCACAGTGATGGAATGCCCAGAATGTAAAAGGAAGTCATAAAGGAGGTAAACAGAGAAGGAGAGAGAGAGAGTGAAAGAAACAGAGAGAGAGAGAGAAAGAGAAGGCTTTCTTGAAGATAATGAAATAATCGAAGAGGCATTTCATAGTGTGTATTAGAGGGAAAAAAAATCATCCTTCAGAGTGGATGAATCTCCCTACTAATACTGTGAATCCTGAGCAGTTGCAGATGTAAAACCTGTTTAATTTCCTACCACTGATATTAAAGGTCAGCATACCGGGAAGCAGCCATCTTAGCACAAAGCAGAAAAGAACCCGAACCAAATGAGGGAAACCAGAGCACAGAGATGCTACCTGATTTGTCTGCAGTCACCACATTTTAAGCAATAGAGCCGACCAAGATAAGCTAAAATCTAGGTCTTCTGACACCTGGCACCTCAAAGTTTTGCTGCGGAGGAGATATGTATTATATGCCTACTGTATGCATTGGGTGTTATGCTTTGGCACAGGGGTCATGAGGATAAATTTTGTATAGCCCCTGCCCCTGAACTCTTAGACTCTCAGAAGAGATAAACAAGCAAACAGCTACTTTCTACATAATTTGGTGAGGACTATATGTAAGTAGAGCCGTGTTCTCAATCTGGTACAATTTTGCCCTCAGGGGACACTTGGCAATGTCCAAAGACATTTTTGGTTCTCAGCTCAGGGGTTGCTACCAGCATGTAGAGGGCAGAGGCCAGGGATGCTGCTAAACAGCTTGCGATGAGCAGGTCAGGCCCTCTACAAAAAAGAATCATCCAGCCGCAAATATTAAACATGCCCAGCTTAAGAAACCCTGGCTTCGAGCAGGATGTGGACACAGTAGAAGGGAACTGAAGCCTACCTGATCTGAAAATGGAGGAAGACTGGAAGGGATACTTGAGGTAGTCAGGAAAGAGGAGTACACATCATCCTGAGTCTCTACGAGAAGGAACCAGCCAGTCGTGAGGAACATGAAAAAGTGTGTTGTGGCTGTAATCTGTGACTTGATCCAACCTGAAGCAGAGGCTGGAGAGGAAAGGGCTTTGTGCTTTGTGTGTCATGCGGAGGTTCCAAACTTTAACAAACAAAGAGAAACCACCTATGGGTTTTATCCAGAGGAGTAGTGTGGTTAGGCTCAAATACTCGATGGCTTGCTATATTAGCGTCAAGCAGAGGATCTCAAGCTTCATTTGGGACATGTATAAAACAATGCAGATTCCTGACCTTTCAAAGACATACACCTTCACATACACACACATGCACACCAAATATCCCAAGGCTGTCATGCAGTAGGTCTGGGCTGGAACCCAGAAACCTGTATTTTTGACAAGTACCCTGTGCGGTTCTGATGCGGGGAGTCCAAATCCTTGCTAGGGTACAGAATATACTTGATGATGCTAAGACCATGATCCCACCACAAAGAAAATAAAAAGGAATTTTAGAAAGAGAGGAATATATAGGCTATCCTTTTCTCAGTTCTAATCCATAAACCTGAGAATGTGAACTGGGAACACTAGGAATCCACTGGGTCACACAGCAAATGGCACAGCTGCTCTTTCTGGATCCTGTGGCCTGGGAGGGGAGAAGCGCGAACGAATTGCACACTCCATGTGACACCCTTTTGGTAGCTTCTGGAAAGCCCAGTTGCTTCTACAAAACCTGTCAAAATTCTCTGTCCCAGAGCCTCATTGGTATAGCGGTCCCTGCTTCCTGTTCCCAGAGAGACTCACCCTTAGGCTTTCCTATCAGTCCTCCCTAACACCAGGTGCTCCTGTGTCCTGTCACATAAAACCGTGAACTGAGGTCTCCGACTTACGTCATGTCATGTCAGTTACAGCAGAGGAAGGCTCCCCAAGTGGGAATTTGGACCCCTGCTGCTTGACTTCCAAATTCAATTGACTATTTATCTTGTTATTGATCTCCTTGGACACCCCACACTCCCTAGGGCACTGGCTTTGGATCAGCAAGCGTGGAAATTAGTGTGTGATCGCTGCAAACCTAGAATTTCTGACTGGAACTGAAGAAAACCTTTGCACTGCGGTCAGCCTCTAAGCCAGATGTCTGTGACTCTCTTCACTGGGAAATAGATGAATATCCACAGTAAGAGGTCAATGGCTTTGCTGACAGATGCTGAACCAGGGACTTTTTTTTCTTTTCTTTTCTTTTCTTTTTTTTTTTTTTAAAGGCTTCCTACAGCTGTTCTGGTAGCTTGGGTGATAGGGTTAGCAGTTTCCCCCAAGCTGTCTTGTCTAAGTTCTCAGATATTATGAGCCCAAATTGGATTTTTAAAAATAGAATAAAAAGAAAGAATAGTAAAAGATCTACAGATGGGACCCTGAAGTCCGACAGACAGAACTCTGAAAGAGAGGAAAGAAGATTCAGATCCAAGTTTCCTGATTTTCTGTTCATTGCTGTTTTCATTGCACAACCAGAGTGGAGAGTCAGAGATGTTCATTTTGTTGTGGAAGGGATCCAAAACCTTACCCTGTGACCCTAGGAAAAAAGATCAAGTTAAACTGGAGCTATAAAGAAAGTTTTCCAAACTAAGTTTAACTTGGAAAATAAATACCAAGAAATAAGGGTAGAGAGGTTCTCCTGAGACTCCTGAGCCCATCAAATTGGAAGTCATCCAAAGTTATTGATGGCAGATTTACCCACCAAGCGCAAGTGGCCAGTTGGAGTTGAAAGTGAGCTTGGGTGCCCTTCAAGACACAACAGAAGAAACATTGTGTTCTCGTTCTGCGGTCACACCACTGTCTTGGGATCATTAGTTTGACCAAGCTTTACAACTGCTTTTACAAAGACAATGATGCCTGTTTCCTGTATAGTTTATTTAAGTAAACAAAAAGGAGACAGCAAGGTACCATCTCCTCTCTGAAGCAAAACTTTAAAATTTTTATCTAAAGAAAGAAAGCAAGAAATCTGTTCTCTGCATTGTTCCATAAGATAAGCTCATAAGATAAATAGTTCTATTTTGAACTAAGTTCAGCTGGGCAAATGGCTCCCTTTCCCACTACCCACCCACGTTGTGGATATCAGATTGTGAGTGGATTAAAATATTTTCAAACAGTTTCTTGAACTGGCCCTTCTCTCCATCAGTGGCCCCCACAGAGTTTCTATGGGAAGCTGATTGTGTGTTTCTTCTGGCAAAACAATCATTTCAAAACTCAAGAGTTTATTTTGGATGAAGTATAAACTCCTTGTGAGCAATAGAAAGTGTGCACATCAACTGAACACAGAAACAATATTGCACAGGGATTAAGAGGGAAACTTTGGAGTCAAACGGGCTTTGATTCTAACCCTGGACTCTACCATTTTCCAAACGGTGACTCCCCCAGGCAAGTCCCTTCATCTCTTCTTTTGTATAGTGGGACTATTTGTGGCATCGACCGCCTGGATTATCTGTGAGTATTAAATGAAATAATAAATCTATAAAAGGTGTATAGCATAAGGTAAGTGCTCAGTAAATGTTTGTTTATTATTAGGTGAAGCCTGTGGCTGGATCTACATGGTACCTACCATCCAAAGAATACTGAAAAAATGCCAGTAGTAATTGAATAATTAATGTACTTAGCACTAAATAGCAGGTCACTTTGAAATTTTCCATTTGAATAATGTTCTGAGTTCCCAAGTTTATATTTGACTTCAATGTACAGTCATTCTTTTATTTATTTGTTCATTTATTTGGCAAAGACTTTCTGAGCATACACAATTGCTGATACTATCCTTGAGGATGTGGGAGACTTTCCAGTCAACACGATCTTGGTAAACCCCAATATGAAGGCTTGCTTACATTGCATAAGGACCAAACATGACATTTCTAAAGAAATCCACAGGGGACTTGGACTGCTTTTTTTTTTTTCCATTAGCTCAGGGGGAACATAAAATTAGTTCTTGGTAAGACAAAGGCTGTTCTCGACCTGTGATATGGGGAGATTGGAACTTCCTTATGTAGTCTTCTACATGAGTAGTCCCTTGCTTGGAGTAGTGATCAATGCAGGAGAAAACACTTTCATTCCCGGAAAACATCTGTGGGGTGATTTTCTCATGGTGCACGGTTGTACAAAAGGAATTGCTATTTATGTTCTTGTATTCACAAAGTTTAAAATTGCACTTTAAAATGGGATCAATATATTCTTTGCATATAGTCAGGACAACCAAAGGCTCAAACTGGAATTCTTAAAATATTGACTTTCTTGTTGTATGAAAAAAAGTTAGCAATGTCAAATCATGTGTGTATATTGTACACGTGTCAGCAATTGTGTGTATATGTATAGAATGAGGTAATTATAAATTCATTCATAATTTTAGAGGCAAATTTACCTGTGAGCTACTAAGGACATTATTTGGCAATTCAGACAATGGTTCATGAATTAGTAGGCAGGCAATAATGCCTCTCCACTGGAGAAGTGGCCAGGCATGCTAACAAAATTAAGCGTGCGTCCTCCACCCTAACTGCTCTTTGTGCTGGCCTTCTATTTCTGGTGACAGTATCACCAAGCTCTTAATTACTTAGGCCTTAAAACCTTACAATTCCCATATGGTGATTAACATAACAATAAAAAAACCCTTACAATTCCCTCTCCCTTGATCACCTCTCCCACAGAAAATTCACTGCCAATTTCTGCTGATTCTGTCTACTATGGTGTCTTTAGACCTGCCCACATTTCCTAATATCAGGCCCCTAGCACCTTTCACCTGGACAGTCACAGAGATTTCCTAACTGGTGTCCCAGTCATACATACTCTGACTTCCCACAAGTAGCCAGGCTTCTTGTGATAATGCAGAGAGCTGACCATGCCATTCTGCTCAAAAAACACATTGTTCTCAGAATACAGTCCCAACATGACACTGAGGCCATAATCTCACCATAAATGCTTTCCAGTCTTATTCAGACTGCTGTCTGTCCCCGGTGCTCTACAAGTCAGCCACACAGGCGACTCCAAGCTCTCGGCCAGGACTCGCACTTTTCTGAGCTATGTTTATATGCATCCTTCCACCTAGACTCACCTTCTCTCCTTCCCTACTTATAATACTCTCAACGTCTGCCTGCCATCAAGCGTTCCCCTCCCACTCATGCCAGGCTGACTTAATTTTCCCTGGGCTTCCCATAGCAGTTTGTTATTCCCTCTAGTAAAAAGGTTACTCACATAGGTTGTTTTGTGGCTTTCCTGTCCTAGGCTATGAGCTCCCTGAGAGCAGAGACCATGCTTTGTTTACTAGATCGTACCTTCTCAACTAGAACATTAAACAAATCCCTGGCACCTGAGAAGAGTATAGTAAATACCAGTGGAACTTAAATGTTCGTGAAAGCACAGGAATTGCCTGGGTGACATCTGAAATGTCCCTACTGCCATAGCATCTGGCACAGACTCCACTGGTACTAGGCCTGTGTCTCAAACCTCCCCAGATCTGCTTAGTAAGAAGACAGCTCGATTTCAAAACCCAGATGCATATGAGGCAACACGCATGGTTTCATCATCCTAGAAGCAATAGGTATGCCTTCTCAAAACACTTTTCCAAAACTAAACCTAGTGAGACTATGTCATCCTGAACCCAGGAAAATGGGACTTCCTCTGAAGTTAGGAAGAGACACGCAACCTCGTAAATAATACTACACAACAGTCTTCCCAGCACAACACAGGAAAAAGCAGCGCTTGGGCTTGAATCCTGGTTTACCTCTCTCCCTAGTAGTAGCCCAATTTGCTATAACTCTTTACCTTCGAGGTGCCTCATCTTAGGGCTCAAAAGAATAATAATACATAAATACAAAGGATTATACAAGATACATGGGGATGTATCAGGAACACAGCAGTTTCAACATACATTCGGATTTTGAAACAAGAAAATCATTTCTCATCTGAGGCTGGAGTGCCCATTAGCTCTTGTTGAAGTGAGAGGTGATTTACTCAGCCCTCCCTAAGGTTCCACTGTGTCATTTGATTTAGCAACTCCGTTTTTTTATGTTTATATGATCGTTCATAGTTACTCAGAACAAAATGGGTAAGAGAATGGTGACCAGGATGTGTATCTAAAAGGTGTATGTTTTCCTTTTTATACTCACGTGGACTTCATGAGTTTCTGGTAGCTGGAAATTGACCAGCAAATAGTAAAATATGTACTTATATCTAAGGCATACCCACTGTTCCTCTTGGTGCTATCAGATCTCTCTATTTAATGTCCTAGAGCTCAAAGAAAAGTGCCTGGGGGTGGGGAGTGGTGTGGGGGAAAGCAGTAATAACATGACCTGTTATCCAAAATGAACACACAAGCACAGATCACTTTCCAAAATGTTAGTGATTTCAGAACATAAACGCAGACACACCCTTAAAAGAAGCATTGGAAAGGAGAAAAACTGGCCAGCTTCCCAAACCTCACTGAATCCAACTGGACTGGGTGATGACCCAGATCAAAGGCATGCAGTGATTGGATGGAGTGCCGGAAGGAACTGGCATCTTCAGAGCTGCTGGAAATTAGCCAACCGAACCACACCAAGCAAAGGCAAACTTAAAGCAAATATGGGCGAGTAATTGAATACACACGGGGGTGCTCTTCACAAAATGCAAAGTGTGTGTGTTCCCAAAGGAGCAATTTCCAGGTCTTCAACAGGATAAAGTCAATGGCAAAATCAAAACGCCCCCCTTTCCAGCCCAGAGACTGAATCTTGGCTTCTATCGAGGGGAAAGGGGCGAAATCTCTTCTTTGTCATCACCATCTTCCCTGCCCTCCTCCACTTCTGTATCCCCTGCACCTAAATAGCTTTGTTTCTAATCTCATTTCTGAGTGAAATAAGATTTTTTTCAAATTTGGGGAAATTCTCTCCAGACTAGCAAGCTCTGCTGTTTATGATGCCTTGGTGGGAATGTTACATGTTGCAGGGTGGTTTCAATTTCCCAGCACCAGACTGATGTTGAAGCCTGGAAATGAGGTGCTGATTAGGAGTTCAGTTCCTCAGAGATGTGATTTTCCAGTAAACCATCATTTCCATGGTGCCTTGCCATCCTCTGATGAAGAGCGCAGATAAGACCACTACTGACTGGGGCTCTAGGGAAAGGGTCCACACAAGAAACTACATGCCATTTTCACCACGAATCCTCCTCTTCAATTACTCCTCTTCTTACATGCATATTAGGATGCAAGAGATTAGTTTACATCCCACTCCTCATGCCCACATACCTCCTGAACCCCACACCTGCCTGGAAGTATAGAACAAAGATGACAAATTCTTTTCTGCAGGTTCCAAGTAGGACAGAGGAGTATCAGGATGGGGGCTTTGGGTAGGGAACATCTTGAAAATGAAAGCCTGAATGAGGCTATAAAGAGAGTAAAACAAAGCAGGACATTCTTTTCAAACTTGGTTCCCTTTTTAAAAATATGGATGACATTCTCATAGAGGGAAACCGAACAAAATGCAGCGGCACTTAAAGGATTTCCTCTCTCCAAGTTTTCTCCGGTCCCTTAATTGTGTTTAAGCCTTGTTGAGTACTTTGTTTACAGTCCCTAGTGTGGTGATTTGCATCCCCCTCTCTGGGTTGCTGTTGGCTGAGGCAGGCAGCTGTCTCAGTCGGATTCTGGCTGGGAAAGGTAAGAATCTTTGCCTTGTTTTTTGAAAGATCTGGGAGAAAAATGTTGAATGCCTACCGAGGTGTAGTAGGGGCTGGTGGGAGGCATTGACTTAATTCATGCACTGGAAGCTTTCTGAAAATTCCCCAAACTTAAAAGAGTCTCCTGGAGCCGTGTGTTTTAAAAAGAACCCGAAAGATTTCTTTTCCCTTCTGAAAGGCTTTTAGAAAGAAGACTGGTTGCATTGTGAATAAGATTCTGCATTTGGGGGCAGGTGTCCCTTAAGGAATTCCCAAGGGGGTTTAGTATCTTATAGGCACAGAGTGGAAGCAGGTAAAAATATTCAAAGACATCAGCACTGATCACTAGGAATTCTCCCTGAATTTCAACTCGAAGGGATAAAAGTCAGTTGAAACTGCGTGTGTCCGTGAGTGTAATGATTGGTGCCTATTCTTCGTATACAACTTCTGTTTTATCCCAAAGCTTTCTTCATCTTTGTATTTATCAATACAAATCATTGGTTGTCTACTTAGAGTCTGGAGATGTGCATCTGTGTATCTAGGCATATGCACACTCTCTGTGAAGAATTAGGGTGAATGAGATGCTTGGAGCCTGGAAAGGCTGAAGAATGCTTTGGTGTTACAAGTAATGACAGACTTGCCCTCGTTCCCAGCACACAGATACACTCACTGTCCCTTATTACAGATTCAGCCAAGGGCTCACTGCGGAAAAACGGTGCCTCTGGTTTCTCTCTGGTGAAAGTTTGATTCATTACCTTTGATTTGGTAATAGGGGACTATGATCTTCAAGAGAGTAAGGTGATATTGAGAGCTGCAGTGGGTTTATTGGATTATTTTAGGGGGGAAAGAGACCTATGCTAGGAGATGGAGAGGAACTGTGATCAAAATCCACACATTGCAGATGGGAGGGATTGATGCTCTTATAAGGAGCGTCCCCAAAGCCTCCAATGTATGTAGCCAGCAGCCTCCATATCACCATCTTCCCAGGGCAATGTTGGCAAGTGCTGAAATGCCCTTTTTCTAAGCATCCTTTATCTTTGACACCAGCATTTCTCCTGGATGATGGCTCTGTCTCTTGTGGCCCCACATTTTAAAAGTACAAGGATGGCAGCTAGGAGGACCTCCAGGTAGTCAGGGTTCTCAGCACACTGGGCTCCCCTTACGTGGTGAAGTCAGACCTCAAGGACTTTTCAACTTCAGTGTTTTTTTGCGATGAAGTAGCCCTCTCTCTGACTTCCATTCTAGGAAAAAGGACTTCTGTTCCCTCCCCCATTATGACAAAATCATCAAAGTATTTTTACTAGATGCAGGAGGCTATCTTAGAACAGAAGGGAGATGCCTAGGAACATCCAAGCCCTGCACCAATAGTTAAAGCAATCTAACAACCCAAGAGGAAGAAGGGAACAAATCTCTTCCAAGATCTAATTCACATTTGTAGATTCGCCATATTAATTAAAAAGAAGTTATTAAAATTTGTAGAGATTAAAATATAGAGGATGGATAACGTTTAGCTGCAGAAGTACAGGGATGAGCTTTTAATAGTGTGCCAGTATTATCTCATTTTTCTCTCAAAAAGGCAATCTAGGGCTTTAAAATTTCCAATAGCTTATCTGTAAAAAAGTATAAACCTGTAAGGCCACTTGGGGAATGGGCAGATATAAACCTTTAACTTTATTGTTTGAGAGTGTGATGCATCAAGCCATGTCTACTTGAATGTTTAAAATATCTTGCTCCTAAAAGTGAGCCAAGGAGCAGCAGATTGGCATCAGCCAGGAGCTTGTTACAGACCTACTAAATCAGATTCTACATTTAACGAGCTCTCCACATGATTTATGTGCCCCTTAAAGACTGGGGTTCAAACTAAGGGTTTCTTTCTTTCTGTGTGACCTTTGTGAGATTATTTAACCCCTCCAAGCCTCATTTATAAACTATTTATAAACTCATTTGTAAACTAGTGAGAATTAGTGTTAATGCATGGAGACTATATGTGTCACATCCATAGTAGATCCTCTCTGTACATGACAGCGTTGATGGTGATGATAATTTCAGCATTGCCAAAAGTACTTACCTCGTAGCACGAGCAGTAAGTGACCATGTTTAAATCAAGATGATTGGTTTCTCCCTCAACCATAGCGTTTGCATCCCCCACCCTCATTCCTAAGTGAATTAATATCAAACAAGGGAGGTTTTAAGCTTTGCATGGCCCCACACACATATAAATAAAGAATACTGGGGAAGCCTAGGAACGTGGATTTTTGCAGGCTTACAGGCTGAATTCAGCTGCCCCATGACTTCACAGCTGTTCTTGCTGCCCTAAAGAGTCTGTCCCTTCGGCTCTGTCCCCTCAGCTGGGTCTGCAGCGCTGACTCGGGATTTTCTTATGAAAATGCCTGATGGGTGGGAGGAAGATGTGGAGGTTAGCTGGGGAAAAAATGAGTAATGCAAAGCCGTCTACTTAGTAAATGCTGCAAGAGAAATAAAAGTAAAAGCTGGCTCCTGTCTCTGGGGACTCTAGATGATTCTGACTTATCATGTCACTGAGCAGAGTTGGGGGAAGCCAAAACTCGAAATCTGCTGGCAAGGAAGAGAACGAAGAAAAAAAAATGACAGGGAGGGGCAATCCGGAGGGGGAGGAAATAAAAAGAGAGAGAGGGAAAGACAAGCGTCATTTAGGAACAGAGGTAGAGCGAAAGAAGGAACTCCAGGATCTGAAACCAACCATACAGCACAGTATTTTTCTATCTTTTCTTTTCCCCAGAGGAGATTCTTGTCCTGTCATTTTATTGACAGACGTGCTATTACAGGCTCTTTTCGCAGAAGTTGACTGAAGAAGCTCAAGCGCTGCTGATTCTTCCCTCCCAAGTCCAGGGGCTCCCCTGGTAATGGATTGCTTTTCTCAGAGGTATGTGTATGTCGTTTGGGGACAGATCTTCATTTGCAAGTTAGCTTATGCCTCAGCTTTGGGGGAAAGACTTTTTTTTGCTTTCCGACATAATCTCAAATATCTTTTTACTGGCCTAGTAATGATACTAGGGTATCATTGGACAGCAGTGATTAATTTTGTTGACTAAAAATTATAGGCAGAGAGGCAGTTCTAATATTTAGCTTCATTGCACAGGGAGTGATATGCTGATTTGGGCTTGAATTTGTTTTCAGTGGATGCTTAATACGTTCAAAGTATTAATCTCATTGAAGTAGCCTCAAGAATCTGCCTCTAAATTTCTTCAGTGACTGCAATTGCTCAATTCTTTAGCTGCTCTGTCGCTTCTCAGAGACAAAAGAGAATGACTTAACATGTCTGAACAGCAGACAAGAGCATTCACTGATTTCTCCTAGGCAGCATTTCAACCAGACGCTTTTGACCAAGAGTTTCAGATTTTGTCCTGAAGTGTTCCAGTTCAAAATATCCAGAAAGGTATATCGCAGCAAGGGCATGGGAAAATAAAGAAAGTCTAAAACTTTGCTGAAAATCTAGCATGCTTATTTTTTAATACATGTCATGGTCCACATAGTGTTGAAATTCCTTGTTGAGTTCTATGGAAAATTTTGAACTGACAGCTCGTTACTCTAAGAGTTAATCTTACTTTAATGTAAGAAAGTACAAAATTATATCCTACAAAACTGAATCCCCCCCCAACTTTTCCTTTTTCAAATAGATTGGAAGGTATTGCCCCATTTCAGATCACAAATCCTAGTCTTATTGCTGCTGAATTTTTGCTGACCTGCAACCCCACCGTGGTCCCAGGACATATGTTGCACTGTTAAATAGTTACAACAATAAAGACCTGCTGACAGTCATCTGCTATAGGAGAACCTCATTCGCACACTGTCTGCTGGTCTTGACACTGATTTGGTGGGCAGTGAATGAGTGATAGTTTGGAATGCATGTTATGCCTGAAAACATTGGCAGAGTCTAAGTTGCTATGAGTTTTGGAATGAACCGTGTGAAGGATTGTTTATAGTGTATTCTCCCCATGAAGGAGGCTGTCTTTTGGATTAGGAATGAGACTTTTCGGTGCATTTAGAGGAATGAGAAGCAATAGACAGAACGGAAAGCCTTGTAAAACATTTGTAGATCGTCAGGGTATATTAAACGCTGTAAAGTGCTTCCTGCTTTTTATATCTTCCCTTTTTTATGGCTATCACTTTATCTTGGTTTTTGCAAAGAGAACGCAAACAATCAGGGGAAAAAATATGAAAGCTGATTTTCACATGCATCTGTGTCTCCTAGAAAAGACCCCAGAGATGTTTCCCCAGCTCTTCACTTCTACTTACAGAGCTCACTCTGATGCATTTACCTGATATGTTCTGTCTCCTCCACAGCTTCCACCCTGGAGAGAACCCCCAGGTCTAGTCTGTGAACCCAGCTAGGAAACATCACTAGTAAAAATGACTGAAGAGCCCATAAAGGAGATCCTGGGAACCCCAACGTCTTCCAAGCCTGTGACAATGGAGAAGAGCCCCAACAGCGAAGTGGTGGTCACCACGGTCCCCTTGGTCAGTGAGATTCAGTTGACGGCTGCTACAGGGGGTGCTGAGCTCTCCTGTTACCGCTGCATCATCCCCTTCGCCGTGGTGGTCCTCATCGCTGGAATAGTGGTCACTGCTGTGGCTTACAGCTTCAATTCCCACGGCTCCATCATCTCCATCTTGGGTCTGGTCCTCCTGTCATCTGGACTTTTTTTGTTAGCTTCCAGTGCCCTGTGCTGGAAGGTGAGGCAGAGGAGCAAGAAAGCCAAGAGACGGGAGAGTCAGACAGCTCTTGTGGCGAATCAGAGAAGCTTGTTTGCTTAGGACTGAATCCCCAATGGGACATGTGGCCTGAAAACTTTCTCTCAATGTGTCATCCAGTTCACCCAGAACTAGAGTGGGAGACAATGAACGGTGCAGTGGGAGAGAATGAACGGTGCAGTGGGAGAGAGTGAACGGTGCAGTGAGAGAGAGTGAACGGTGCAGTGGGAGAGAGTGAACGGTGCAGTGAGAGAGAGTGAACGGTGCAGTGGGAGAGAGTGAACGGTGCAGTGGGAGAGAATGAATGGTGCATTGCGGCAGACCAGAGGGATGGGGGTGAATTGAGTGTGGGAGGGTAGAGGGGGTTTTGTTTTATGAAGAAACTACTTGTGTCTTCTTTAATGACAAACTTAACTCTAAGGGCTATTTCTGAGACTGAAAAATCAGCTTTTTCTCTATATTAGACATTTGAGGGGTCATGAGAGGTGCACAGCATTAGACAATGTTCAGTTCACCTTGGAAAGTAGCCAAGGAAAGATGAGAAAATAGATAGTTCTGGCACACCAGTGACCTGCCTCAAAAAAAAAAAAAAAAGAAAGAAAGAAAGAAAGAAAGAAAAAGAAAAACCCACACTTTAAAGAAGATGTATCATAAAAATATATTCTGCTAAGGGTCTAAATCACCTCAGACTTTGCATCCTTCTATGAAATTCTGTGATAATTTTTTTAATAAGCTGATTCTCTGGCCTCTTTTTTTTTTTTTTGCTTTCAATAACTCATCACTGGTGGTACTTTTTCTTAAAGAATAAACTAATATTTTTTATGTTTTAACATTAGACAGTTTTAGATGATTTTAATGAGTCAGAAGTTAAAAGGTAAAAGATGTAGCTACTAAATGACATGGGGGGTTAAATTAATATTAAAATAATCCAACCTAGCACTTTTGATGATTTTTATATAAAGTTTAATGTACATTTCATTCAAAATAATAAATACTTATTGCTGCTGAAATTTCTTAAATGCTTGTTGCTGTTGTAGTTATGTTTACTGCAGTTCCAAACTGCCCATCTTCACTTGCCTCGTTGGCAATGTCTCAAATGTATTTCTCTTGAATGGGCATGTTGCTTCTCCCTAACTTGTCTAAAAGATTTTTATTTTTTATTATATCATTCTTTTTTTTAAAGATTTTATTTATTTATGTGACAGAGAGAGACACAGCAAGAGAGGGAACAGAAGCAGGGGAGTAGGAGAGGGAGAAGCAGGCTTCCTGTGGAGCAGGGAGCTCGATGCGGGGCTCAATCCCAGGACCCTGGGATCATGACCTGAGCCGAAGGCAGACACTTAACGACTGAGCCACCCAGGCGCCCCTTATTATATCATTCTTTCATGACTTGTGAAGAATAATATTATGTTCACTACATTCTAAACAACTTCTATGCCATTAACAATTAGGAAAACAGTGCCTGGAGTCAGGCATTTTATAATGTGTTATTAAATGTGCATTAACTATTCAATCAGTTGTTAAATATTTGCTTCACCTATTTTTGAGCGTCAACTATATGTCAGGCATTGTGTAGATTCTTAGGCTGCTTAACTGAGTTAGTTCTAATACCATGCAAATAAGATCACTGCTTGATTTCTGTGGATATTGAGCTACTCTACACCCAGCTAGGACTCTACCCCAGAACGCTCGTCAGGAATATCCCTAGTTCATGTTGTTTAAACCACATGAAACTAGTATGGGAAGATAGTCAGGCATGAAGCCTTTCTTAAACCTTGGAAATGCGAAGCAAAACAAAACAAACCTCACGTAGCACTTTCAAGAGAGGCATTCTCTCAAGGAATTTAATTAAATATGGCAGGAGCCCTGTGGCACTGACTGTAGCCTGTAGTTTTGTTAAGGGGAGAAGCCTTGATGGCCTCGTTTCTCCTGGCTTTGAAGGTCAGATGGTGCAAGACTGGAGTTGTTCATTATAGTAGAGTACACCACAATTATCTTAAATGCATGCACATCCACACTCCTCGGGCCAAATGCAAGTATGTAGTATCAGGTTGGTTTCAATGGGAGGGAGTCTGTGCTTTGACACGCCTCTTTTCTGCTCAGAATATTCAAAGGCTCCCCATTGCTGATGAAGAAATTTCTCGGGCAAGTGTTCAAGGTTCTCCACTATCCGATCCAAACAGATGTATCCAGCTTTCACTTCACTCCAGCCCAAAAACTCATGAGTTAGCCAGCTCAGACTATTCACCATTCTGAATCAGACTGTGGTTTCCTGCTTCCATGTATGTTCAACTTCTGTTTTCCCTCCTCCATAATGCCATCCCGTCCCTCTCTGTCTCAATGTCTCCAAATCCTGCTTCTCATTAGAGCCCCAGCCTAAATGCAACCCCTTCCTAAAAAGCCTTCCCTTTTAACTCAAAGTAATTACTCCTTTGAGAGTCTTTACTTATTTATTCCTTTTATCTCAAAGTAATTACTCCTTTAAGAGTCTTTACTTATTTATTCTCTGATGGCACCTTTCATTTTCTACCATGTTGGAGGCATAAATGTTTTATCCTCTTCCAAAGCTCCTTAAATGGGATGATGTCTTTTTTTTTAACTCTCATGTGATGCCAAATACAATATCTTGCACAGAGTAGGTACTCAATAAATGTTTGCTAAATAAACTAAAGAATGAAAAATCAGAAAGCGAGTGGTTTATCTAGAATCACAGTCCATTTATTTTACTCTCTTAAAAGAAAATATTTTAGTTCTCAACTCTCCCCAAATGCATCATCCTACTCTGCCCTGCCTCAGCTGTAAGCAACGGGTGTAGGTGAGTATTTATTACCTTCATACTTCTCCAGCCACACCTGCCCTTCAAAATGCTTGATAAGCAAACCCATGAATGATTTCAGGCCACCAGGGGGCCTCCTGCTGCTACCTGAGTCCCAAAGGAAACACTGGAATGACAAATTATAACTGAAATGGAATCATATCTGGACATAGCAATATCTCTCCTAAATGTGAGGAATTGGAGAAGATTCTCCACCGAGCCCACTACTACTCTCCTCCCTAAGCCACTTCACAAGGCCACATCCTGGTCCCCCTAGTCAGTAGAGGAGCCCTGTCTGGGAGCCTTCAGTCCCATTAAAGGGTTACACACCTCTGCAAAGTTTTAAGGCACAAAGATTGTCCTATGCACTGTGAATTCCAACTCCCATAAGGGTGAATTATGATATCACAATTATTTCATAATATATGTCTTTACTGGGCAAAGTTTATCTTTTCAAATGATTGATAAGCAGATATGGAATGCATACATAAGCATGATGCAGGTATATATGTATAAAAAGATAACCTGGCCCCATCCTGGAGCATCAGAAACCAGCTGTATCACCCAGCTGGATAACCCTAAACCCCACACATCCTGGGTCACACAAGGACAACTTTTGACCTCATCCTGTGCAGTAGGTCTCTACCTAGGTGAGAATCATAGCCACCCAGGTAAGTCTGTGCTTCCCACCTTGTCTTGGTTAATCTTGGGAATCTCGCCTAGAGAAGATGGTCAAGGTCATATGGATCATGCACGTGGCTGAAGACAGAGCATAAGCCCAGGAGAGCCAGATCACAAATCCTTAAACCTACCTCTTTGCACCATCACCACTCATAAACGGGGGTAGGGGGAGATCTCTTGGTCTCCTGGGAAGTATTTTGGTTTTGAACTTAGAAGATCTGATTATAAATCTCAGTTCTCCTGTTAAGCTAGTCAGATGACCTTGAGTAGTTAAGCCTCATCTTTAAAGTAAGATTAATTTTTAAGAAATGACTTAGATTTTGTAAACTATAAAGTACTACATAATTGCAAAATTGCTATTTATGGTAATATCTAATGTTAACTTTAGCCTCTTTATTTATTATCCCAACATGTCGTTAAGCATCAAGCAGCCCCCTGTTTTGGTTAATTGACTTTAATCAGTCACTTTGTTTAACCTTGGCATTATCCATAAAGACTTTCTAGACCCAAAATAATCCGAGGAAAGCTCCTGTTCCAAAGATGAATCATCACTACATTTCCTTAATATTGTTATAATTTTCAGTGCTTTCACATACATTGGAATTACTGTAAAGGTATATGTAATAGGGACATTCAATTAGGTGCCCTCAACATAAAAGAGATTAGGAGAGTGAGAAATCCTTGTTTCTCCCCCTGCACTGCCATTCAAGCCAGTTTTGTCCTAGGCTGCCCCACAGAAAGGAAGACTAAAGGCAGAAATCTAAAGAGAAACAAAAGAAGTACACTCCTAGTGCCTGGCTTTTGAGCTTCCAAGGGCATCCCAGTGATTTAGGGGTTATCTACAGAATTGTCAAGGGTAGTTTGTTTATAGTTGATTTTTACATTACTCCCTGACTTTAATACTTAATCTTGTGTACAACAGTATTCAACTGTGCCTGATGTTACCCAACATTCTCCATCACACTTTGAGGCTGGAAGGGCATGTGTCCACCCAGCTCTTTGCAAACCATGTTCAGAGAGGATAAGTGACTTGTTCAGTCAAGGTCTCACAGCCTTGGACCAAAATGTTGACCAGATATTGTAGTTATCCCAGATATACACCAAGCCATAACACATACCATTTCTAGAATGTCTCTTTAGGAAAGGAAGGCAATAAAGGTGTTCTGACATGGACTTTTGAAAAATTCTTTTTGAAGTATAATGAATATAGAGAAAAGTGTGCAATTCAGTGAATTTCACAAACCTGTAGAGCTAAAACCCAGATGAAGAAACTAAATGCAGCAGCTTCTCCAAGCCCCCCTTAAATCTACTTCCAGTCATTATCTTTCTGGGGGAACACTATTCTCACCTCTAACACATAGAGTCGTTTTGCCCATTTTTTAACTTCATATAAATGGAATCATACAAAGTGTACTCTTTGTGCCTGGCCTCTTGATGTGCCATCATTTCCAAGATTAGGTTATAAAGACACTGAGGCTTTTGCCTTGATGTTTCTCTCTCTCTCCTGCCTTGCTCTGGGAGAAGCCCTCTGCTATGTCATGAGGACATTCAGGAAGCTGTGGAGAGAGAGGCCTGTGTGGTGAGGAATTAAGGTCTCCAGCTAATAGCCAGAGAGGAGCTGAGACATACCAGCAACTACCTCAGTGAACCTAGAAGTAGATCCTCCCACAGTGGAATCTTCAGATGACTGTATCCCCAGCTGACAGCCTCACCAAAACTTCCTAAGACACCTTCAGCCAGAACCACATAGTCAGGGTTGAATTCTATGATTTTTGTGGGCCCTAGGCACTTTTGTCTCTCTGGGCCCTTTCTTTCACTTGAAAGAAAAAGAAAAAGAAGGAAAGAGGGAAGGAAGGAAGGAAGGAAGGAAGGAAGGAAGGAAGGAAGGAAGGAAGGAAGGGAGGAAGGAAGAGAGGAAGGAAGGAAGGGAGGGAGGAAGGAAGGAAGGAAGGAAGGAAGGAAGGAAGGAAGGAAGGAAAGAAGGAAGGAAGGAAGGAAAGAAGGAAGGGAGGAAGGAAAGGAGGAAGGAAAGCAAGGAGGGAGGGGAGGGAAGGGAAGGGACGGGAAGGGAAGAGCAGGAGGATGTATTTCACTTATTGCAAGAAGAAAATTGTACTGAAAGTATTGTGGGCTCTAGGGACTGCACATACTGGACCTGATGGATAAATTGGCCCTTTACTCAGCTAAGTCACTCATGGATTCCTGACCCACAATAACTGGGAGGTAATAAATGTGTGTTGTTTTAAGTTACTATGCTTTAGAGTAATTTGTTATTCAGCATCAGATAATATTGTGCTCTTGTGAAATTTCCTCTACATGACTTTTGGTGTACGTACATACACATCTCTGTTGAGAATACACCTAGGAGTGGATTTCCGGGATTAAAGGGTAGGTGTGTGTTCAGCTTTACTGCCAGAGTTTTCAAAAATGGTAAGATCAATTTATTCTTTCACCAGCACTATAAGAGAGTTCTGGATGCATTACATCATCATCAATTTTTAAAGTATTTTCAGTCTTCCATTTTAGTCATTGTGGTGGATGTAACACTAGCTCTTAAAGTATATGTTTAAAAAAAGGGATGTGGCACCAGAAGCTGGGCTCTACTAGGGCAGAGCAGGCTAGAGGTGGGAGAAGAGATTAGAGTGGAAAAATACGAATTAGATTTGGGCTTTGAAAAAGCAAAGCAGCAAGAGATAAATTCTCCAGGAAGTGCTCTGGAGACCAGAAACCAGGCTAAAGACTGAGAGTTGAGTTCTCCATGCTAACAACATTTATAGAGTGCTCGCTATGCTCCAAGTATCATGCTCTGAGCTTTGCGTGGATGAGCTCATCTGATCCTCAACCCAGTCCAATGAAGGAAGTACTATTATCACCTCCATTTGATAGATGAGGACATGGAGTCACAGAGATATGAGATAAATGAGATATTAGTAGAAAAAACAGCAGTTTACCTCATGAGAGAAATTGTAAACACAGAGAAAATAGGTTGACATAGAAATTTGCATTTGGTCATATCTGGCAAGAGCACACCCCCTCCAAATCCATCTACATAAGCCAAGTAATTGAGATCACACAGCTAGTAGAGTAGAGTCTGAGTTCAGATTCTAGAACCCACTCACTTATCCACCATGTTGATACTCTCTGGTACACAGTAACCTTCCAATACCTGATTCTTGAATAAATGTCCCAAACAGAAGCTGAGCAACACAGGGTCAAGAGTTTGAGCTAAAGCTAAAGAGTGAGTCAACAGTTTTGAGAAACCAGGACTAAAAATGTAGATGATTACTGAATCATTTGCCATCTGAAGCCACGTCATCTTATAATAACTCCCATATATTTGCAGCATTTTGCACCTTTCAAGACACTCTTATTAGCAAACATAGGACTGACCCAGGACCCCAGCCACATCTTCTGCCACCAAATCTGGTGCTTTCATTCTCAGCCTCTTTGAGTTTCCTGTGTGGAAAATTCAAGACTCAGAATTGTCAGCCAGCCCCAGCCCAAAACTGGAGGCAGGGTATGACGGAAGTGCGTAGCAGGAAAACTTGACTTACTTTAGGGGGAATCAAAGAAGGCTTCCTGCAGGTGGTGACTTGATAAGAGCAGGACAGGTAGAGGAGTTGGCCAGGTGATAGGAGTAAGTAAGGAGAAGCAATCAGGGATACTCCCAGAGGGAACACCCAGAGTGAGTGCTGAAAGGTCATGGGGAGAGCTAGCCCTCAGCCTCTCTACCTCACCCAATCGCTATAAGGCAACAATGAAAAAACTCCTTAAGGGGATTTATCAATTACAAAAATCTGTCCAAGCAAAGAGGCTCGATAACTCTAATATCCGTAGGATTCAAACTTACGACTAGAGAATCAAATGTTCAGGTTCTAATTGAGCAGAAATACTTCACTTTAGTGTATGAGCACTATGGGGATGGTGAATAAAAAATATTATAACTAAAATCTTCCTCCTCATCATCATTTCAATAATTATCCTCCCTGAAGATGGTGTAACACTCTGGTTAAAGGCTGGACTCTAGACACAAAGTGCCTAGACTTGAAATTCAGTTTTACCACTTCCTTGCTCTGTGTCCTGTACAAGTAAACTTGTACCTCAGTTTCCTCATCAACAAAATGGGAATATTAATGGTATACCTCATAGGGTTGTAATAACTATTAACTGAGTTAATAGATAAAAAGTGCTTTATGTCAATGACTGGTACTCAATATATTAAGTGGTACTAGCATCTATCTTAAAGTTAATTTTAAAGCATAGCTGATATGCTTTGAGGGAGTTTTATGACGTATAAAGCTACAGACGTTACCAGAAAATCAGTTCAAATGAGATATTAATAGAAAAAAATGGCAGTTTACCTCATGAGAGAAATTGTAAACACAGAGAAAACGGGTTGACATAGAAATTTGCATTCGGTCATATCTGGCAAGAACACACCCCCTCCAAATCCATCTACATATCAATGTTTCGTTTTCTCAGTCAGAAGCTGTTTATGGTTCACAATATTCATATCCAAATTCACATATCTCAAAAATAACCCTGATGCCATCAAGCTACCTGATAGAGGGCTGGTTAGCATTTGGACAGTGCTTTGATGTAGGCATAGTGATTTCATGTTCATTGCCTTGCTAACTCTTTCCAGAAGCTCTGTGAAATATTATCCTCATGTTGAGATGGGAAAATTGAGGCTTGGAAAGGTTAAATGGTTTGTGCATGATCAAACATTATATATATGACAGAAATAAGACTCACACCCTGATCCAGGTCTTCTGTCTCTCTCTTCCACCTTGCCCCTGCCTCGCTAACCTGGGCGTTGTAGGTTCCTATGGAATGTCCTCCCTTGGGGCTCTATGCCCCCTGGCCAGACAGCTAAGGATATTTCAGCAAGTCTTGAAATTGGTTACACTTATAGCTATGCTTTTTTGTTCTTTCTGACTGGACACAGACATTTTTTAAAGAGTTAAGGTGGTAAATTGAGATATGCATCAACATCTGAAATAAATAAATAGTTTTAAATCATGTAGAAAATATAATGTGATTATACAATGCACATTTTTCACTAACCAGCTCTTGTTGCTTTTGGGGGTTTGTTTGTTTGTTTTTGTTTGTTTGTTTCTAGATAATGGAAGCTTACATCTCCATAGAGCTTATGTTTCAAACAAGAGATTGTCTTTATCAGTGGTTCCCAAATGTCTGTCCAAGCCCTGACAACATCAGACTCACCCAGAAGCTCTGTAAGACCAGAATTCAAAGGTGCTGACCTCAGAGACTCTGGTTCAGAAGACTCAAAATGGGACCCTAGATCTGTTAAAAACAAACAAAAAAACCCCAAAATATCTCAGAAAATGAAAATTAATAACCACAATATTTTTCTCTATAGATTGTTTTATTTCTCAATAAATTTATAATAAAGTAGAAGACTGGTAAGTATAGTTTTGTCAAGAGCGAGAAATCACATAATATGGCAATATTTTATTAAAATTTAAATGTGTATGCTCTTTATTCCAACTTTATTTCACTTCTGAAAACCTATCTGATCATAAGTTTTACATCTTTATATAGATGTAATAGAACTCTAAGAATATTTATAGGACCACAATACACTGGAATGTTTTTCTCTGGAATTCTATTTCTACTTTTGTATTCAGATTCTTTCCCCACTTACGTTCAAAATAAACAGTATCATTTAAAAAAATATATTTCTTTCTGCATTGACAGCATTGGCACACACTTACCCAAAAACAACCTTTGAATGAATTATGGTACATCTGTATTACATATACTCTATAGCTAATAAAATGAATGAGGCAAATTGGTATATACTAATATTAATTTGGAAGGGTGTCTGCAATACATTATGTGAAAGGCAAATTTTCAACTAATATTTATCATATGCCATTCTTGTAAAATAAATTGGAAGTGTATTTGAGCCTGTTTAAATAAAAACTATAGAAGAGCCCATGGTGAATCTCCAAGAGGATGTCCATCATTGGAGTGTTACTTCAAGGAAAAGGAGACAATTTTTCTTTAGACTCCTCTAAATTGTTTTGATTATTATAATGAGCAAGCAATAATTAGCTTTAAAACAATATAGAATGAGGGTGACTGGGTGGCTCAATTGGTTAAGCGACTGCCTTTGGCTCAGGTTATGATCCTGGAGTCCCAGGATTGAGTCCCGAATCAGGCTCCCTGCTCATCAGGGAGTCTGCTTCTCCCTCTGACCCTGCCCCCTCTCATGCTCTCTCTCAAATAAAAAATTTTTTTTAATCTTAAAAAATAAAATAAAAGAATATAGCATGAGAGGGGAAAATAAAGTGGTACTTGGAGAAACATTACAAATAAAAATAAAGAGCTCGTTGGGGAGCCTGGGTGGTTCAGTCGTTAAGCATCTGCCTTCGGCTCGGGTCATGATCCCAGGGTCCTGGGATTGAGCACTGCATCAGGCTCCCTGCTCAGCGGGGAGCCTGCTTCTCCCTCTCCCACTCCCTGTGCTTGTGTTCCCTCTCTCGCTGTGTCTCTCTCTGTCAAATAAATAAATAAAATCTTTAAAATAAAATAAAGAGCTTGTAAGTGATTCCAGTATGCAGCCATGTTTGAGAACTGTTGATTCAAGCCAGACTGGGATCCTCTCCACTCAATCATTCATTGGTTCGCTCACTTGCTTAATATTTACTGGGCATGTATAATGTGTTAAACGCGGGTAGGTGTTGGAAATCCAAGCATTAAAAAGAAACATTTTGTGATTGAATTAAGAAGGTCTGGCTAAGGTAGTTCAGGCATAAACTCTCTACAAAAACAAAAAATGCCTATAGGGTCAACGACCCAATCTGTGTATTAACTACATATATTTGGATTCCTATACCTCTGGTATCAAGATATAATGGGAACAAAGTGCCTATAGTAATATGGAATAAATTCTTGTAAGAATCTTGAGTGTGAAAGTAATAGGAATATAATATACTCTATTGCTTTCCCTTTCCTTTGTATTTAATCACGAATTTTTATAGGCCATAGCCTATAGGCCTATGTGTGTTTGGTTTCCTTGCATTAGTTGTGGTACAACATTAGTAAATTAATGAATCATTAATAATTGAGACTATTCCCTCAGGAGACAGCCACCACCCTAAAAATACCCTTTGCCTACAAACCCTGAGGAGTAGTAGAGAAAACCCAAGCAGATGGCATTGAGAAAGCCCTTTGTGTGGTTTTAACATAGAATGGACCGGCCAGCACTGAGTCACAGTGGGCCTGATACCCACTGTTCACAGGTTCCCCAGCGTTTTCATTGGGAAGTAGCCCATGTCCAAAAAAAACAGAATTACCCTTTTGCTCCATCTCAGCCTCCTATCGAGAAAAGCAAACACAGATGATTTTCCATTTCAAGTTCAAATACAGAATGGATTGCTTCTTGTTTTGCTTGACTGGGGTAGTTAATGAGAGTTCAGAGACTGGCACCCTGCCAGGCACAAATCAGTTGGGATCACATTGTCAAATGAACCCAGAAAAAGAACAGAGAGGGGGGAGGGGGTCGACCCAGAAAAAATGTACGTTTGGATAAGGCGTGACTGTGATCATTGGTATTTCAAGCGTCCAACACATGTTGCCTTTCTGTACAGAGTGGCTAGTCCAGAGCAAAACGGGATCTTTGGAGGCAAGGTTTGTGTTGTTTCACTCCTCTGCAACCACACTCTATACTAAAAGTGCTTGCCTCAAAGGAAGGCTGACAACACATTTTAGCACTTTCACGGTTCTAACTTAATCATGGCAGGAAGCTTTTCTGCTACTGGGAGAGCAAGTTGCGTCACTAGGAACATCTGACTCCAGGATCAAGTGTCCATCACTTTGCCTAAGGTCGTTAAAAAATACTAGGGTGTCACCTTACAACATAAAGGCTTTGCCTGAGTAACAATTAAGAGGAAACACATAGCATGATAAATAATTGAACAGGTGGATTAGAGAAATGCTTTTCCTGTACAAATGAGAGGGGTGATGGACAGCTGTAAATCCAGCCTCTTTGGCCGTCTTCCTCCACAGCCCAGAGCTCTAACTGGTTGAACTGCTCTTTTTTTTTTTTCACTTTGCCTTTCTTGGTCGTTCAAGGCATCTCTAGGGCCTTATGGAATCAGACAAGCTGCAGAGAAAGGCAACACCTCAGAAGTTCCCCAGAGCGGCTTTCAAGGGCTGCCTGCCAGTGACTAATGCTGCAGGGAATCGCCCACTGAGCGGGAGAATATTGTGGATGTAGTTTGTGCAGGACAAGCTTGGCTGTGGATCAGATGGCAAGTGCGTCTGCTTGTATGATTTGAGAAATCCCCCGTTTGACTTGCTGCTGCCAAAACACCTGTGAAGCACAACCTGAGTGTCACCTCCTCAAATAGGGTCTCCCATTTGGGTATTGAGCTTGTTTTCCTCCCAGAAAAATAACATTGTTGAAGTCTCCAGAAAGGGGACAAAGAGTCCCAATTCATGGTGTCATTCATAGCAGCCCAAACAGCTTTGGTTATTGATATCCTGGAAATATTTAACACCAGAAAGTTCTCGTATCCTCAGACTGGTAACTGCCCACCAATAGATGCTTTTCCAATAGAAGACAAAGGGGAGACACACAGAGAGAGAAGGAACGAGAACAGAGGAAAAGAACACAGCAACTTTTGCAAACAAGCCACCATCCTAGTTTCTATTTGCAGCCCAGCAGCAGTATTTGAAGCCCTCAGTGAAAATAAAACCCTCAAGCTTGGAACTCCCGCTACCACAGCATATTTTTAAATCGTTACGAAAGGAGTCTGAGCATTCAGCCTGGCAATGCCCAAGATTCTTGTGCCACTCTGTGGATAGTACTTGAGGACCACCAAGCAGACAGACCCTTGTTTTGCCAAGCTAGGACATGAAAAGAAGACAATCCATGGGATGATAAGAAAGTCAGAGGGAGCAGATGACCCAGTGTAATGATTCCTATCTTCCAAAACCGAAAAGTTGACCACACTAGAATTGCATGGAGGCAGAATTTGAAGACAAAATAGAGTTTTTTTAAAGAAGAAATTTATAAGGAAAATTTCAAACATCTAATACAAGAAAGAACGGCCTAATGAACACCCAGGTCCCTACCACCTGGCTTCAACAATTATCAACTTGTGCCCAGTTTTGGTTCATTTGTACTCTCCCCTCAACTCCCATTTACCACCAAATTATTTTGGAATATACCCCAGACAACACACAATGGATGATTTAAAAAACAAACTTTTATAAGGTTTATGAACTGGCTGTAGGTTAGTTAGTGAAGCTAAATACTATAGAAGACCAATTTGGATAATTCATTTTAGATAAATATTTTTTTTAAAAAAAGCTGAAACAAGCTCTCCCTGAACTTTCATACTAACTAAAATTTGCTTTCATACCAGTTTCATAAAACTTTTCCTGGTGGTTATCTGATGGCTAGATAGTGAGTTATATGCAAATAAACAGCAGACCTATCATCTTGCAGGACATGGAGTTTTGGAGAAACAAGGGTGGATTGTAATTGAGAAGGGTGGTGACCCCAGGAAAGGGGGCAAAATGTAGTGTGAGCTCACAGGGGGTGTGGAGGAGCATGGAGATCAGAGAGCCTCTGCCGGTTACTAAGGTTACTCCCTGGTCTGCAGCCAAAGCTGCTCTTTGATCTTCATCCTTCAGACCTTCTTATTAATATCCCCAGAGGGCTGCCCTTTCCCTCCTCACTCACCCAAACCAATTCGGAATCACAAAAGGGTAAGGAAGCTTAGGGGTGAGCATCTGAATATACTAACTTCCCTAGGCAGCTTTGTAGCTCTGTCTTCCCCTCTACTTCCACACCTCTATGAAGGGGAAAAGTGGGAGCTGAGACATTCAAAACCCCCGTGGTGATTCACTTTCAATGTATTTAGTATATGCAAATATGGAATTAGCAAAGACATAAATTATGACATTGCTTAAGGAGTTTTAGTTTTAACTGTGTGAGGATTAATCACAGCATTGATACTTTGCAGCATTTAACTTCCCCTGGACATTTTAATTGTATTTTTTTTAAAGATTTATTTATTTATTTATTTATTTATTTATTTATTTATTTGAGAGAGAGAATGAGAGACAAGACAGCACGAGAGGGAAGAGGGTCAGAGGGAGAAGCAGACTCCCCGCCGAGCAGGGAGCCCGATGTGGGACTCGATCCGCGGACTCCAGGATCATGACCTTGAGCCGAAGGCAGTCGCTTAACAAACTGAGCCACCCAGGCTCCCCTAATTGTATTTTGATAAATGAAAATTAGGTTATATATTATTGCTGGGTTGCATACATTCGATTCAATAGAATTTTAAAGCTCCTGTTGTATGGAGAGCACTGTTGTAAATGCCGAGGAAATAAAAAGTTGGTCACTGGGCTCAAGGAGTTTGCAATGCAACAGGATTCTACAGGCAAGTATACACATGGCCATAAGGCCATCATAAGAAAGACAGAAGAAAAGGAAACAAATGTGAGTGGGCGCCTGGGTGGCTCAGTGGGTTAAGCGACTGCCTTCGGCTCAGGTCACGATCCTGGAGTCTCGGGATCGAGTCCCGCATCCGGCTCCCTGCTCGGCGGGGAGTCTGCTTCTCCCTCTGACCTTCCTCCCTCTCATGCTCTCTCTCTACCACTCTCTCTCTCAATAAATAAATAAATAAAAATCTTCATTAGAAAAAAAAGGAGACAAATGTGAGTGACAAGAAATGTTATCAGCAGAGTGTGATGAAGATGCAGAGGGAAATGTCACTTATGTAGGAGAGCGGTGAATGAATCCTAAAAGTCTGTCAAGCGGGAGCAGGATCTCAATGAGGGAAATGGGGGTTGAGGAGAAGAAAGCATTTCAGGAAGAAGGAAAATTGAAAGAAAAGGGAAATATATGAGAACAAGTGGGATACGTTCAGGGAAACGCAGAACCCACGTTGGCAGGCAAGTAGGTTCCCTTTGGGGAGAAGCAGCAGGATGGGATTTAAAAGGCAAGGTGACTGCATCAACATCAAGGCAAAAAACCAAAAGCCCTCCAGGGAATTACATGCACAAAGCCATGCACAAAGCCTGAAGCAGGATTACCTGATCCCCGTTCTGACCCTGAGCGGAGTGATCGCGGAGATAAATCGCTGAGACCCTTAACTTGAAGGTCTCTGCCTATAAAGTCAGGATACAAACAGTGCCCATCTCTGGCTACTATTGTTTCATTCCCTTATCAGTGGGGTACAGCGAGGTTTCCCTGGATTGTGCAGAAGAGGAAAGGCTGTTATAGTTCATAGGATATTGGGGAGGGGTTGAATGTGGCCACTCCATCTGCTGACCCTGAAGTGAGCTGATCCCAGGCAGGTCCTCGGAAGGCTAGAGCTGCTCTAGATAAGGATAAGATTCTTCTGGAAGACTGCTTTTCTGTTGCTGATGGGACAGCAGAGTGTTGCCTGGATGGAAAAGCATTCTTGCAATCCCAGGGAGGCTCAGCCAGCAGCAGCATTCTGTGTTGACCTTGCTTGGGCTTGCTGGGGGGAGGGTACCTGCAGGGTAACTGCTGGAGAGGGACCCATGTTCTGAGGAGCCATGGCAGGACCTTCCCATTTTCAGTTAGTTTGCCTTATGACATGCGGCCAGCCCTGTCTCCATACACACCCCAGCCCATAATACAACTCCTGAGGCACTTTCCAGTTGAAAAAAAGTCTCAAAAGTAGAAAGAAAAAGGGGGTGTGGAGTGTGTGAGATGTGATGTGACCTGACAGCACTGGGATGGATGGGTCACCTCTCGGCTCCCTCCCCTTTCCTCCTGAAGGGGTGGAGTGAGAGCTGATGCCAATTTAATGGGTCACAACTGGGTGTCTCTCCCTTCCTGGAAGGCCTGGCAACATCTCTCCAACCATTGTGATTAGGAAGAAAGCATTCACAAGGATGATTATCTAATCAGGGAATTAGCCTTGGTTCATGAGACAAGCATTAGGGGACTCAAAAAATCTAATGGAAAAAAGACCCACATCAGGAAATAGCCCCAGTAATCACACCCTGAATGATTATTATACACATACACTATGAAGATTTGGGACAATTAATTGTAAATGATCATCAAATAAAATTGTCAGATATTTATCTTGAGTACCTACTCTATTAAAGATACTACCAATTTCTCCTACTTGGTTTCCTCCCTTCAAACCACTGCACTCTTGGGTTGAATTTGCTCAAATTATGGTTTAGGGGCCATCTGATTCCAAATTCCCTGGGGTGCTTGTTAAAAGTTTGGATTTCTGAATATCACCTTACACCTATGGCATCAGAATCTCTGGGAGGCGAAAGCCAGAAATATGAATTTAAAATACTTTTTATTAGAAAAATTTCAAGCATGTTCAAAAGTAAAGAGAAAAATATAATAAGCTACCACCTACTTATCACTCAGCTTTAATAATTATCAACCCATGGCCAATCTTGTTTGACAAATACCCCCAGCCCAGATTATTCTGAAGTACCAGATATCACATCATTTCATCTATAAATATTTCAGTGTGTATCTCTAAATAATAAAGAACTTTTTAAAAATCTAAATACATTTATTATACCTTAAGAAATTAACAATTTTCCTTTATATTGAAGATCTAGTCAACATTCAAATTTCCCATGTTATCTCACAATTTGGGGGTTTTTAAAGTAGATTCCACACCCAACATGGAGCTTGAACTCATGACCCTGAGATCAAGAGTCACATGCTTTACCGACTAAGCCAGCCAGGTGCCCCATCTTACAATTTTTTGAATCAAAAACCAAAAAACTTCCCTATATTGCAATTGGTTGATACATCCCTTGTCTCTTTTTTTCCTCTTGGAATACTCTTGTTCCACTCTTTGCTTCTTATTTGTTGAAGAATTTGGGTTGTTTGTGCTGTAGAGTTTCCTTTGACCCCTGTAGTTTTCTTCAGTATATTTAATAATGTTATATAATAATTAATTTTATAATGTATATATTTTATTTATTGGTACTTTAGTATTTACTAGTAATTACATAATAGTTATTACTTTATATTATATATTTATATTATATAATATAAAACTATTATATTTATATTATATAAAACTATTATATTTATATTAAATAATATAAAATTAGTAATTCTGTAATAATTACTAATAATTTCCTTATTAGCATTTAAATGTAAAGCCTTGACCAGATTCAGATTTGGTGGTTTTGGCGGGAATACTTTGTAGGTGGTGTGAAGTATCAAATACTTCCATCTGGGGGCGCTAAATGTCTGGTTGTCTTTTTATAATATTAGTAGTTATTAATAAACATTGCTTGGTTCCATTAACTCACTGGGGACTCTGGTTCTTTATTTTCAAAACAATCCAGATGAATTTTACACACGTTAAAACTCTAAGAATTTAGTTCTCGTCCTTTTTCCATGCTGCTTGTAGAATTATCTTACAAAAAAGTAAATGCTCCTTTGCCCTCTAATAAATTCTTCTAATAACATCAGATTGAGGCCAAGCAAGACAATCCTTCACAGTGTGGGGAGACAATATTAGTGTTGTATTTATTGTTACTTTTTTAAACTTAAATATGAAATTAGTATAATTAATGCCTCATATATGAACCCATCATAGTACTGTATAAAATTTTTAAGTAAAGGGAGGAATGCACAATCAAAAAAGGTTTAAAGATTGTTGCCTAGAAGATGGAGCCTATGGCACTGAACTTGTCGGATAGAAATCACTTCCCCAGCTTTATTTCCCACCACTCTCCTTCCCCTCACATCCTATGTTGTGGTCACACTGAGCTTCAGCCATGGCTCAGTGCAGCCATGTTCCTTCACACCTCCTTGCCTGAAGCAGGATTAAAAAATCAGTCAGCTCATGCTGACTCTGTGCCTGTATTATCCTTCCTGCAGTTCAATACCTGACAGGTCCCTTCCTATGGAAGCTTGCCATAAGTAAGAACTGTTCCCTTCATGCCCTAATGGACATAGTACACATCTCCATCCTGGTTTCTAACTTTTTGAAATGTAATTGTTCTTCATATGTTTGTCTTTTGCTATGCATGACAACTCCAGTAAGCTGGGGGGCTGTGTCTTTTATCTCTATATTTTGACTGTGTATATTCCTCTGCATATTTTTAGTCTGGGATCTGGCTCAAAGGGTGTACTCAGAAACTGTTAAGATGACCAAGAAAGAGGAGGCGAGAGCTGGATATGGAAAAGCAGACTGCAGTAAGAAAGGCATTCTGTACACAGAATTAGCCTAGCAAAGAAATGCTGGTGAAAACAACAAGGCAGGTTTCAGGATATAAGTTAGGATTCTTGGGGTTGAAGGCAACAGAAACAGATCTATCTGTAAGAAGGACAATGGAATGTGTTGGAATAAGAATCACTGGCTTACAGAACCATTGGAAAGCTGGAGGATCAGGTTTAGAAAATGGTGAGAAGCAAATGTATTCCCAGGAGCCCAGAAGCAGGAAGCACAGTAGTTTTTTAGCAGAAAGACTCTAGCCAGGATGCTGCTACACCTGCCAGAGGACTCTGCCAACGCCACTACCACAGCTGTAAATGAATCCCAACTGCTCCTCTAGGTCTGTATCACGCACTCACTTTTTATTGTCCTGGATGGCAGCATCTGACTGGCAAGCCTAAGTCATGCTTATACCGTGGAAGAAAGCAGGGAAGAGATGGTGCATTTGACCCTACCTCCCACCAAGAATAATGTAATGGGAAGATTCTCCCCCAAATAAGAAGGTAAGGTGGTTGAATTTTTGGACAGTTGAAATGAAAAGTACACTTTAGAGAATAAGTGATTAAATTGACATAGCAAAGAATTCATCTAGGAGAATGGTCAGAGATCAGGTTAGAAATACAGGTAGGAACCAAGTTATACAGTTCCTCCCAATATTTCCCAGGCAAGGTAATTTCGTATTTATGCTATAGATGTGGGGGGAGGGGAGTTTTGAGGTTTATCTGTAGAGGAGTAACACTATTAAAGGGATTGTTTGGATAATTAAGGTGATCCATTTTGGAAGGCTGGATTAGACAGGAAGCCACTGCAGAAAGGGAGATCAGTTCATGAGTGTTTGCAATAGTTGAGGTTCCAGAGATTAGCCATTAATCTGCAATCCAGAAAAGTTGAGCTGGATCCTCAAATATCAAAGATAAAAGCAGATCCTAAGTCTGGATCAGGAGCCAAGCATAGCAGACTAGGAAAAGGATGAAGGGGAGAAGGGAAGCCAGGCTTAGAAAGTCTCTCCAAGGAATTTCACTAAGTGGATTGCTGCTCTCTGCACCTGTTGTTTCTTCAGTGTAGACACTAGTACATCTGCTCCCACCTGGGGATACCTTAAAGGCATCTCATGGTCTCTGCCAGGTATCAGTGAAGGGTGGAACAAGAGTCGGGCAATGTTGAATGATAGACTGATGGTATTAGGAAAAAAATATGGAGGGAAATGTGAAGGACAAGTTTGATGGAAAAGGGTGACTTCCACTAGAAAGACTTATATGTAGAGATGTTTGCAGGAAATTGGAAATGCAAGCCTACAGCTCAAGAAAAAGTAGGGGACTTTAGAGAAGGTGCCTGAAGGAACTAACATTTATTAAATGGCTGCTATAAGCCAGGCACTTTCACATCTTAGCCTTTGCATCAACCCTGACTGAGGTGATATAATTTCCCCCTATTTTATTGGTGAAGAACCTGAGGATCTGACATTAGGTTCTTCTCCAAGTTCAAACAACTATTATGCGGTGTACCCAAAACCTACATACTCTGACTACCAGATTCTCTATACATTTTAAAATCATATTTTGGCTGAATTTGGAAATTCATTGCAACTATAGACTAATGGAATGGTGAGAGAAACTAAGTTAAAATAAAAGTGCCAAGAAAAAAAAAGCCAAGGCCATACAAATAGTAAGGAAACTGGTTTAGTTAACAGAAAGTAAGCTGGGAAGCTAGAGACAAGCTGTAAATATATGAAAGCCAGGATTCACAAGAAAAGTATTCATAGAAGTATTCATAAGAAAAAAATTGAGGGAGCAAAAAATTATTTACCATCTTGGAATCCAGGAGGTTTTTAAACTTCTATTTTTAGTTCTGCGTAGATGGTGGGATTTTCCTGCCTCGGCTCTTTTAGTGAGAAAGGCTAACATTTTCACAAAATATCATTACCATGATTTTTATAACAAATTCTCCAGAAGGTAAAATTAATTTAAAAAGGAAAAGGAAATAATGAAATAGAACAGTGGAATGAGAACAGTAAAGTGCCCATTTGAGTTATTAAGGAGGCATAATTTGGACTTTTTAGTTTGAGCATAGACTGAATATTATTACTCCCAAGTACTTATCAGACAACAGTAGCCAGCCATCTCTTCTTCATCATCACCCATACTTGCTCAACCCCTTGTGGAGGTTTTTTTTTTTAAGATTTTATTCATTTATTTGAGATAGAGAGAGAATGAAAGATAGAGAGCATGAGAGGGAGGAGGGTCAGAGGGAGAAGCAGACTCCCTGCTGAGCAGGGAGCCTGATGCGGGACTCGATCCCGGGACTCAAGGATCATGACCTGAGCCGAAGGCAGTCGCTTAACGAACTGAGCCACCCAGGCGCCCCGCTCAACCCCTTGTAATATGGCTGCTGAAACTGGTCCCTTACAAGTCATTAGAGGTCTTCTAGTTGCTAAATCCAGTGGCTTCCCCAGTCTGTCTTCTCCAGTGTGATTCTTCATAGCAGTATCAAATGAAAATATCTTAAGTATTTAGGAGAATAGAACCAAAGGGCTTTGAGACTGATTATTTGTAGAGGGTAAGGAAGAGGAAAGAATTAAACTTGGCATCCAAATTCCAGTCTTGGAAACTGAATGGATTAACAAAAATAGGGGAATCAAGTTGAGCCAAGGCAGGATGAGCAAATGATGACCACAACTGGAAAAATCAAGTCATGTGTGTATGCTTTATCTTCTTAAGTGAATTAAAAATTCTTGAAGGCAGCAAGATCATGAGAATTTTTCTTCTCTCTTTTTTTTTCTTTTGTAATTCCTCCTGTATCTGAATATCCAAATCTCTTTCAACATGTCCTCCCTCTGCTACCTTTTTAGAAAGGATCTTTGGTCTCAGGTTCACTCCCACCAAGAATGCCTGTACTACTGTTCTTTTGAAGACAATGTTCTTACTGTAATAAGGATTTCAGCCAATAAAGAGAAATATGGAAAGTCCCTAACTCCCACAATACCATTGCCAGAAGTCTTTAAAGGTCAATTAAAATTTACCAAAGTGTTGTTATAGCAAAGGAGAATTGCAAAGTAGGAGAAGACAACTTCAAACCTAAGGTTAAATACTACTATTTTTATAGAACAAAGCAAAAGATCAAAATAACTTAAAATCATTATAGGGGAAGTTCCTCATGAGCATAATTTCTACTATCTAGCTAGTCTGACTCTTCTAACATTAACCCTTTCTCTCACACAGTGCTGTTTTTTGTTTTTATATTAATACTTTGCATTGCAAATGATCTTACTATTTAAGAATCCTCCACCCTTTATTTCTAGAGTACTGGGCAGGATCCATCCCATCTCTGTCCCAACCACAATAGCATAATTGCTAGAAGAACACAGTAAGTTATAGAAATTTTCCAAAGTTTCATTTATTCCCTTCGACTAATACCTGGAGAAGAGGAAGGGAAATAAGGAAGATAGGGACTTTGGCAAGACAGTTCAAGGCTGGACTTTTGTATTCCAATGGAATAAATGTCTCAGTGTGACCTTTGGTACTCCAAGTGTGGTCCCTTTTAATAGATCTTTATCAATGTGACAGCCAGATAAGCTTTCTCTTTCTTCCCAGTTTCCAAGCAAATAAATATTGATCCAAAGGCACACATGTGTGTGCACACACAAGCATATACTTCTTGCCCCCAAGAAAAAACATTGATATTTAGAAAAACGTAGTCTAAAGTCTTATGAGGAAAGTAAAACCTTTTCCTATATAAAATATGGTCTTCAAAGACCCTATCACCAGCGGGAGAGTATTCCATACATGCAGAGATGAGTCAATCCCTTTGTTAACCCCATCATCTAAACCTTGTACAGGGGCAGTGAGAGGGCTTATTAGCCTTAAATTCAAGTAATCTTCCCCTCCCCAGGATGGAAGTAGTTTGGGGTAGGGGATGGGTGGTTCTCATGGTTCATTCCTTTACACTGATGCTATAGCATGGGGAAGATATGCTTAGTATTTAACCATGGCGGCAACAGAAGTCAGTCATTTAGATGCTGGCCAGGATCTTGAAATACATATTTCTATCCCAAAATAATTTCCTTCCAGATCTTCAGGACAACTATGCGAAGTCTAAAGGTAGCTCTCCCAGCAGCCATGCTGATTATTGGGAACTTTCTAAGGACTTCTGCAAATGCCTCCCCAGTTGGTGCCTGGCCTCATAGCAGGAACAGATGTTGATTACTTAGCATCCAAAGAGAGCCCAAGATAAAATAAATGCTGACCCTGGCCCATAGATCGATTGTCTTTTTACCCAAAGGCACCTTTCCCATCTGCCAGTTTCATTAGTAGATTGTCTGCCTTTAAAATCTGGTGGACCAGGCCTATCCCATTCTGGCTCTACTTACCCAGAACTGGAAAGAATGCAACTCTCCTTCCCCCAACATTAGTATCTTTTCCTGTGTCTCTGTATTACCATAGCAATGACACATGCCTCCATCTCAATGCTGGTCACATAATATTACAGTTTATCTGCCTGCATGTCTGTCTTTCTTGCTTGTCTCTGAGCTCCAGGAGGGCAGGAACTTTTTCTTTTTTAGTGAAATATAGTTGACACACAATATTACCTTAGTTTCAGGTGTACAATCACATAGTGATTTGACAACTCTATAAATTATGCTCTGTTCACTGTAAGTGTAGGTGCCATCTGTCAGCATACAAGGCTATTACAATATCATTGACTATATTCCCTAAGCTATACCTTTCATCCCTGTGACTTATTCATTCCATAACTGGAAACCTGGATCTTCTACTCTCCTTCACCCATTTTGTCCATCCCCCTGTCCCTCTTCCCTCTGGCAACTATCAGTTTGTTCTCCGTGTTTATGGGTCTGTTTCTGTTTTGTTTGTTTAGATTCCACATATAAATGAAATCATATGGTATTTTCTCTTTCTGTCTGACTTATTTCACTTAGCATAATACCCTCTAGGTCCATCCATGTTGCCACAGATGGCAAGATCTCATTCTTTTTTATAGCTGAGTAATAGTCCATTGTGTGTGTGTGTGTGTGTGTGTGTGTGTGTGTGTGTGTACATATACCACATCTTCTTTATCCATTCATCTACTGATGAACACTTGGCTCCCTTCCATATCTTGGCTATTATAAATAATGCTGTAATAAACATAGGGGTATATATATCTTTTCTTTTTTTTTAAGATTTATTTATTTATTTGAGAGGGAGAGAGTGGGGGGAGGGCAAAGGAAGAGGGAGAGAGAAATTCCAAGCAGAATTTGGAGCCTCGCATGGGGCTTGATCTTAAAACCCTGAGATCACAACCTGAGATGAAACCAAGAGGACACTCAACTGACTGTGCCACCCAGGCGCCCCTACACATATCTTTTCAAAATTAGTGTTTTCATTTTATTTTGGGTAAATACCCAGTAGTGGAATACTGGATCATATAGCAGTTCCATTTTTAGTTTTTTGAGAAACCCAGGAGGGCAAGAACTTAAATGTATTTTGTCATTCCTTCTCTCCTCTCCCACTCAGTACAATGGGAGGCACATATTAAGTGCTCAGTGGGGTTGGGATTGCTTTAAACTGCTCAGCCTGAGGCAATAAACAAGAATTATTTGCATGATTATTTCACCTATTAATTCAGTTTTAGTTGGGGAAAAATGGTCAAAAGTGTATTGGAAGACCAGACACTTTTACAATCTCCAAACTATTCAAATGGAATAATTTCTCTCTTTGAATTTAATCTGGTTCTCTAAATCTTTCTGGATAACCCATTAAAAGCTGTGATCTGTTTTTGCTTTTCCCCACATTCTCCTTCTACAATCAGGTTACTATATCACCCTGAGACTTTTCTTGCTAAAGCAGCCCAAGGCCCTCATGCTCCCTTATTCCCATGTCCCCAGTGGCACCTGTTGTCCTTCCTTCCAGTCCTCAATTGTGGAGCATTGCTTTGAGAACAAAGGCATGAATTCATCGCTTTTGTTCCTTGAGGGGATTTGGAAGCACTTGGAACCCTGGAGCCTAAGTAGGGAGTTGCTTATACCAGCTGAAACAATCACAGGATCCAGACTGGAGACAGTGTTTAAAAAAAAAAGAAAAAGGAAAAAACTCTTCCCATTCAGCTGGCTCTCCATTCAGCCTGGGGCGGTGGGGGTGGCTTAGTATGTGAACCTAGCTAGCAGCAGCATTCCTGGAAGACCGGTGCATTGCTGAGCTTTCTGGTGAACTTCATCCACCTGTCATGCTGGGCCTTGGACAGGAGCCAGGACAGGCAGGAAATAATAGGCTGCAGGATACCGGTGTGTGTCAGTGGCCCCGACCCTCCCATTCCTGAGCACAGATGAGCTAGAAGCCTGCGAGATGTCACCGCGCCTCAGATGGGCTCAGGAGACCACAAAAAGACTAGTTGAGGGAGGGGGAGGCCTAGAAGGGATGACGAGCTCTCTTTAGGACTGCAGAATCATCTCTGTAGGGAAATGGCCCTGGCTCTTAGTCAGACACATCCCTTTGTTCTTACTGACCTCATCCTGCACACATAAGGCTGAGCCTTAGATCCAAAGGAGAATGTCTGCGTCCTTCCCACCTCCACATCCCCCCTCCCCTTGGCCTCCCTAGTCAGTCACAGAACTGGCTGCAATGACATCAACTGACTAGAATTACATAAAACTTCCCTTTTCAACTCCCAGACTCCTGGATTCATATTTTGCTTTGTTTTTAATTTCCAAATGATTTCCCTTTGTCCAGCTGGCTTTCTCCCCTCCCCGCCCCTATCTCCGTCAATTTTCATTTCCTATTTTCCATTAGCAGGTTTCAGACAATGAGGTGGAAGAAACATGGGTTCTCAAGAAGCTCTAACTCATGAGGATGACCAATACTGGGCAAGTTGAAAATATTTTAGTCCAGAAACAACTTTTAGGTGCCAGGTGGGGTCATATTAAAGTAGCATCAACCTTTGTTCTGGGAAGAAAGAGGTTTCAGACAGTTCTTCCTCCTTGTGAGCCTTCTTATAGCCAATTCTACTGTGGGTGATGAAAGTAGGGAAAAACAGGCATTTACCTTCACATCTGGATGCTGGAGATGGGCCACCTACAGGTGTCATTCATAGATTTGAAATTAACAAGCCTGTAGGCCAGAGTGTCTCAAATTCTAATATGTATATGAATCACCAGGGGATTTTGTTAAGATGCTACAGGTTGGGGGGGTGGGGTGGGCCTGAGAGTCTGCACTTCTAACAATATCCCAGGTGATACTGAGGCAGCTGGTTCTCAGACCACACTTTGAGTAGCAAGGCTACACTTACCTGGCAGTTTGTTTTGGGAGATTTATCCTGAGAGAACATAGATAATAAAGCTATATTGGGGCAGGAAGTCCTCATCTAAGAAGGAGGACTGTGTAATGGAAAGAGGACTAATTAGGAGCGAGGAAACCAGGGCTGTATTCCAGGTTATGCAACAAGCTAACTGGGTACAATCTGGGTGAACTATAACCTCCCCGAGCTACAAGGAGGAAATTAAACTAGGTTGGTAAATCCCCAATGTTTTCATATTGGATGTGTGTTTGGAAGGATTTTGTCCACTAAATATATTGTAAACAACAGAATAACCCATGTGATTTTACCCTACACAAATGAATAATCTAGATTGATTCTTTTGAACTTTAGAACATGTATCAAGGCATAAACAGAAACACCCATTAGGAAACCTCTGGATTTGATGGTGTCCAACGTCCCTTCTTAACACCGACATCCTGTGATCTCTGTAATAGGTATAAAAGAGAAAGAGGGATGGATTTCCATGTGTATAAAGTATAAATTTCTATCAACAAAGTTTGGTTTGTTTATTTATTTATTTATTTATTTATTTATTTATTTATTTATTTATTTATTTATTTATTTTTTAAGATTTGTTTGACAGAGAGAGAGCACAAGCAGGGAAGCGGCAGGCAGAGGGGAGAGGGAGAAGTAGGCTCCCCATGGAGTAGGGAGTTCGATGCGGGGCTCTATCCCAGGGCCCTGGGATCATGACCTGAGCCAAAGGCAGACATTTAATGACTGAGCCACTGAGGCACCCCAACAAAGGTTGGTTTAATGCTGGATATGTTATTGAGAAGGTTCAATGATGAATACATTATTGAGGGAAGATGTTGAATTTCTTTCCCTAAAAATAGCTAGGAGAGAAGAGAAAAGCATTATGCTAAGCTGTTGAAAGGACATATCTGTCTAAACGCAAGAGAAATGACTGCATATGTTCTTAGTGACACCTGCCCCATGTTTCTCAGTGACCCAGCAGGAGACAGGGGGCACACTCAAGTCAGAATGATTTGAGGAGGGCTTATTAAAGGGGCTATTTTCAAAGGTATGGGTGGATTTCCTCCATTCAAGGCTCCAAGCTGTGAAGGGAAAGCTTTTAGGGAATTCGAGGAGAACTGTGCTTTACTTACACGATTAGCAATTTCTCACAGCATTGCATTGGCACCTTTGTCGTGACTTAGGTGACCGTTCCTGTCATACATGGGTCAACCTCTGGACTTACTTTTCTGTTCGTTGTCTATCCTTGTTCCACTATCACGCATTTTAAAATCCTACAGCTTTAAAATAAGTCTCCATATATGGTAGTATAAGTAGTGTAAGTCCTCTGATTTTGTTCTTCTTAAACACTTTGTTCTTCTTAGCCCCTTGCATTTCCAAATATTTTTTGTCAGTTCCCCAAAAAATACAGCTTGGATTCTGATCATAACTGTATGGCATCTACAGATTAATTTGGGGAGAAGTTGTCACAATATTGAGTCATTCAACTCATGATTACCATATGTGTTCACATTTGTTTTGGTCTTTTATTCCTTTCTGTAAAATCCTTTACAAGTTTTTTGGTATCAAGGTTATACTGTCCTCCTAAAGTGAGTGGGGAAGCACTCCCTATTTATCTAATCACTAAAAGAATTCTGTTTCTCTCCTGCACCTTTTTTTTGCAGTATTTGTTGTTGTTGTTTTAAAGGGTTTATTTATTTATTTGACAGAGAGAGAGACAGCGAGAGAGGGAACACAAGCAGGAGGAGTGGGAGAGGGAGAAGCAGACTTCCCGCCGAGCAGGGAGCCCGATGCGGGGCTCGATCCCAGGACCCTGAGATCATGACCGGAGCCGAAGGCAGACGCTTAACGACTGAGCCACCCAGGCGCCCCTTTTTGCAGTATTTGTATAAGTACTTTGCCTTTTTGTTTTTCATTCATCTTCAAATATATGAATTCTACCTGGTGCTATCTGCCGATGGTTCCCGGGGGATTATCTTAGACAATCAAGAGTTTTCCTTATGACACAGGGTGGTAGTTTGTGTTAGTGAGTTCTTTCTGCTTTCAAGTTTTCACTTTCTAAATAAAAGAATACTGCTTTTTCCCCTTATGGAGTGTCATTTATTTGTAAGTACTGCCAGGTTTGTCTGAGATCTACAGTTGTATTTTAAGTGGTATGTTCTTTAACATTTATGTTATAGAGCCTCTTCAGAGACCTCAAATTGATTTTGTCCAGTTTTCGCAATCTGAAAGGGAATAATGTACATATTTGGCTTTTCTCACTGTTCACCTGAAACTTCTCAGACCTTAAGCTACTGAACTGGTTAACCATGAACTTTATTCAGAGTTCAGTAATTCAGTTACCTAGGGAGAGAGAGTGCCCGTGGGTGAACTCCCTATTTCCATGGTTTCTGCTTTTTGTTTATTGAAAGTATTGGGTCAGGATTCACTTTCCAATGTTGCATTCCGTCTGGTCTCTAACTCAGGCATAAGCTGCAGAAGTATATATAGTCTCCTTTGAGTGGCTAGTTGCTAGCTTTCTTCTTAAGATAACTAAGGCTTTAACTGTTGAATCACAGATCTGTACTTCTGAAACAAATAAGGCAACATATGTTAAGAAAAAAGAAAAAGAAGAAGATAGCAGGAGGGGAAGAATGAAGGGGAGTAAGTCGGAGGGGGAGACGAACCATGAGAGACGATGGACTCTGGAAAACACACTGAGGGTTCTAGAGGGGAGGAGGGTAGGGGGATGGGTTAGCCTGGTGATGGGTATTAAAGAGGGCACGTTCTGCGTGGAGCACTGGGTGTTATGCACAAACAATGAATCATGGGACACTACATCAAGAACTAATGATGTAATGTATGGTGATTAACATAATAAAAAAATTTTTTAAAAAGATAACTAAGGCTTTAATCTCAAGGCTTCTCTACTACTACTACTGAGAATAGACGGACCAAGTGGTATGTGTCTGTTCTGTCCCTTGACCTTTTTTTGGTCTCTCCTAATTACCCATTTGCAGGGGTCTCTTACTTTCTTGTGATTCTGCCTTTTTTTTTTCATGAGGAGGTGTCATAAATTAAGCTTAGAGTGAGAATACTCAGTCCCATCTGAAGTGTATCTCTTGGAGGTTCCTCAGAGTTGTCTTATGGATGGTATCACCTTTTCATTATTCTATTGGCTATTTTGATGAAAACCTGCAATGGAGAACCAGCTCCCAATGTTCCATGACTGCTTTGTACCCAGAAGTCGAGAAGGTCCTATACCATACCAAATTAATTTGTTTTCCCCATCCCCATATTAATTTGTTCATTGGCAGTATTATCATCAAATATTATTAAATACCAGCTACCATTTATTGAGGTCTTGCTCATGTGCTCAAAACTATTCCAGTGTGTTATGTTCATCTTTTTTCATGCAATTCTTATGAATAACCCTGTAAGACTGGAAAAATATAATATTCTCTCTCCCTCTCTCTCTTTTTCTCTCTCCCTTTCTCATTTTATAAACTAGGATACAGTATATACTCACATAGTGGTTAAGTGACTTGCCCAAGGTCACATGGCTATAGAATGGCAAAGGTAGGTTTTGTATTCAAATCTTCCTGACTCTACTACCTCTCCTCCTATCCATAGTGTTATAAGTTTATGACTTTGACCCACCTCCTCACCATTTTCTTCTCTGCCATTCACGCTTTTGGGCTTTTATTTTTTTAATTCACAACTTGATGAACTATGAAATGCCACTCCCTTCCCTCATGTCTTTCCATTCTAGCACCATATCTATATTGATATCAACACATGAATTTGTTCTTCCAAGTCAAAGAAATGATAGCCATGGCACAGGCCAGCAGGCTTATTCTTACTTTAGTTTTTGGCTTTTGTTGTTTTTTCTATCATGAGTTTGATCATTATAATGAGTTTTGTCATATTGATTTTTACAGTTTTGCTCTTTCTGTTCCAATTTCCCTATCTTTGATTTTTCCATGCATATATCCTCTATATTAATATCTGAAAATGATAATATTTCTGTTATTCTTCCAAGCCCTGGCATTCACAATTTCCCTTTAGAATCTTTTTTTTTTTAAGATTTATTTGTTTATCTGAGAGAGAGAGGGAGAGTGTGATTGCAGGCGAGCATGAGCAGAGGCAGAGGGAGAGACAGAGAAGTGGACTTCCCGCTGAGTGTGGAACCAGAAGTGGGGCTCCATCTCACGACCCTGAGATCATGACCTGAGCCAAAACCAAGAGAGGGATGCTTAACTGACTATACCACCCAGGTGCCCCCAGAATTTCTTTTTATCTTAGTTAATTTGCTCCATTCACTCTGGTGACTTAGGCAAGCAAACTTCACTTCTCTGGACTATACTTTTCTCATAATTTAGCATTGCTTTCTCAACTACCAAAAGTTTGCTTACTCTCCAAATACTTTTGTCAGTTTACTAACCTGTAAAAAAAAAAAAAAAAAAAAACAACTGATGAGAGGGGCATCTGGGTGGCTCAGTTGGTTAAGTGTCTGCCTTTGGCTCAGGTCATGATCCCAGGGTCCTGGGATCAAGCCCTGCATTGGGCTCCCTGCTCAGTGGGGAGCCTGCTTTTCCCTCCCCCTCTGCCTGCCACTCCCCCTGCTTGTGCTCTCTCTCTCTCTTGCTCTATGTCTCTCAAATAAATAAAAAAAAAAATCTTCAAAAAAATTGATAAGAACAGCAAAGTCTTCTATTTTATAGGTAATAAATTCTATTCCCTAAATGTTACATAAATCCTATCAGTTCTGCTTTTTTTTTTTTTGGTAAGTATATTCCAGTCTGTTAAAAACTTGAGTAAAGAATCACCTTTCAATTTATTTTTTTAAAGATTTTATTTATTTATTTGAGAGAGAGAGAATGAGAGATAGAAAGCACAAGAGGGAGGAGGGTCAGAGGGAGAAGCAGACTCCCTGCTGAGCAGGGAGCCCGATGCGGGACTCGATCCTGGGACTCTAGGACCATGACCTGAGCCGAAGGCAGCCGCTCAACCAACTGAGCCACCCAGGCGCCCCACCTTTCAATTTAATCTCTCTTATAAACTATTTTTTAAATACTTGGCTTCAGAAATTACCAAGTAAGTTGCTTACTTCTGACCTTATCCCTCCTTTCCCACATATACCGGAAATCTCTTCCCATTTCCATCCTCGCTACAGTGTGCAAGAAACAGTCTATATTCTTAAAACATTCTATTTCCCCTTCTTGATAGCATACTCATACTCATCCTTATTTTTATTGAGATATAACTGAGCTATAACATTGTGTAAGTTTAAATATGACATGACTTCCCATTTTATTGCCAGGATCATAAAACTCCAAATGAATTCTTTAGCTTTGATTCATCTTTCAAATATAAATCATAGGGTTTACACCCACCTCTTTTCCTACCATTCCTACAGTTTCTTCTACCATTTATTCGTGTGAAGGCTCCCATACTCCAGTTCCTTTTAATGCGTTAAGTGTTCCTCTTTATAGTCAACCTTGTACATTGCTCTAAAATTACAACTAATATTTCTTCTCTCAATGCCTTGTGCTCATTTCCTATGTTATTTGACTAACAAATTATTACTTGAACTTGGACTTGTACTCATTATCATTTAATTTTAATTAGTGCTTTTGTGCTTCTTCTGAATTCTTCTTTTCCTCACACCATGCTACTTGACTTCTACTACCCTTCTGATTTATCTGAGGCTCAGTTATTCTTCTCTACTAGATTAACATTCTCTTTTTCTGGGTCTTGGTTCCAATTACATTAAGTCAAAGAATCAGTGGGGAACCTAGACAAACAGTTTTGGAAACAGGAGAAGAACTATCAGCCATCAAGCTGCTGTTGGAATGAATAAAATCCAGCCAATTCCCCAGCCTTATGTCTATCCACTCAAGATTTAAAGTCCTAAGAGACGAAGTCAGATTGCCCAAGCCTAAGTATCAGGTTGGTCAGAGAAAGGAGCTGATAGAAATAGCCTTCAGGAACCCTTTAAGTTTCAAATACAGTAAAGGAAGGGAAAGAACTCTATATTTATAATTCCTGTAAATTTATATAAAATGGGAGTAGGTTATTTTCCATCAGGAAATTGGGATGTTGTCAAGGAAGGAGAATGAACAGAAAGAGGAGTGAATGCAGTGAATGAAACAATGTAGGTACCCCGTATGGGCTTTTAGTCTCCTGTCTTCTCTTTCTTTTCAAATAAAGAGAGACACTCTCCATTCAGTTGGGCAGGCATTACCAGCTCAGTTTTTTTTTTTTTTTTTTTTTTTTTTAAGTAGGCTCCATACCCAGCATGGAGCCCAATGTGGGGCTTGAGGTCATGACCCTGAGATCAAGACCTAAACTGAGATCAAGAGTTGGAAACTTAACCAACCAAGCCACCCAGATGCCCCACCAGCTCAGTTCTTTTAACTCCCCTCTCTTGTATGCTAGATGCTGTCCCTGCTGTCCCTGCTAGCACATTGAAAAGAACAGAGATCGGGGCACCTGGGTGGCTCAGTCGTTAAATGTCTGCCTTCGGCTCAGGTCATGATCCCGGGGTCCTGGGATCGGGCCCCGCATCGGGCCTCGCATCGGGCTCTCTGCTCCGCGGGAGGCCTGCTTCTCCCTCTCCCACTCTCCCTGCTTGTGTTCCCTCTCTCGCTGTCTCTCTCTCTGTCAAATAAATAAATAAAATCTTAAAAAAGAAAAGAAAAGAAAAGAAAAGAGATCTATGAACCTATAGAGCTTGTGTAAGCTCCCTGAACCTCATTTTTATCACCCATGATATTGAAACATGCTTCCTTATTTTTTGTGAAGATTATTAGTGGTAAGATACAGTGCCTGATACACAGCCTCTTGTATCCCCCACCACCTCTTCTTCAGACTATCTCCTAGGTGATTTTCACATTCATCAAGGCAGTTATTCATAATCTCCTTCCACAGAAAGCCCTCTCAAAACCAGTTCTCCACATCAGAAATGCTTTCCATTCTTATACTTCCTATGCAGATTTACTTGGTTGGCATGCCTCTGGCTGTCAGTTCTAAGAGCTAAATCTCTTCTCTGTCCCTAATGGAAACAACACAGCAGGTACATCCCCTACTTGTCACAGTGCTACTGCCCATGTATTTTTTCAGTCTAAATATCAGGTCCACCTGCTACATTTACCATGTGCATCACTCACATTACCTCCCTAAGTGACTTGTGGTCTTTCCTAAAGTCACATGATGCCATCAATTCTGCAACTCTCTTTTCTCTGAGATGGGTTCCAAATTAAGTTCAATTTATCCCTTCTAGGGCTTTATATCAAACTCCTTACTTCAAGAAAATGGATTATGAAAATATGGCCTATATTTTTCCAATGTCAGAGTCAGTGCCTTCATTCTGTAGCTAAGCAGTAGAGCAGGAGATACCTTGGGTATCAAATCCTTATACTAATAAGTGGATCTTAGTGTCTATGAATTGCCAGGCCTACTTTGGTTGTTACAGAAATTAGTAACATATAGTTCCTGCCCTCCAATAGCCTACAGTCTAGTGAGGTATAAGAGACATAGGCAAATAGGTCAATTACACCACAGTGTGGTAAGTGGGAGCACAATGAAGGTGTGAGGCTGGTTGGGAAAGTTTAAAATGAATCACAAGAATGAGTGGAGGTGAACTGGACAAACAAATGGGGAAGGTGATCCGGACTGAGTGTATGCAAAAACACAGTGTTGAAAGAGATCTGAGTATGGTTAGGGAATGGGTCTTGACTACAGAGAGTTGAAGGGTTGGATGGGGTTGGGGGGGTGTGATCTTGAGACACTTAGTAAACTAATGCCTGCAAAAGAGCCACCTGTTTTATAAGTAAAATTGTACTGGAGCACAGCCATACCTACTCATTCACGTATTGTCTGTGGCTGCTTTATTGCTATGATGGCAGAGTTGGTAGTTGCCACAGAGACCATTTGGCCTGCAGAGGAGAAAATATTTACTATCTGGCCCTTTACAGAACAAGTTTACCAATGGACGCCATAAAGATGTGAAACAGAGCACAATGACCTTAGAAAGGCATACAAAAGAGTCTAGACTATTCAGAGGAGCAACAGAAAGGTTGATGAAGGATTTAAATAAGGGAATGACATGCTCATCAGATTGGTGTTTTAGGAAAACCACTTTGGCTGCATATGAAGAATGGATTAGAGGGAGCAAGACTGAAGGGAGGGGCACCAGTGAGAATATACTGCAATAATCCAGACAGGTGAAGATACACATGAACTAGTATATGCCCAGAACTGTGACAGAAGATACTTATGGAAGAGAATAATAGGTAGCATTGTCTTTTCTTAGAGTTTTATTCTGTGACCACTCTTCTTCTTTTGTTCTTGATTTCCTATGTGCTTCCCTCTCTTCCTCCTGAGTTTTTTCCCAGTGTGATCAGCCTTTTCCCTTCTTCAAACATCCTATTCATATTTGAGACTATATCCGTTGTTAAAGTCAGGCAGGTAGAGACTTCAGGAATCTGCATGTCTGAACTTCTACAGTTGTGCTGTTGCTGGTGTAGCTTATCTGTCCCCAAATCTGAACCACTGACTTATGATTTTCCTCTTCCTCCTCCTCCTATCTTAGTCTGTCTACTTGGGCCACTGGAACCTCCCAATATTTCACTGCTCACCCAAAGTACCATGTTGCTGCTGTCCCAGCATGCACCATTCACCATCAAGTCCAAGCTTTTGAAGTTGGAAACAATTATCCTAATTGTTTATGTAGAGTAAATCTGATGATGAGACAGGTTAAATTGCCCAAAGTCACAGCAAATTAGTAGAAAACCAAGTTTCCTAATTCCTTACCTTGAGCTCTTTCTAACAGTTGTAAGTTCCTGTCCCAAATTAGGGAAATAAAATAACAATCACCATTTTAGCTCTATGATAGATCACTTGAAGGAAGTTTGTAAATAGCCATGTACCTGTCCCAGCTACTTGACTATAAATAGTTTTCTTAAGAAATTCCACTGACTAGATCAATTGCTTCCTGATGTAGAAATCCAACTAAAAGTGTCAGAAACCACCTGGAATCCAATTATGAAATAAAGGAGGACTTAATACCCAGGCTGGAAGTAGGAAAATGACAGATGATACTTTAGCTTTGAAATATAAAAGGGCTATGGGATTTTATGGCTTTCATTTGGTTTTTATCTCATACCATCGTGTCCTTTAAATACCCAAGTTCCTGAGATAAATCACTCACCTCAAGAAATGACGGTCGCACAACGCTTTTGTAACCTGCAAAAATGTCACACATATTACCATCATTTTACAGTGACTTTGATATTTTACCTCTACTGCAAAAGAGTCACACATAACACAATGAAAACAGATGCTATCATTTTTGTAAGACTGAGTTTAAAGAAAGATGTGGGTGTTACTGAAAGGGTTGGTCTTTTCTAGTGAATTCCACAAGCAAGGTCTGTAGAGGACAACCATCAACCCTGGAAAATATCAGGACTATCAAGGGCATAGTTGCCAAGAGCTGACACCTAATGGACAGGATCTGGTTGTAGTAAGTAGCCCTGTCCTATCTGGCAGTCACTTGCCACATGTGGCTATTTATTTTACCTAACATAAAATTAAAAATTAAAAAAGACAAGAAATAACAAGTGTTGGTGAGGATGTGGAGAAAAGGGAACACTTGTGTACTGTTGGTGGGAATTTAAATGGAGGCAGCCACTATGGAAAACAATACGAAGTTTCCTCAAAATGTTAAAAATAGAACAGTCCTACAATCCAGCAATCTCATTTCTGGGGATATATCCAAAGGAAATGAAATCACTTTTTAAAAGAGATATCTGCATCCCATGTTCGTTGCAGGATTATTTATAATAACCAAGACATGGAAACAACCTAAGGGTCACGGACAGAGGAATAGATAAAGAAAATGGGGTATATATTTTTCAATGGGATATTATTAAGCCATGAAAATGAAGGAAAACCTGACATTTGGGACAACATGGATGGACCTTGAGAGTATTATGCTAAGTGAAATAAGTCAGACAAAGATACTGTATTATTTCACTTATATGTGAAATTTTAAAAAACTCAAAAAACAGGGAACATATTGCTAGTGTTGGGTAATAGTACTGTGTTGAAGGGGGTCAATATAGAGTTTTTTTTTTTTTATCATTGCAGAAAGTTCTATTGGACAGTGTTGTTACAGAGAAAGGCAGGATAAAGAAATAAAATGAACTGGGCGTGGAGGGGAACCATTACCAGATTTGGTCATAGCACAAGGAATAAACCAAGGCAGTGTGGCACAGAAGCTAGGAAGAGACATGAATTCTAGTAGAATTAGATTAGTCTAGTCCATTAGAACCTGTTGATTAACCTCTCTTGCTTGTTTTTCTCCTTTATAGTGGGCAGTGATTAGTGTTACTTTCCTACGGGGTTATTTTGAGGATTAAATGAGACCTTGTATGCAAAGGGCTTGGTAGATGCCTCGCATCATATGTGCTCACGAAATTATAGTGATTGTTCTGAGGGGTGAGGTCAATTCACCAAATAACTATTTCATGCTGAGATCTTTCCATCTAGTAGCTTGGACTTACTCACTTCAGAGTTGGGAAGAAGTCCTATCTCAAAACCCTAGTAATCTTGAATTTTTAAAAAACTTAAGTGATTATTGAGAGAGAGAGGTCAAGAGAAACACAGTTGATGAGCCCAATATCAGAAAGGATCTCCATCAGCTGCAGACAACAGAAAGTCCAAATAACCTATGACTTAAAACAGGAAGAGGTTTATTTGTCAAGGAAGTTATTTAGGTTTCTGCCCCAATATCTCTAGTGTATGGTTTCCATCCTCACAGTTTCTTTTCTTTCTTTCTTTCTTTTTTTTTAAGATTTTATTTATTTATTTGACAGAGAGCGAGAGAGGGAACACAAGCAGGGGGAGTGGGAGAGGGAGAAGCAGGCTTCC